>NW_024354500.1:8268730-8334623 GCF_902729225.1 Pteropus medius | reverse complement strand
TGTGTGTGTGTGTGTGATGTATACTTTTTTCCCTTTAGATTTTAAATACCAAATCCAGAGCTTTTAGAAGGCATGCAGAAATCAGAGAGGAACAAATCAAACTTTCCAGTTGAGGTTAGGATAGGAACAGAAAACTCGCCTTTCATTTTTGAACCTTCCAAGGCCTAGAAAGATAAACAAAACCTAACCTTCAATGCACATATATATAACTGCCTGTGCAGTGAGAAAATAATATATTCAAGAACAGAATCCTACATTCTTGACTATTAGTCCTGCAATCATTCCTCAATATCACACTGTCTAACATATACTTTTATTTCAGCATTTGGATGTATATGATTATTTTTATTTAAAGCCTCTAGATCTGTCGATACAGGACTTGTGGTTTCTAGTACCTATTCTGATATCTGAAAAGGCATCACGGATTCAACCCTCTCCTGCTCTTTGGTACAGAAACAGGGGCACATTCTCCTTTTTAAAAGATATAGGTTACTTATATAACAAATATTTCTTCAGCTACTATTACTGTGCAGTCATATTGTGATGAATCAAAAAGGACTCCTCTACCACCATCTGGGGAGAGGTAGATGGAAGTATATTTGTATCAGAAAGAAATCAACTACAATTCTTCTATGGTCAGGACTATATCTAGCACCTGCCTTTCAGAACATAGAGGAAGGCCTCATTTGACCACTGTCTCTGACATACACATTGTTGAGCACGTGCAGTAGATCCAGTTCTTTTAGGAAAGCCAATATGGTTGTAGGCTCTAATAAACCTAACTTATTCTAAATTCTGCTCTATAAGGAAAGCTATTTCAGAGTAGTTCTGATTATTGCTAAATAATATATCACCCTTCGGTAGGTAAACAAGATCACATTTATAAGGAGGAGCAGATATATGTTACCATGAGGTCAGACAGTGTTTATAAAATTCAGACAGCTAGTCACTGAAGGTTTCAAACTTACTTTCTTCTGACTTCAAAGCTCTTTCCCATGTAATCTGAATTATATTCTCAAAGCATTTACTATTTGACTTTGAATATTTTCACCTTTGTTTTAGAAATCTTTAAAGTCAAAGAATCATAAATGATTATTTTAGTTTCGGTTAAAAAAAACTAGAAAAGATCTTGGACATGATTTAATAAAAAATTACATTTTTAATAAAAAAAAAAAAGAACTGTTTTAAGACAAAGATGAGAACCTAATATCTCACAGCCAATTCTGAGCTCCTTCCAATGCTACTTCTTTTTTATTTCTTCACAGATAACTACAAGGCATATAATTTAAGGACAATTCTATATAGTATCTTTCTCATTTTGCTAGATTACTGAGACAATTTAAAAAAGAATACTACAAGAGAAAATAAAGAATTTTAGAGTAGGTAGAACTAGATTAAAATCTTGACTCCAGTGCTTTTGATACATGTGTGTCACGCTCCATGCTACACAATCCTTGGGCTCTATGATTTGATGCTCTATGCTATGCAATTTATAAGCTACATAACCTGGAGCACAATTGCTCGGATCTGCCAGATGGCTGCTGTTGGAACTGAATGGGTTAACCTATGTAAGCCATTTGGTAGACATCAGCAGAGGCAACTCCTTTAGCCTGCTTTCCTGTTGTTTTTTTTTTCCTGGGGTTATTCTGCACTGAGTTTATGTAGGAAAATAAGATAATGGATTACATAAACAGAAGAATTCTCCTTCCATTACATTTCCTTCAACTTCCATTTTAAAAAAGAAAATAAAACTAAATAAAGTGAAGAAATTAACCTTCTGCAGTTCATTCTTTCTTATTCAATATGTGCTTTAGCGTGAAACTATTAACGTTAGCAAATGAAGGTAAATAATAGACCTTTGGTTTATTTTCATTCCATTAGAATTAGAAACCATTGGCTATTTAATGAGGCTATTTATGCATTAAAACCAAAGTAAAACCTGGCTTTGAAACAGAATACCTTGTGCTCAAAATGTCTCCTTAAGTTGGAACTCTGTGTCACAGACATGAACTCCTGAGCACAGCCATATACATACCCCAGGTTTTAGGGAGCCCAAGTCCCTTATAACACATATTCAAAAAAACACATCCATGATTTTAGTATTTGCTTCCTTAGTTTCTCATTTGAAGAAAGATGTAAAAAGAAAGTACATCTGAAGATCCTAATGATCTGGATCCCAAGGTGATAAAAGAATAAGGCACCTATTTGCAATGGCTTATTAACTGCCCTGGGGGAGGGTGATGGGGTAGAAGGAAACACTATTTTTTAAGATGACTTTTATAAGCCTGGTATTGTACTACGTGCTTTATCCACACTATTTACACAATTCATACAATTTTTCTAAGAAGCAGATATTGTCATTCCCATTTTATAGATGAAAAACCAAGGTACATCTAATAAGGTACATAAATTGGATGAGAATTGCACCAGGTGTGTCTAGTTCTAAAGTCTATCTTAAAGTTCAAAGATTAGTTTGCTTTTCAACTGAATGGCAATTCATCCTCATGCATTTTAATAGATTCGTGAAAAAATTTCCATAAAGATTTCTAAAAACTAATTATGAAAGTTAATCCCACACCCCATAAAGGGCATAAACATGTCTCACACAACACCAGCCTGCCACATTTCTCATAATTAAATCTAAGCAAAAAAAGCACAAGAACCAAAACAAACTTAAAAAACTGAAGGGTTCTATTCTTTTGGATAACATACACTTTTTCTTTCATCTGCCAAATTCCTCTATTGGTTACATAGCATGAGCAATTTTCTCACAGGAAATCTCTTGTATTTATAGCAAGCTAATTACTCTCTAGAAGTGATTGTCATATGTATGTGGATGGTTTTAGGATTCAATTTTGTCAAAAGCTGGAAAATTAATTCATGCCTCATCTCATAAAAGCCTTATATTTTAAGAGATTAAAAGCCATTTCAAAGACCTATGACCAGGGAATTTCTGAATACTACCCTTTACTAAAAAATCCATTAATCTACTATTTTGGGGAATGATATAATCTACGAGGCAGTTTATTTGCTATGATAAAGTCAATGTTCTACCTAACTGTGAAAGAAATATGTTTATTAGAAAACATAAGTTTTACATTTTAAAGTTTAGACAAAAAAATTTACATCTTAATCATGAAATACTGTATTAAAAGATAAAAACAAAAGATGCCAGCAAATAAAATGTTCAGGTTTCCTTTTCTTCTAGTGAATCAGATATATAGGTATTATGGCTGAGATGTTTACACTGGTTTCTACCAGTTAAGCAGAAGGATTTTCCCATCTTTACAGATGTTTTTAGTACACACTTTCTTCAAAAAGCTACAATATGCTATTTACTACACAATAACTGTTTTCTCTCACGAGAGAAATGTAAGCAACATTTTGAAAACTTCGATTTGTCGAAATATATAATCGTCTGTGAACTTCTTATTTTGTATCAGCAAAAATGAAGTATGCTACTTTTGCTACTGTCTAAAAAAAAAACAAAACATTTAAAATGATTACCACTAATGATTCTTCTCTTAATTTTTTTTCAGTTGACTATGATAATACATTTTTATAATGATGTCAAAGATGCCACTTTACTACAGCAAAATACTAAAACAGACATTTGGTGGAATCGACATATGGTACACATCCGTGAAGAATATGGGGAACATTTTTTTAATTTTGAGATAAGATCTATTTCTTAATCTATATTGAGCTCCCCCTATAGTGTGTGATACTATTATAAGAAAGGTCTCCAGCAGTTATGAGGCTTTCATATAAGCAACCCTAAAAAGTTTAATAGGTTTCCAAGATTACTCATTAACATACAGAGCACCTATTATCCATAAACCTCGGTCTATGAGATACATACTTTCTCACTTCAAGAATGAAAAGTTTCAGTGGTAAATAAAGATCTAGAGAGGTAAAATCTTAGAAGGTAAATATGAGTAGAGGCAAATATAGAGTTCAGTATGTGATTATTTGCCAAGTGACACAAATCATATACCACTCCCAGAAAGAAAGGATTGCTCCTTCCCAGAAATTGACTCATACCTGCTCGAGGGTTCTTTCTGTATTATTCTTTGCTTTTTGCCGTGTGTGTGTGTGTGTTTATAAACATATATTAAGTTCTTGAAAAGATTTTATATTTTCCATTTCTGACTCCCACCATAGTATTGAAAAATACCTAACACTTGGTAAATGTTTGAATACTGAATAAATGAACGATTGATGATTATGATAAAGATGATGAAGAAAGCAGCCACACTCAGGGCCAAGCACTGTCCTGAGTGCTTCACATGTATTAGCTAACTTACTGTTACTTTTCTCTTGGCATTCCATTTTACAAATGAGGAAACTGAGGACACAGAACAAATAGCTTGCCCCAATTCATTTAACTTCTTCATGCCCTTCAACTCTTGGCTTAAAAGTGACTTCATTAGGGAGGTTTACCCTTGTCATCCATCCAAACAACCCCTTTATTTCCCCTATCATTACAGTCAACAACTCCTGAAGAACTTATTCAATCAGAATTGTACATTACACAGTAAGCTCCATGAAGGCAGAGACTATCTCAGTCTTCTTATTTACCACGCTAATCCCAGTGCCTATCAAAGTATACTTGGCAATAATGGGGGCTTAATTAAATTAAAGCTTAATGATTGAATGATGCCATGAGGCAGGTATTCATTAAATGTTCGTTTAAGCAATAAGTAACAAAAATAAGTGAATCTGAAGTGATATTGAAATATTCAATGTAGCTGTGCAGTAGGCATTTGAAAATTCAAAATAGATTTAAGAGAAGATGAGGATTAGAGGTAAAAATGTGAATGTCATCTCAGACAATTTTTCCACAGTTATAAATGACCACGACAAAGCTTTGGCATTACAGTTGACCCATTTATGAATACATATTATTTGTATATTTAAGAGACCTCAATAGCATGTTTAAGTTGTAAGCCTACAAAATAAAAATTCAGAAAGAGTTCTCATTAATTGTAAGAGAGATGAAACCATTCTTTAAGAGGTTCCTCTTTTATAAGAGTGCCTGCAAGTTACTAGCTGGATAAAAAAGCTCTCAGCTTATACTAAATCTGCAATATGTTTTCTTTAAGATGACCCTGGCGAAGCTGAAATATACTGTCACCATGATTATATACTATAAGCACTCAGACATTAGAGATAAGCTCTGTGTTGTAGAGACATCGCTAAACCTATGTAAATCTTCAGATAAACTTAGAAGGGGGATATAGATTATAAACCGTACTGTACTGCTACTGCTAGACAAAAGTGAAAATTCTTAAAAGACACTGACTGACAGAATGGAAAGCCAAACTGGCTCAGTCATTTTGCTTAAGAATCTTGAAGATACGCACACGCAAGTTAAGTTGGAAAAAGTATTTTAAGTTTCAAACTGGTTTTACATCATTTAGTATGGCCATGAGCAGCAGTGACAGAGACATCAGCTACTTCCACAGTGAAGAAAGGGAGGCTCTGAGTAAAGGCATCAGGCTCATTAAAGGATAGAAACCACTGCAAATAAAAGAACATTCTTTCTGAGCACAATTGCTGATGCTTTTTACCTCCTTGGCTATCTATATTCACACATACCCAGCCAGTAATTAGAGCCACATTCAAATATTTAGGGTCACAAGAGCAATATATGTATTTAAAAGAAATAAAGAGTTATTCATTGGGCCCTTTCAACAAACAAAACCACTACCACTGCTGTAGTACTGCCTTAAGGAAAACACAGAATAATTAGCACTCTCTCGTTTAAAAATAGAAAAACTAGGAATGCAATGTCAGTGAATGAAAGTACTATACTTTTCTAAGGGGGATGTAGCGACACCTTTAGGTTCACTGGTCAAAACATGGATATAGATAACTGGGTGCAAATTAAGGTCTGATTTAATACATTTAATTACCTGATTTCCTTAGAAATTTTGGTACTTATTAGCAGAAAATAAAAAAAGACACAACAAGAAAGGAATTGGGAGACTTTGAGAAACAATAGTTCACAGCAAACCACCAAACACAAAAGCATAGTAATCTTGGGCCACTTTCTGAGACAGTAACTAGCTAAAGAGACATTAACAATTCCTGAGGCCATCACTTTATTAAAACAGGCAAATAAACAAAAATAATACTCAAAAGCTATATAAATCACAGAACATTTTTAAAAGGTTGGGATATTTTCACTATATCAAAGAAAAAACATTAACATAAATGCTTGCTTTAAAAAGTTACATGGAAAATATTTCATTAAATAATAATGATATTGGATAACTTAAGTCTTTACTGTCTTTGCATTTCTGTAGGGCTTGTTTTTTCAATGCACGGTTGTATGGGCTGACAACACTGATTAACATTAATCAACAATGATCAACATTCCTGAATGAAAAATTTAAGTCAGCAGTCTTTACACAAAAACAGTACTGTAATAATAATGAGAGTGGGCTTAGAGAGTCAGAAAAAACCTGGGTTCCAATCTCATTTAATCAATTATTAGCTGTATGATCATGGGCAAATTATTGAACCTCTCTGTGACTAAATTTTAATATAAATAACATTGAACCTCTCTGTGACTCAATTTTCTTAATATAAATAACATTTACTTTATAAGACTGCTATACATATTAGGAGGGATAATAATATGTCCTGTGCACATAATATATGCTCAATAAAAATTATTTCTTTTGCTCTTTATAATACCTTATTTTTTTTATATCTAGTATAATTAAAATCATGTTACAATTCCATTTATGCCAGAGCTAAGTTTTAAAAAATTGTCATTGGTCTTATACAAACATCTAATTTTGAAAATAATGTCAAAGGTTATTTCCAAAAGGAAGAATATATATCCAACCAGAAATATTCAAATTCTATTATTGGGAAGCATATCACTAGAGTACAGGTTTCTGCTTCTAGATTACTGGAAAAAATGTTTAATGAAAACAGTATACCAGAGGAGCTAGATTTTTTTATTTATTCATGTACTATTTATTAATAATTATTATTTATTTTTAACTCAATAATAGACTCTTGATGCTATGTTTTTAAAGTCACAATTTTGAAGACAACTCTGAAGAAGCTGTGAATACAACAACAAAAGGTAATTATCACCTTCGGTGGGAAAAGGGCATAATGAATTGATTTCTTTCTCACAATAAAAATCTGCATTGAACAAACTTGAACTAATCAATCTGGTTTTTTTTGCTCCCCCAGAATACAATTCTCCTATGAAAAATAGGCTTAATCTTAACTTCTCAAGACACACACAAGAAAGATGAAAATAACTGAAATAACTTATGGAAAAGCAGGCTCTTCCGTGCCTTGAACTGTCGGATTCAAAGATATAACTAGGCATATTATGAAAGGATCTCTAAAGCAGTCACCTCCTGTCATAAATAACAGTTCAACTTGAGCAGCACCAGAACGTCAGAAAAAACAAATAGAATCATTAATTTGAACTATTTTTATTTTAGTTCCAATTCTTTGCTTCTCTTAGAAATGAACGCTTCAAATAATATGAAGAAGCCACAAAAATATTTTACTACCTGACAGTTATGACTTTAGGAATTCAAGACCCTTTTGTTATTGTCCATGTTAGAGACCATTATTATTAGTTTCTTTAGCTGGGGCCTTAAGAAGCCATCCGAAATACTGATATGAATTATGAAGAAAATAGTTCTTTATGTCAAAGTTGATTCTTACCCCAAATTTTGATATTTCTCTAAAAAGGTAGTAACATTTTTTTTTTCATCTAGTCCCAACTTAGAAATTCTTAAAATGGTCTGTAGGATTTTGCTATTGGTATAATTTTTTTAAAAAATCTAACACCAATTTACCTCTTCAACCATATCTCCTATTACTTCCTCACATAAACTTTTGCTATTGTACCCAAGGCAAGTTTTTATAGCTCCACACTTTTAATTTTCTGTTTTCCTAAAACACCTGTCATCCTTTTATCCCTACAGAGGGTAAATAGGGAAACACAATCTATCTCCATCTCTATCTCTATTCCTTCCCCTCCACTAGCCACCACACACAACCTACTGTTAACCTAACTGGTAGAATAGCATAGTTCTAACTTCCTTCGTGAAACCTACTTCAACTGCACCAGTCTATAGTTCTTCCTCTGCTTCTGACTTTTACAGCTAATTCTAAGCATCTGACACATTGCATCCTATCTTGTGTTGTTAAATATTTTTTTACAAAGAGATTTCTTCCATGTCTCCAGTCAGACTATAAATAAGTTGGGGACAGTTCAAATATATTAATCTTTATATCCGCAGTCTCTAATAACATACCTTGTACATATATATTTAATTAATGTTTCTTTTTGATTAGCAAGTTTTGATGTTTATAATGGACAAGAACATATTATGTATAGTCAAAAGAGGAGGAAATTATAACCATTAGAGAAAAGTGGGAGTTAGGGAAAATAAGGGTACAATGGGATAAGAAAAGCTGATGGAATTTACATTTGCTACAGTGGGCATTAGGAAGTCACTGTTGGTGATAATTTAAAAATGAAAAAAGCAAACTTATGAAAGGTTCTGAAGGGCATAAATAAGAGATTGAATTTATGCTAGAGAATGTGAAGATGCTTAAAATATAGACTATTAAGAAGTAGGAGGCTCTGAGGAAGAAAGTAACACAGACTTACTTCAAGTCACTCAAAACTCGTATGTTAATTGTCCTGGCTAACAGAACAGAACTGAGGCAGGGACCTGGACTCAAGGCAGGTGGATCTTTTGAAGACATATGAGACACTGCCAAGAACACGTGGAATTTAAAAGAATAGACTTGTCTTTACTTTCTTCTCCCAAACTATATTTTTTCATGATTTTATTAATTTAAGTCATTCAGGCCAGTTTAAAAAAAGTATTTCAAAATCATCATAGAACTTAAGATTTTATTTATTATGAATAAGAATGACTCTTACAAGAGCCTGGGAGTCCATATCTCTTAATAGGATACAATAGCATGGAATAGTTGATCACTAAAAGTAACTTACCATCACCAATACAATTTCTACCTTTTCCCTATGTGGCTCTATTCCACTCTAGAAACTTTCACTTTGTAATATCTAATGACCTACATCATGTGCATGTTACCTTATTTCATTCATGCTTTTCCTAAACCATAACCACCCTGAGAACATCTCTTTGCTTATTCTCACAGTAACTGCCTTTTATATCAGCCAATTACCCTTGTGCTATGCAACCAACCTACTCATCCTGAAACTTGAAAAACATCTGTTCCTTTTCTTTGCAATTCTGCTATGATTCTTTTTGCAGCTAAAATCAGCCCTGAGTCATCAAAATGCCTCCAAGATATACTGATCTTGAAAAACATTAAAATGTTTTAATTCTAGCTATGCTCACAAAGCATACTCAACTTTGAGCCAGAAAATGAGAAACTGTTTTTCACTGTACCTGCAAAACTGCCACACCTGGTTGGAAAAAAAATCTTGCCAATGAGATATTAACTTTTTCTTTCTGACTTAATCAGAACATTCAAAATGCTTAGGTGACATGTTTATATACACTTGATTTCTTATCAGCTGGTTCTTTCTTAAAGAAATAGCTTAGATTTCTAGAGACTGTTTCAAATTAAAAACCAAGCAATACTTTCACGCAAATCTCTTGGATATTGTAACAATTGTAAAATAAAAAGCATTTAATACAAAAGAAAAAAAAAAGTAGGGTTGGACCTTCTAAAAAATGATAGCTGATGTGAAATACATGACACAATAAACTTCAAAATAGATGCTTTGGAGACAGAAAGAAAAATACTTCATGACTATCAGAAATACTGTAATTAGAAGCCTTTTAACATCTCAGAGATTCACAAATGTTCCCAATACATGAACTCTCAGCTCTTGCTATTAACTAACGAACATAAACACTCAAAAATGACTGAGTAGCAGAGGTAAGATTATAACTTGGAGCACTTTATACTTCCTTCTCTTTTTATGTAAACAAATCACATTAAGACTCTATCTTCATCCTTGTGGTGGAACCACATTTCCTCTGGTCATTTAGTCCAATCAGTGTCTTAATTAGTATTATGTCAATCACAGGGATAATTTTGGCCTACTTGTGCAAGCAAAACTCAGGACTATAATAATATACTGTATATATAATGTGTTCCCTGCTAATATTTCAACTGTTACCAGATTTAAGTCTTAGCAGAAAATGTAATTTAAAATATTATCAAAAACAGCATATTATTTTAGCAGATGAATGATCACTTCTGAAGCTATTTCCTGGGTATCAGAAATGTTCTGATCAGGTAACACTGTAGAAAGAATTTAAATGTCAATATTTAAAATATTTTAGTAAAACTGTAAATATCCAAATGGTACCTCAACGCTGACTTATATTTGCAATGTTAAATTTATAATAGTTTCTACAAATTTTCTATTTCACTACACTTAGTATAGTTTGTGAATTTCCTGAACTACAAACTTGTGATTTTTACTTACTGGCAAATAATTCTATAGATGATGAAATCTGGGGATATAGAAAAAATATTTAGCTATTTATGAAAAAACTATTTTAAGAGATACTGCATGACACAATAAACTTCAAAATAGATGCTTTGGAGACAGAAAGGAAAATACTTCATGACTGTATCAGAAATACTGTAATTAGAAGCTTTTTAACATCTCAGAGATTCACAAATGTTCCCAATACAAGAACTCTGAGCTCTCGCTTCCGAAGGGGATCAAGGTAGCAACTATATTACTTCTGATTACAAATACTGGCAACATTCATGGATTTGTATAGCTAGTTTCAGAGTTTCAGACTTTGTTACTGTTCTTGAAGAGTCCAGCAGTGAGAACACTGGTCTGGAGCATTCCTAACTGCCTGACTCAGGGCTCTGGAACACTTGAAACAGGTTGTTTCTGTCTCTGCATTTGGGGAAGGAGGAGGGATGTTTTTGAAATTTTATTAGGCAAGAAGGCAAGTGAATATTCCTTCATAACTGTCTATACTTACTGGAGAAATTATTCTTTTATGGTAATAAAATAAAATATATATAACTTCCAGATGTCTAAAATAAATCTAGATCAGAAACGGTGGCATTATTTGTCAGAAATATGACTTCAGCAATAGTCATTTTAGATATCTTTTATATTTACATGGTTATCAGTGCCTTTGAAATTCAAGACAAATAACTGCTTTTTTTAAAGAACTACTTAGAAGTAAAATATTGGTAGGAAAAAAAACAAGATCAGAAGTACCACATTATCTCCTTTCACTAAAATAGAAGGGTCACTGCAGTATAAATACCTAAGTAGGCATGATGCCATTTACTTTTTTGAGAACATTACAAAATTACAAAAAAGAATTGTTTATTCTTTTTCTTTCCAAAACACATTTAACAAGACCTCAGCCTGGTATGATAAGTCTAGTTTTTTAAAAAAAAAATAGAATACGCTAAAATAATTTCTAATATTTTTCTATAAACTGTCTAGCTTAAAAGAGATTGAAAGTTATTAGAATTTCCAGCTAAGAAAAATGCTAACTTTAATTGTAAATTAATTTGAGAACTATATTTAAAATGTTCTCAGAATAATGTATTCACAAAATCTACATTTCAAATAACATTATTGATGTTAATAATAATTTGCAACCACAACTTTAAATTAGAAAATAAAATATATTATGTTATATCAAAGACATTACAAGCCAAGATGTAATAGATATTAGGAAATAAAGTTTTAGGGCAGTAAATATGTAATTAGAATCAGAGTTTTAAATATTTTGATCAACTTCATGGTAAATACTTAATGATTTAAAAAAAAAAACCAAGCTCACAGATACAAATAACAGATTGATGGTTGCCAGAGGCAGGGGGCTGGGTAAAATGGATGAAGGGAGTCAAAGGTATAAACTTCCAGTTATAAAATAAGACATGGGGAAGTAATGTACAGCATGATGACTATAGTTAATAATATTGTATTGCATATTTGAAAGTTACTATGAGAGTAATCTTAAAAGTTCTCATCACAAGAAAAAAAGAAATTTTTGTAACTATGTGATGGTAACTAGACTTATTCTGACGACCATTTCGCAATGTACACAGATACTGAACCTATGTCATAGTACACTTGAAACTAATATGTTATATGTCAATTATACATCAATTAAAAAATAACACTTGGTTTTCGAGGCATTCTTCAATAATGTTATCAAATATTTAGTTAGTTCTTTTATGTCTCAGACACAAGGCCCAGCTCAGCCCCTAGGAAGCTTATAATCTTGTAGATAAGTTTTCCAAGGACATAAAGATAAAAATACTGAAACTGAAGCATGTATGACTATAGGCCATAAGTGTTACTCAATTTTGGCAGTAATGCTGCCTAAAGCACCTTGGTAAAATGGCAGAAGAACCACTACTATAGAATACTTTTTGGAAACCTAGTCTGCAATTATCATGTGATTTGTTAGTAAACAATACATGAAAGTTACAGTAGAGGCTCACTTGGGAGCCCAGCAGTGACCCTGAAGCACCCTGAAGCACTTCTATGAGGGTTTTGTTTCTTCTACTTTTTGAATTTTATTCAACAAAGAGATAACCACATCCACCCTTATGACTGCAATACGATACACTGAAAATTCGCCTCTTTAATTACAGTACTACAGAAAATTTAGCCATTGTTCAATGGATATGTCACACAAATCTAGATCTGATTCCACTACTTTCTCTCAATTTCTCACTCAGCTCTATTTCTCTTTTTTCATCTGGGGGAGATCTTACCTTTATTTCTTTCTCTATCCTCAAAATACATGGAATCATTTGGAAGGCAGCGTAGGCGTAGAAAGCTCCCTTCTGTTCTTGAGAATTAGGATTTTTTTGAAAAGAAAATAACTTTACTTGGCTCCATAAAACATCTTAATTCACTTCTCATTTATCTTTTCCTATACTTTCCTCCTCTCTCTTCCCAGCAACTATAACATCTTACCATTTTCTTCCCCTCTAAAGCCACTCCAATGGCTATCATCAACTCAGGTGCAGGAAAGCTTCCACTATCATCTTGCACTGTATAAATGTAGCATTCTCCTGCCAGAAGCATATGGCAGCATTAGCTGGACAAGTCCTACTCTGCATTTGTATTTGCCAAACTGTGAGTCGTGACCTATTTTTCCAACAGAGAAGTTAATTTAGTGGGTTGAGACTAGCATTTAAAAACCAAATCAACAGAAAAATAAACAGAACAGAATTGAAAATATAGCTATTGCATCACACTTATTTTGAAACTTCAGTTTACATCATCTATGTATAAATATATGCATGAGTATGTGTGTTGGCTCCTAATGGAAACACATTTCTTATATTCCTATAGGTCAAGGTCAAGAATTTAAAAGCCACTAAACTGAAATACTAAGTTCTAGGAACTGCATCTTTATTTGATGTAATACTTCAGATAATTTAAAGATTTAAAATATGGATGTTAAGCTATTAGGGAAATGCAAATCAAAACCACAATGAGATACCATCTCACACCTGTTAGAATGGCTATAATTAACAGGACAAGTAATAACAAATGTTGGAGAGGATGTGGAGAAAAAGGAACACTCATACACTGCTGGTGGGACTGCAAATTCGTACAGCCACTACGGAAAACAGTATGGAGGTTCCTCAAAAAACTAAGAATTGATCTACCATATGATCCAGCAATCTCTCTACTGGGTATTTACCCCAAAGACTTGAACATTCACATTCGAAAAGATATTTGCACACTGATGTTCATAGCGGCATTATTCACAGTGGCTAGGACATGGAAGCAACCGAAATGTCCTACGATAAGATGATTGGATAAAGAAGCTGTGGTACATATATACAATGGAATATTACTCAGCCATAAGAAGAGATGAAATACTGTCATTTGCGACAACATGGATCGACCTCAAGGTAATCATGCTAAGCGAAATAAGCCAGACAGAAAAAGTTCAAAATCACATATCACTTACATGTGGGATATAAACCTAAAAACAACAAATGAACAGGACAAACAAACAGAGACTCATGGACATGGACAACAGACTAGTGGTTACCAGAAGGGAGAGGGGAGGGAGGAGGAAAATAAAAAAATAAAATGTTAAAAAAAGTTATGTATATACAGTATGAAAAAAAATAAACTGGCATTTAAAAAATAAAGATAAATAAAATATAGATGTTAAATAATTTCTCTTATTAAAAAATGTTGTTCTAATAAGCCACATATTTTCTAAAAAATCATCAGTCAGGAAACAAACCAAATCAGTATTCTTGGTTTCTTCAGTATTTCCTAACAGAGAGACCTCAAATAAATACTTTACCTTTAAATTTAATTTACCCTAAAAATTTAAACTGACAAGTTATTAGCCATTGCAAAAATGTTTTTTAAGTAATAAATAACAACCTGAGCTCAATATACCTTAAAGAAAAGTATTCTACTTTTTTAACAGAAAAAAATCTGAGGGATGGTTTAATGAATTTTCCAATATAATTTCAAAAACAGAGATCATTGTTTATTTGCATATATTACATATGTATACGAACACAAACATCAATCTTATATGTCCTTGGCTGTAAAGAGATTTTTATAAATTCAAGCTCAGAAAGCTTACTGTGTGAGACTGTGTGTGATCAATGGCACCCAGTCCCTCAGTAGGGACAAAACCAGGCTCTGAGGCAGAGAATAATTTAGCTATACAGTAGTCCTCCCTTATTCGTGGTTTTGCTTTTCATGGTTTGGTTACTTATGGTCAACCACAGTCTGAAAATATTAAATAGAAAATTTCAGAAATAAATAATTCATAAGTTTTAAAATGCGCACTGTTCTGAGTAGTACGATGAAATCTTGCAACTTCCTATTCTGTCTCGCCTGGGATGTGAATCATCCTTTTGTCCAGCATATCCACTCTGTATATGCCACTTAGTTACTTAGTAGCCATATCAATTACCAGGTGGACAATCAGTGCTTATATTCAATGCTTACTCATGCAGGCATTTAATCATCTCACATCATCTCAAGAAGGGTGAGTACAGTACAGTAAGATATTCTGAGACCACATTCACGTAACTTTTATTATAGTACACTGTTGTACCTGTTTATTTTATTATTATTGTTAGTCACTTACTGTATCTAATTTATAAATTAAATTTTATCATAGGTATTATGTATATGAAAATCCATAGTATATAGAGGGTCTTAGAATACCCTGTGGATAAGGGTAAACTACTGTACTGACTATAAAATAACTGCCTCTGAATAATGGCGATATTGTTTACTTTTATGGTTGCGGTATGGAATTCATAGTTAAAATACAGAAGACATTTTTTAGCTGTTCTGCAGTGTCAAAGTGAAAACTGTGTGACTCAGTGACTCAGTCTCACACATTTCTTTTTGGCTGTCAGAACTGGAAGAGGCAACTAATACCAAGCCCTGGGGGGAGGGACCGCCCTGTGGCCTTGAGACTTTCCATAACAATCCTTGAGTTGATTAAAAGTTATGCTGACAGGCTTCAGTCCTTCTTGGTTTTATGGATTTTGGCTGCTAAGTGGAGCCTCCAGGACTAGAAACCTATGAGAATAGCATTAAGATTTTTTACTAGACTATGAAATACTCTAGAAAACAATGCAGAATAATGGGTCTAAAATATAAACTACTGCTTAAACTTGAACATGTCTACAAAAATAAACTATAAATAACAGGAGATATATATACACACAATTAAGATAAAGATATTTTTCAAAGATATACAGAACTCCTCACCAAAATAAGGAACTTCTGAAAAACTTCTGACAGCTTGAAAGCATACAAATAGGAATTAAGCAAAATTTTATTTTAATCAAAACTTCTTTTGAATTTCAAAGACTGCAAATAAAAGTATAGTGAATCATATCTCTTAAGAAAATCCTAAGTCACATACATCCCAGTATATTTAGAAACTTAATGTATCTCAATAAAGTTGAAAAAAGTCTTGAATGAGGGTGAAATTTATAGCACAAAACAAGAGCTATGGATATGTGAGGCAATTCCTTTCTTACTCTGTATTACAACTCATTAAAAAATGACCAGTGTTTTATTTAGTTTATTTAGTTTAGGATAAAAATAGAGAAAAAAAATGCATGTTTGAAATCAAGTTCTTCAGATGACAAATTCCTCCTAAAAACTCCAAGTTATAGGTTTTCAATACCTTTTTGGTTAATAGTAAAACTCGAGAAAACATATTTTATTCACTTTTTAGGGTTCTTAATTTGGGGTCCATGAACCCTCTGATATTATAAGTAAGAGTGTGTGTGTATAAATTTTTCTATGGATAGGGTCCATAGCTTTCATAGGATTCTCAAAGAGATCAATGATCTTGAGAACAGAGTTGCTGCCTTGAGTGAAAATTATATGTAAAAGGACTGAGCTTTTTTTTTTTTTTAAAAAAGAAACCTTCTCAATGACTTATAGATGTTAAGAGATAAAAGATGTTACAAGAGATAAATGATAATATATCATATTATCAATAATAAAGAGATAAAAGATAAATGATAAGAGATAAGTTGGAATAACATTCCCTAAAAATAACAAAATCTGAAACTAGCATGAAGATGTACTAGTCTAAAACTATACTGATGTCTCAAGTTTGTACAAGTTTGTGTCTTTATCTAGGGTGTGGACGGAAAACTAAAACTAAAAGATGGGCAATAATGGAAAAGTGTGTGTGTGTGTGTGTCTGTAGAATGGTTATAATGACTAGTATTATACACTAATAGTACAGATATCTATTGTGCTACAGCAAATTTAGCAATTATAGCAAATTTCAATTTTGAACTCATTTAAGATTTGTCCAAATATCTATTATCCTTTTTGTTTTTCTTTTTCTCTCTGATCTTCATAAAATGGAAGTTCTTTTTAAAAATACAATTGTAAAATATCTCTTTAACAAAGCCTCTAACACCAAGTCGCTCACACTCAGTCCTGTGATGTTAATGAATAAAAATTCCTTTACTTGAATAGTCAAGTGATTTATAAAAAAAATAAATAAATTTAACAATCAATATGCCTTAAGAAAAAAAAAGCAGTTTCCATTTATTAAAGGTTATATCTGATGTCTATGTCATACAACATAGTATAATGCATTTAATTTAATGCGAGAAAAATGAACATAACAAATACTGGTATTTTGTGTCTAAAAGAAGTCGGGTGTAAGGCAACGGAGGAAATAAACCTTGACTTACTAGTCTAATCTAAAGCATTTAAACTATAATTTTTAAATTGTTCTCCAATTAACTTATAAGTATCAAATCAGGTAAGGATCTATACAGCATTTTAATAAAAACTATGGGAACCAATAATTAATAAAGATAAGAAATTGTTTTATGGTATATGAGAGAAACTTTTCCTACAGCAACATCAAAGGAAAAAGATACTCTAAAATGATGGACATCTTTCTATTGAGTTGATTATCCAGGCATAAAGGGTTGACAAAGGATTGACTTCCGCCACTAGGCTTGTTAGGAAAGGCCTGGATATAGAAAATATTATCTTAAAGAATTAAGTGAGTGATGGAGGAATGACTCTCATATACATACTTATGCGCGCGCGCGCACACACACACACAGAGTACCCCTTCCCAAAACACATCAGATAAACCTCTCACTTCTACTTATTTCATTTCTAATAAAGAGAAACAGGATTTTCCACAACAATGGACAGAAAAAATTTCAGCTTTCAGAAGTGTTCCTGCTGAAACTTATTAGAATTCCTAGCTATACATTGAATTAGGACAGGACAGTAAGAGAGGTTTATGAAGAGACTCTTTATAACTCTACTCATGTTCCAGGGATCAAAAACAGAAGAAAAAAAATGTTCCTGACTGCTTGCCATTATTAAAGAATCAGAAAAGTTCAAGACAGTCCACAACTTAAGATCCTGACAATGGATTTTTGAGAGTGTTTTGATTTAAGTTAAATTAATGGAGGCATTAATTTAAAGAAGTGCTGATGCTAATGTAACTAAGATTTTTCATTTAAAATGTAAATAATGTGACTAAACCTCTATGGTATTAAATATCTTGAATGTCTTATTCAGACTCAGTCTATTCTAAAAATCCTTGGTTTTCAAAACAGAAAAATATATGTCATATATGCAGTGGAAAGGAATTTTAACTCATAGTTCTCAAATGAATAGGAGACAAATAACTTGTGAAGACAAGAAACAAATATGAAGAAAAATCATAAGATTAAACAAAAAACAAAAACCAATTTTACAAGTTTGTCAAAAGTTGTAATAACAAAGAAAAAGAATGGTCTCAAATTTTCCTTTTTAACAACCTTGAACATTCATATTATTCATTTCTTACAAGAAGGCCTAGATGGAATCTATGATCAAACCTCAACTAATATTACTATAAAAACAATTTTTGATGAAAGATTAAATGCTTTCCTTCTAAGATTGGGAACAAGGAAGGGATGTCTGTTCTCACCATTTCTATTCAACTCTGTATTGTAGATTTTAGCTAATGTAGTAAAGCAAGAAAAAACAATAAAAGAAATCCAGATCAGAAAGAAAGAAGGAAAACTGTCTTTATTAGATGACAATCACTGATGTAGAAAATCCTATGAAAGCTACTAGAATTAATAACTGAGTATAATAAAACTGTAAGATTCAAAGTAAACACATAAAAATTTAATCATCTTTTTATATATTAGCAATGGATAATCAAAATAAAAATTTCAATCAGTGGTCACCTGAGGACTGAAAGAAAAAGGAAAGGTGGGGGAGGAGGGTGATTTCAAAGGAACAAAGGGAAACGTTTGGGGTGATAGTTTCATTTCTCTTAATTGTGATGATGGTTTCAGAAGTGTAAGAATGTAAAATTTATCAGATTGTACACTTCATATATGTATAGTTTACTGTATGTTAATTACAACTCAATAAAGCTGTCAAATGTTTTTTTTTAATGGCAAACGGGGTACTATGAAAGATTAATTTATGGCTCTAAATTGTACTCTTCTTAACTAATAACTGAAGTACTTTGGTCAAAGTCAACTGTATGGGCAAAAATAGTAAAATAATCAATTCTTTACAAAACTGAATTACTTCTTCAGCAGAGATGCAAAAGCAAATGAAATTACTAGTTCACATTCACGATATTTTTGATATGGGTGACTTCTGGACAAGTGAATTACATCTAAGAAAAGTATACTGGAAAATGAACAATCATACCTTGATTTGTGCAAAAGGTCTTTCATAACCTCCAACATAGAGAAGGCCAACATTCTGAGGAAGTAACCTATAAAGGAAAAACAAAAGGATTATTTTTAAAATACTCTTTCTTAAATATAAGTTTAAAAAAAATCATCAAAAGTTATATAACAGATATTGTGAAAAAAATAGCACCTATGCAATTATTCTTGTCGTTTGCACTATGGGATAGTAACTAATAAAGGAATAATTCTTATACTTCAGAAAATAGGGGGTAAATGTTGAGAATGAAAACTTAAATGTAGAACACTAACATATTAGTAATTCTAGCAAATTACTATATAGTATCTCTGGGGGAGAATTAAACAAAGTGATGCATATATTTAAAAGTCTATAAGGATTCAACTCAAGAAACACTCATTATATGTCTATACTTTGCACTAAAGGAAATAACACAAACCTAAATAATTAGGTCTCAAAATCCAAAAGGAAAACCAGATACATAAATAATTAACCTTAACAAAAAGTGGTTTCCCATAAGTTCTATTTATAGAGGTATATGCCATTGCAAAGTTCTGGGGTAACAGATAATGGCTATGCAGACATCTGGAAAAGTTTGAAAAGGTAGGGTTTGGGATCAGCCTTAAAGGGTGGGTAAGGCAAGGGAGAAATTTAACAAAGTCCTGAGAATGCAGGTTTGCGAAAAAGAATAGACAAGGACAGCTAGAATAAGGGATAATTTAGTTAGAGATGAAAAACCAAAGGACGTTTGGAATGGACCATGAACAATGTCAAATGCTATATCTTTATTTTATAAGCAATATGGAGTCATATTTTTATAAGATGAACTTACTGTACTTATTTCTTATTAAAACAATAAATGAACATGAAAATAAAAATCAAGCCATATAGTGAGTGGAAAAAAAATAATGGTTACCTTTCCTGCATCATCTCTACCTTCCTATTCCCATTTCAAAGGTTCATCATTCTTAACTGCATTAAAACATTGTGAATGAAGAAATACTATCATTAGAACTGTACTTGTGAGTGTGTAGTGGTGCAAAGTAGGAGAAGAACGTAATTAAAGTAAATATTTGTGTTTATTTCATCTTTCATCATAAATCTTTCCCTAGTAGACACTGAATAAATGGACAAAACTCCAGTCTTAACATTACTATACATAAAGAATATGGAAAAA
Organism: Pteropus medius; assembly: GCF_902729225.1. Taxonomy (NCBI): domain Eukaryota; kingdom Metazoa; phylum Chordata; class Mammalia; order Chiroptera; family Pteropodidae; genus Pteropus; species Pteropus medius. The sequence continues at coordinate 8,314,230 of NW_024354500.1, read as the reverse complement.
AATTGTCTATACTCCTGCCCAAAGCAACTAGGACAAGATATAGTCTCCTCAGAGTGTGAGGAGTAAAAGTAACAGACTTTTATTGCAGGTGAAAAATTATCTCTAGAATGAATGTAAATTATATTGCATGAATCTAGAATGGAATACCAAGTAGTATCTAAAGTGAAGGGAAAAACAACTTCTCTGAACTTAGGATGCCTCTGATATCCTATGGTATCTTCTAATCGAGGTGACAGTTGTGAGGGGGCAGTGTGATGACCTTCCACTGACTCGATCTAGTAAGACTAAGAAAGCACACTCTCAAAGCACCTTAGATTTTATAAAGTAAGGTAGATATTCAGTCTTCTAGGAATATCATGTGTTCCCCGACATTCTTTAAAGGTCTATAAAGCATTGAAGGCCAATAAGAGCATGTTAACAGTTGATGAACACAATCCTGAATTAAACCAATTTAGCAAAAAAACTACTTAACTTTGGAATATAAATACTTGTTTTAATTCATTTATTATGTTGTTGAAGGATATAAACATGACTAAAGGCATTTGTTTACTGGATGCAAGTAGAAAGCATAAGAAATGTCCTCAAATCTCAACTATAAAATGGAAAATTTCTTAGCCATCAATTGATAAATAAGAAATTAATCCAACCAACAAAACTTTAACTCGCAAATCATTGCTAGTATCATAAATTTAATGTTAGTTAAATATAGCACTGGTAATTTATTTTCTATATAAAAAATGTTCACAAAAAACTTGATAAACCCCTTTAGATATAAGAATAGTCATTTTTCATTCAAATATATGCTAAAAAAAGAAGAAACTAAAAGCGGGCTGACATTAAAAAATCAATATGCCTCTAATTACTATGCCTATGCATTTCAGAAAGCTTGCCAATACTGTTTACTGTGTCCCTCTTCCTCTAACTTGCCTAACTATTAAATACCTTTTCCTAAGCAAGAATTTTTTTAAATATATCAATTACAAAGCATACATGTATTTCATTTTTTAAATACTGTCCTTTCTCATCCGTGTGCCTATTATTCCTTACCACAGATTACATTACCAGCATCATTTGAGTGGGTTTTAATAGGTATCATAATTTAAAGACCTGCTATGGGTAAAATAATTAATACTTTGAAAACACGAATTCCTACTTTTAAGATGGAATATTTGTTTAAATGTGCTCACCTTTCAAAAAGTTGCTTTGTCAAATTGTACATATAATTATTTTCAAATAATAGTCACCACTTATGATGACAGGGTTCTTGTGTATAATATAGCAAATCACATTTTAAATCCTCAGAATAAGACATTAATTCAGCACTGATTTCTTTTGTGTCTAGACACACACACACACACACACACACACACACACACACACGTTAAAATGGAAACCCTAACTCATTTAGAACCAGGTAATTGTTTTGCCCGTGAGTTGCATGACAATTAACATAACCATTACACGAATTAACAATTCCTAAGATATTTGCTTGTATCTAAACGCTTCTATAGTGTGGCTACCAAAAAGGCTGGAAAGTAGTAATAAGAAGGCACTGTTAGGTTAAAAAAAAGAAAGACAAATGATCTATTAGAGCTTTTGAAAAAGTAAAGATAGGCAAGACTATTTTCCTAATTTCTCAAGTACAAATATTAACAAATATCTATACTGGAAAGAAAGCTGCAAAATTATTTCCAGAAAAGTTTCTCACATACAGGAAAAATAAAACTTATCAAGTAATAAAATAACACTATTTTAAAGAACTTCATTTACCATAAACTGATGATATATCAGACATAGAAATAATGCTTTGAAAAGAAACTGACTATAATTATTTCAAATTCAAAGTTTTAAAAAAAGAGAAGGGGATCTTTTTAAAAATAAGAATAGACTAGATAACTTAGAATTAACTGTTCTGTCTATAAGTCTTAATTACAATGCCCAATAACAGATATATTTTTAAACTACAACAAAATATCTTGAAAAAATTTACAGTATCTTTGAGTACTAATTTACATAAAATCCCTCTTCTTAGCTAAACATCAAGCTCTCCAAAGAGCAGACTACATCTAATAATAATCTACTGCCAGGAAAAACAGACAAAACAAATGCATTTATTATGAGATCAATAGTGCCCTTTGGAATTTGAGAAAATGCATGTTATTGAGAAGACCTACATTCTTTGAGACTTCTGTAGGATGTAAACAAAAGCAAGGTAAGCCCTTAGGCCCAAATAAAACTTGAGTGACCACTGAGTAAATTTATCATTATCCTCAGAGACTCCTCACACTTTTCTATTCTAGTTTGCATTTTAAATCCTAATACAGGTATGACAAATGCTACAAACTTTTGTAAAAAAAAACAAAGAAAAAAACACTACCACCACCAATAACATGTTTAAATAAAGATTCTGTGTGCCAACAGAAATAAATTACCTAAAAATGATGTTTGGTTAAGAGAAATATATATATTGAGTAAAATAAATAACAGAAATAAGTAAGACTGGGGAAGGATAAATAAGATTCTGAAGTAAACAACAGAAAGCTAAGTCATTTTGCAAAGGTATACAAGAATACTCAGCTACCAATATTCAGAGAATACCCTATCTTACACTATACACAAAAATCAATTCAAAATGGATTAAAGACTTGAACATAAGCCCTGAAACCATAAACTCCTAGAAGAAAACATAAGAAAGGGGTGAGCTTCTTCACATTTGTCTTAGCAATGATTTTTTGGATTTGACACCAAACCCAAAGACAACAAAAACAAAAGAAAACAAGTGACACTACATCAAACCAAAAAGCTTCTGCACAGCAAAGGAAATAATCGACAAAATGAAGAGGTAATCTACAGAATGAGAGAAAATATTTACAAATCATATATCTGATAAGGAGTTAATAACCAAAACATATAAAGAACTTAAACAGCAAAAACAAACAAACAAACAAACAAACAAAAACCCAAACAATCCAATTAAAAAATGGGCAGAGGAACTAAACCATCAGGGAAATGCAAATCAAAACCACAATGAGATATTACCTCACACCTGTTAGAATGGCTAATATCGAAAAGACAAGAGATAACAGGTATTGGCAAGGATGTGGAGAAACCCTTGCACGTAAACTGGTTAGCCGCTATGGGAAAGAGTATGGAGGTTCCTCCAAAAATTAAAAATAGAACTACCATATGATCCAGCAATTCCATTTCTGGGTACATATTTGAAGGAAACAAAATCACTATCTGGAAGAGATACCTGCATCTCCATAATCATTGCAGCAGTATTTATAATAGCCAAGACAAGGCAACAACTTAAGTGACCACAGATGTATGAAGCAAATGTGTGTAAGGAATATTATTCAGCCATAAAAAAGAAGGAAATCCTGCCATTTGCAGCAACATGGATAGCTCTTGAAGGCATTATGCTAAATAAGTCATACAGAGAAGGACAAATATTACGTGATCTCACTTATCTATGAGACCTAAAAAAACCAAACTCATAGAAACAGAGACTAGATTGGTGGTTGCCAGTGGGGGAGGTGGGGGGTGAGGAGGGAGAATGAGTGATGGTAACCAAAGTTACAAACATCCAGTTATAAGATAAATAAGTTCTGGAGGTGTAATGTACGGCAAGGTGACTAGTTAACAATACTGTACTGTATATTTGAAAGGTGCTAAGAGAGTAAATCTAAAATTTCTCATCACAAGAAAAAAAAATCTGGAACTACATGAGGTGATGGATGTTACCGATTAACTAAACTTATTGTGGTAATTATTTCACAAATCATTACATTATACACCTTAAACTAATACAATGTTCTATGCCAGTTATACCTCAATAAACTCAGGAGAAATATTTGAAAAGAAAACATTATTCAGACACTGAAAGAAATGACTGAGTAGAAGAAATTTATAACATGCATTATCTCCTAAGTTGAACATACACATAATCTAGGACTTGGGAATTCCAATTTTAGGTATATATCCAACAAATCTATGTGCATGGTTCTAAACATGCATATAACTATGTTTGGCTATTATGGGTCATCACCCTAGAACTGCTGTCCATCCAAATGTCTACATATAATATTTTTTATAGAGAGAGCAATGAAAAGAAATGAATTCCATATAGCATGCATGAATTTCAAAATCACAACATTGAGCCAAAGAAGCCAAACGTAAAAGAACATAGGTTGAATTTATGTTAAGGTTCAAAAACAGGCAAAACCAAACTCTACGGTTTAGAGATCCTTACCCAAGTAATAAAAGTAAAAAGAAGAGCAAGGAAGTAAAATAACAGAAATCTAGATAGTGGTTACCTTTGGTGGAAAGGAGAATTTTGTGAATGAGAAAGAGCATGCTAGGAGCATCTAAAATACTGAAAATATTTTCTTTCTTGACCTGAGTAGTGATTAAACGGGTGTTGCTTACATGAAATTTCATTAAGTTATACATTAATGCTTTATGTATTTTTTATATGTATTACATTTCATAATATAAAAGGTCAATATAAAAAGCACAAAGAAAAAAAACAATATAAACAATCAGTAAGAGTGAGAGTGACTCCTAAATTTGGGATACAATATTAATTGATACATTAACATATTTTAATATTCCTATATAAGCAGATGAGTATTTAAGAAATGAGCTACTAGTGAATCCAAAAGTCACTCATTTCCTTCTTAGTATTGGAGCTACATATTCTATGGCATAAATATAATATGAAAACACAAAACTCACATATCTAGGCTATCAGTTTTAAAAATAAAGGAATTAAAACTGAAAAAAAGAAACAACTGCATTAAAAATGTACAGATAGATTTTCCACTCCCAGCCAAAAGAGAGTAACAAGAAATGCATTAGGCCCTATTCCTACTATAAAACTAAATATACAAGATGGTATAATGGTTTTCAGATACTGGACAAAAGGCAGTACAGGTCAGTGGTACCTGAGAGACAGGAAACAACTGAAATAAGTCCTACCACTACCAGGTTTATTACCTGGAGTTTTAAGACCATGGTGCATGAAGGGATAATGTCTAAAATATTTACTACCTGGTCCTTCAGAGAAGAAAACTGCCAAATGCTACCCTAAAGAAATGAAAGACATATGTCTACACAGAGACTTGTACCAACTTTCATAGTAGCTTTATTCTTGATAGCTCCAAACTGGAAACATTCCAAATGTCCATCAAGAGGTGGATGGATAAGTAAATTGTGATCAATCTGTACAATAAAATACTACTCAGCAACAAGAAGAAATAGACTACTGATACACGTCATAACACGGATAAATATTGAAAGAAGAGGGGATTGGGGGGAAGCACATATTGTATGCTTCTATTTCTATAAAATCCTAGAAATTACTATTTCCATTTATAAAAAAATTCTAGAAATTCAGCAAAGCTGTAAAAGTGTAAAATTTCATCTTTAAAATTTGAAAACTATACTTAAAAAAAGGAAATCTACAACAGTCTAAGTCATATAGAGAACTGAGCCTACAAATAATTCTAAATTGATCTACCCTGACCTAGATTCTAAACGGACTGTTGATTATTTGAAAAACTGCCTGTGTAAACATGAAGCCAGATAGGTTGAAAAGTAGATTTTAACAGGGAAATCATTAAATACATATAGCTCTTTGTCTAATTTGTATCTAATGATCCTAAGAATTATTCTACGGCTTACTTTTACCTACTAAAGAAGAGAGGGGAGAATGATTTATGTAGGGGTTAGCCTCAAATCTAAACTTCTGAAATCATCTGCATCTTCATCGTATTCATAATTTTCATCTCCTTGACACTGATCCCATGAAGTATTTGTAAAGCACATTTGTTAAAAGGTTAGATGGAATAAAAATTTCATTTCCTGTAATGGGAAATTCTGAATCTTATTTTATTTTTTCCCCTCTACTTCTGTTGTACAAGTTTCCCTTGTATACTTCGGATAAGAATTCGACTGTGAAGTCCTCCTTTTCCCCCGGGAAAATGTAGGAACATTATGTTAAAAAGCTGTTTCTGCAGAAAAAGAAGTACAAAAGATGTTTTGGAGAATAGAAACAGAAATTTAAGCTGAGCGGATATAATTCACAATTCAATTTTTTTTAGTCTAAATTATAGCACCATGTCACATGTTACCAGCTATTTCAATAATAGCTATGATCAATCAAAGAGAAAAATGTTGTTGTTTTTTAAATCAGAGCCCATAATGACTAAGATTATTATATTCCATACTGAAAGGAACTACTGCAAATCTGAATTTCAGCTCCATAGAACTCTCTACAAAAATACAAAGAACCATCTAAGTGTCTCATTGCTAGAATATACATTAAATTAATCTTCTCTTTGCTTTTAATTTTAATTTAAATACTCCTCTAGGATATATTATATATGAATTCTTTTTCTTAAAATATGGCTTATGTAGGTATTAAATTATTATTTTTCATTGCTAGGTATATACTAGCTATCTTTACTTTTAAATGTAATTAATTCTTTATCATTTTCATGACTCTACTTATAAATGTGAATCAGCTTGTTTTGAGATAGCTCAAGATAGTTCCTGTCTTAATTTAATCAGTATATTCTTTTGTTCAAACAGAGTAACTATTGACTGACCGTAGTTAGGTTTGTAAAGTCGATAAAGGAACTTCTTAACTAGCTGAATACTTCATTTAAACTATGACAATTCATTTTATCCTTTGATATCTTCCAAATACATCTGTAACTAATGATATAACACTAGAACTATTCTTTAATTGTCTCAAATTTAAATGTTGAACTACATGTCAATTATTTTGCTTAAAAATAACTAATTTATCCTTGACATATGCCTTGATCAACAATTAAAAGGTAACATAATGTGCGATAGTTTAACCTCAGTAATATAACTATAATCTAGTCTAAGTAATGACGAATTTCTAGACTCTCATATGCTGGGCTGATAATGGGAAATCATGACATGTCCATAGTGCTGTCAATGCTATAAAGCATGATAATTTTAACAATTCTCAAAATCATGAATATAAACTAAATGTTACCTAGCTGACTAGGACCATTTTTTATAAATGACTTAAAAACTCTCATATACTTATGGTGAAACGAATTTGATTATCCTCAAAAAGTGAGGTGAAGGTTATCTAATATCATAATAATTTTCCATTTATTTTTTCTATTCTATTAAGTGACTGATATGCATTCTTGAAGGAAGTTATGATCATTACAACCTTGGAATGTGCTCAGCAAAAACATGAGGAGTAGTCATACAATGTTATCTTTTCCTCAAACTAACCAGGCTTTCAGAATGACTTAAACAGTATGTAAGTATAATTAGTCATTTCTTAAACAGTTATTCCATAAAGGATTTTTAATGTTTTAAATTCAATTTCTTTGTACACTAATGTTCATAGCAGCATTATTCACAATAGCCAAAAGGTAGAAAGAATCCATATCCTCATCAACAAGTGATAAACAAAATGTGGTATTTATGTAAAAAAAATATCATTCAGCCTTATAAAGGAGGAAATGTTGACATGCTATAACATGATAAACCCTGAAAACATCATACCAAGTGAAATAAGCCAGTCAAAAAGGACAAATATTGTATTATTCCACTTGTCTGAGGTACCTAGCATAGTGAAATTCATAGAAAGAGAAAGTAGAATAGTGGCTATCAGAGGCTAAGGTGAGGAAGGATCTGGGAATTATTTATTGTTCAACGGATACAGAGTTTCTATGTGGGATGATGAAAAAGTTCTGGAAACGGACAGTGGTCATGGTTGCATAATATTGAGAATTAACTTAAATGTCAATCACCTGTATACTTGAAAATAGTTAAAACAGTACATTTTATGTTATGCATATTTTATCAAAAATATCTAAAGCCCCAAAATATGCATCCCTAAAACACAAGTCTATCAACAACTTCAAACATTTCTCTCCTCTTGATTCTCACAGAGATTGTTCCGAACTTACTTTATCCAAATTTCAGGTACATCTCTTTCTCTTCTCACTTCAAAAAACACTTTCATTTCTCCACTGAATGGAGAAGATCCAGTCTTGAGTTTATCCATCCTTCATCTGTATTCCCTACACGTATTCTTAACTTTCCTTCTCCCCTCTTCACTAAAGCTACCTAGTCCTCCATTTATCTGATACCGTTCCAACTTCAACACTTAACTCTTTCTTTTCTCAAAATATGAAATCTTTCATTTTCTTCCACTCTGCCAGTTAGGAGGGTTACATGGTCAGGAATTGTCATTCTGAAGTTGAGTCAACTAAAAATCCCTACAGAATGGGTAATACATAATGAAGTAATCCTAAGAGAGATGACTCATAAATGGAGATTTCTAAGTCCTTTTTGTTCAGGCTGTTATGATGCTGTGGAAAGGCTGGCTTAAAATCATGGAAGTAAATCTGATTCCTAACTGCAGTGTTTAATAACTGTATTTTTTTTTAACGTTAAGCATTCATTTAAATCCTCTTTAGCCTCAGTATTTTGTTGGACAAATGAGTATGATTACTTCACAGAGATGTTTAGAGGATTAAATGAAATAATATATGTACTTCATTAATGTTTGTTCCATCTAAATCAGTTGAATACATTAAATGACTAAGGTATATTCTCAAAATACCTTACATTTTAAAAAGAAAAACTGCCTTAATATGAAATAATGAAGTCTGCAGTTACTGACAAATAAGAGTTTTAAAACATAAATCTGTCAGAATTTATATGGTTCATGCACATCTGCATGTACGAAAGAGGGAGAAAAAGAGAGAGAGGCAGATGGTCACAGGGAAGATTGACTGACATAATTAGCAATGATGAGTTATCAGAACGCTAGTAAAGTACATACTAATGTGGAAGACTTAATTTTCCAAGCTCCATTTCAGCCTGGGTAAAATAGCAGGATCACCTAACTCTTGTTCTCTGATCACATAGTTACAAAGTAATCTTCTTTCTGATGATTAAGTTTCCTGAATAGTTAGATTAGAAATGAGATGCTGTAAATAGCAGGCCTAAGTATGTATGTATATGTATTTATGTGTGTATGTGTGTGTGTATACACATGTATATGTAATGATGTATTACTATAAACTAGTATTGATAATTACAAAAGCAACAACAATAATTATAGTTGTTACTTACTGAAAGAGAACTTCAATGTACAAGGCCCTGTGGTTAAGCTTAACTTTACATTACATTGGTCTTCTCTCTGGTATTAATTCTAATTTAAATACTCCTTTAGTATTAGGAATGTAGAACTGTTATTTAACCTTATCGAAGAACCTCGTGAATTAGATGCCATTATTATCTCCATTAACAGATACGGAAGCTAACAGAAATAACTAATTTTCCTAGGGACACACAGCTTGTAAGAGGTAGAACTGGGCATCAAACTTCTCTTCCTCTAGCTCTTTGTTAATTTTTATGCTGTACAGGCATTGTTTTAATAATAAAGAAGTTTGGTTAAAGATAATTAATCACCCACAACATGAGCAACTTTGAGTGATAAAATCAGCAAATCAGCTTGGGGCTGGCAAAGCTCTAGCCAGCCTCTTCAGGTGTACAGAATATCTCTTCAATCAACATGGCCTACTTCTTAAAAAAAAAAAAAAGAAACAAGTAGGGGAAAAGAGAAAGGCAACAACAGGGAAGAATATTAGGTTAAACCTCTACTAACTTTGGCTCTACCCCATCTTCTCCCTTTATGGAAACTGAATCATTTATTATATAACATTTATTTACAGTATATGCCAGGGTCTGGGCCAGATACCAGAGACATAAAGATGATACCTGCTCTCGGGAGTCCATAGACCTAAGGAGGCAGCAGGTTTGAGTAAACTACAAGAAACTAAGACAAACTGGCAAATTCTATTTAGACCCACATGAATTATATACTGCAGTAATCTGACTACTAGAGACTTTTAAACCCTGAAAGTCGAGGCTTGCATGTTAAGTGTAATCTTACATGCTGGATTTTAGAAAATTTCTTTAAATACACTATGACTCAACATTGGAATCTGTAATAAAGTATTCATATTTTAAGACTCTTATTAAATGCTGTGAAGTACCATCATATTATAATCCCAAGACTCTGGTACAGTGTCTGACACAAGGTGGGTGATCATGGTTGTTTGGTAAGTAAAAAACAAACAAGAAACAACATACACCTTCTTACTAATATTAAGTTAACCTAAAAAATACTTGACAAATGTAATGCAGAATTTTTAATGAATATAAAGCAAATTTATATGTAGATCACTTAGCCATAAAATATTTTGATATACAAATCCAAAACCGACAGCTAAAGTTCTAGTGTGATCTAAACAAGAAAATGAAGATTACCTGGTCTTAGTGTATACTCAAAATAGTTTAGAACTTAAAAAGCCTCTTTCTAAGACTAGAATTTCTGCTCCAGGAGTCTTATTTGACTACATATGAATTATTGAGATGAAAATGTGAAGAAGATGTAGAGAGAAGTCAAAAGAACAACATAAGAGATTCCAAAAATAAAAGGACGTTAGTTAACTAGGCAAGAAGAGATTTCATCTGCAAATATTCCCTAACTCCAAAAACATAAAAGTTGTTTTCATGACTTTTTAAAAAAGTAATTAAGAACAAGGCAGCAGTAGTGGGCAAGCAGCATGAGGCAAGTCTTAGAATCAATATGAACACTGAGTATACCAATGCACTGAAATGCCCTTTTGCGGGAAAGGGCGGGGTGGGGGTGGGGGGTGAGGGAAGGAGAGGAACAAACAGTAAAGTCTATTTTGAGTAATTATGGTAAAGCAACGTGTTGCCTCTGAGATCAAATTCATTTTACAAGAAAGTAGAAGTGTCTTTACATTTTATTTTACAAGGTACAGTGCTTATAACAACAATCACTGACATCAAATAAAACACATAACTAATGAGAAGAAAAAGACACTGTGGATTTATCTATTATAAATAATCTAGAGATGGTTGCAAAGAAATGCTATTATAAATGAGAAACAGTACTGAAAGACTTCTATTCAGATATCAGGTAAGAAGGCACATTAATGTAATTTTATAATTTAAATGGTTCCAAGCAGCATATTAGAGGCTAAAAACACCAACTAGCACTATTTTTTAAATAAAATTCTACTAAAATTCCTGAAAATAGCAAGCACACTTCAATTATTTTATAAGCTAAAATAGAATTTATTAAGGCAAATACTTAGGTAGCTTAAAATAAAATGAAACAATTCCAGACGTATACAAGGCACAAATAAAAGTAAAATCTAAAAATACACAGATATTAAGAGAAATGAATTATTTCATAAGTACTTAAGTTAAATTTCAACAGTCTATCATTCATCAAGAAATAATTGAAAGATTCAAAATATGGTAGTCTAAAGTGAAGACATCCTCGCTAGCTATTAGGGAAATGCAAATCAAAAACACAATGAGATACCATCTCACACCTGTCAGAATGGCTGTAATGAACAGGACAAGTAATAACAAATGTTGGAGAAGATGTGGAGAAAAAGGAACTCTCATACATTGCTGGTGGGATTGCAAATCGGTACAGCCACTATGAAAAGCAGTATGGAGGATCCTCAAAAAACTAAGAATTGATCTACCATATGATCCAGCAATCCCTCTACTGGGTATTGACCCCAATGACTTGAAAATCCATATCTGAAAAGATATTTGCACACCGATGTTCATAGCAGCATTATTCACAGTGGCCAGGACATGGAAGCAACCAAAGTGGCCTATGATAGATAGATGGTTGACTAAAGAAGCTGTGGTTGACATATATACAATGGAATATTACTCAGCCATAAGAAGAGATGAAATACAGCCATTTGTGACAACATGGATGGACCTCAAGGTAATCATGCTAAGCGAAATAAGCCAGACAGAAAAAGTTGAAAATCACATGATATCATTTATATGTGGGATATAAACCTAAAAGCAACAAATGAACGGGACAAACGAACAGAGACTCATGGACATTGACAACGGACTAGTGGTTACCAGAGGGTAGGGGGTGGGGGAGAAGGGGAAAGGTAGATGGAGTAAAGGGGATCAAATATAGGGGACTAGGGGGAGGGTGAAGTAGGTAAAGGGGATCAAATATATGGTAGCTGAAGGAAACTGGACTCTGGGTGGTAATCACACAATAGAATATATAGATGTCAAATTATAATGTACATCTGAAAATTATATAATTGCATTAACCAATGTTACCCTAATAAACTTAAAAAAAATAAAAAATAAAGTGAAGACATCCTAAAGAGAAATGGCAAATTAGATTCTATTTATCTGCTACTGCCATAACTAAACACGTCCAAAATTCTTCGCTTCATTTTTTTTCTTAGAGTACATAAATGTTGTTTATAAACTACCTACCAATGCTGCTTAAAAAGTACGTACCAAATCTGTACTTGTTCGAAGTTTTAACCACAGTTTAAAAACAGTCTGAACTATGAAGAGCAAAGTACTTTCAACTATAACCATTCTAGGCTATGAAAAACAGTATTATAAAAACAACCTCATAAATGTCATAGATTTGAAATGAAACTTATAATGGATTAAGTGTTTGCTGATACACATAATTGAACACAAATATGATGGTTCAGTTTAAGCTTCTGATTCTTTGTACAGCTGTCTTAAGGAAGGGAGGAGGAGAGCTGATGGGTGCTAGGAGCCCTATGAAAGAGAAATAATCCATTGATATAAGGACTATTTGCAAGACAGACAATATATTAGAAATGACATTATAATTTCTTTATAGGAATATTTACTATTTTAGCTTAATTTTTCTTCCCTTTTTTACTAATATTTCATAACTCTTCCTTCCCATTGCTAACACCTCAAAAGGGTGTTTTGCAGATAACAACACCTCAAAAGGGTGTTTTGCAGATAATGAGGAAACTGAGCCATCACGATATAACCAAAAAAGAAAGGAATACAGAAAGAAAATTGATGTTGATTGCACCAACAAGCAATAGAATTTAATTACAAGGACAAGCAGTCCTCTGGCAGTAATGCAAAGTGCAGAAAGAACCTGATGTCAGAAAAAGCGGCACGTCAACATTCATATGGGAGCTTATGTTGGTAACAACCAGGATCACAGTTCTGAGCTTTTATCTCAAAAGAATATGCTATCCAGAAAAGATATGAAAACTATTAAACCTGGTACTTCTTGCTTTCAACCTATAAAAAGTTTCCTAAGTAAAAAGGGTAGAGAAAATAGAAAGGCTAACTACCTAGTTAATTCTTCTAACTTACCAAATTGTCCCAGGTCTTCAAAGTCAGTACCCCTATCCCTTAACCTAGAACTCAGGCAAATGCCACACACTAGGCACACAGTGACCCTGAACTGGTGAATTTCCTGTTATAATAAATACACTTTAAAGCTTCCTTCACTTTAAAAAAAAAAAAAGCCAACTATAAGAATCCACCATTCTTTTCCTAATTTTATCAGAGTAAAATAGTCACCAATAAAAAAAGAAAATAACGGTGGCCTTAAACAATACTATCTCTTTGTTAAGCTCACTATCCCCCAGCAAAATTCAAAATTTGATCTTAACATGATCAAAAAAAAGATATCAAGATTAAGAAACTTAGATGAAGTTTTAATTAGATGGAACATTCCCCTGTTAAATTAGAAGGATAAAGGGTCAAGTGTGATAATTTCAAGATTCCTTTGAGGAGATGATGCATAATTACTTCAATAATATAATATAAATAAATGTGTAATATGTATAATGTAACATATAAATTATATGTATACATATAATACATTTATAATAATCTAATAAATCATGTGTATCATATTAAATATTTAAGAGATCACTTTTCAAGCCAATGATTCCAAATTTACCATTTATTTCCCCAAATCCTCTAAAAATGACAACAGATTTAAGCTAATTTATGGGTAACTAATCTGTAATGAAACACTTGCTACATCAAAAGATAGGATATACAGAAAACAATAACAAATAATGATTAAACAAATTTAAAATACCTAGCTCAAAAGTAATGACCACATATCTCCTCAGGCAAGGGAAACAAAAGAAAAAATAAACAAATGGGACTACATCAAACCAAAAAGTTTTTGCACAGCAAAAGAAACCATCAACAAAACAAAAAGACAACTGACCGAATGGGAAAAGATATTCACTTATCAATACATTGGATAAGGGGTTAATATCCAAAAATATATAAAGAACTCATACAATTCAACAACAAAGAAACAAACAATCCAATTTAAAAATGGGCAGAACACCTGAATAGATATTTCTCCAAAGAAGAAATACAGAAAGAAGGTCAACGGACATATGAAAAGATGCTCAAGGTCACTAATCATCAGAGAAATGTAAATTAAAACCACAATGAGATATCATCTCACACCTGTCAGAATGGCTATCATCCATATATCAAAGAACAGTGTTGGCGAGGATGTGGAAAAAAGGGAATCCTCATACACTGTTGGTGGAATAGCAAATTGATACAGCTACTATGGAAATAGTCTGGAAGTTCTTTAAAAAATTAAAAATGGATATACCTTCTGACCCAACAACTGAACTTCTGGCTATTTATCCAAAGAAAACCAAAACAATAATTCATAAAGATCTAGGCATCTCTATATTCACAGCAGCACTATTTACAATAGCCAAGATATGGAAGCAACCTACATGCCCATCAATAGACGACTGGATTAAGAAGTTATGGTTCATATATACAATGGAATATTACTTGGCCATTAAAAAAAAATGAAATCATACCATTCGCAACAACATGGATGGACCTAGAGGTTATTATGTAGAAAAAGATAAATACTATATGACTTCACTTATGTGGAATCTAAGGAACAAAAAGAACTAATCAAAAATAAGACAAATATAGAGGACAATCTGGTGATGGCCAGAAGGGAGAAAGGCTGGGGGGCTGGGATAAAGGGTTGAAGGGTTAAGAAATACAAATTAGTAGTTGACAGATGGTCATGGGATGGGGAGCACAGCATAGGGAAAACAGTCAGCAGCAATGTAATGGCTAGGTGTAGAGCCAGAGGAGGAAAAGAGCAATCAGGGGAATCATTTCATAAACTACGTAAATGTCTAACCGATGTACTATATACCCGAAACCAATAAATAAATTTTTTTTAAAAAGTACTGACCACAGAAATGCTATCTAAAGAGCCTTGAACAAGGCAGAAAGACTGATTAATCCCATACATTCGGGTTCTATTTCCATCAATAACTTCACAATGGTGTTCTAAGAACAGGGAAGGTAATAGAGGGCTGAGAAGTATTGTTGATTTCCCAGACTCTCAAAGGATCAAGAAACACATTCTACAATAAAGTCTTTTTTAAGTTTGCTATTCTGCATTTGCAAACTGCTGGACCCAAGAGACAAACCTCATACCATCTAAGAATCAATTTTTTATTTCTCCAGTTAAAATTTATTTTAAAGAATAAGGATGGGGGGTGATCTTTTTTTCCTATTATTTTATGGGAATAAACTTTCCGCAATTTTTTAAAATACGTGTAGGAATCAATAATGCCCTATTGTAATTTGTGAAAACTGAAAATGCAAAATCTAGTAGCACAGTAGGCCTCTGCCAATGATAAAATGTGCCATGTTCAGAAGGCAATCCTTAAATGTTTCTTAACTCCTAACTTTAAGAGATATACTGTGTATGTGGAACCACCTGACAAGTGTTTCCAAACAATCTTGCTACCAATACTCCAGCCAAAGTAGACAATATCAAACATCTTTCTTTCTTATTTCTGATTTCATAAAAGATACAATTATAATCAGTAAAAAAAAGGAAGAGAGTGCTCTTCACAAATAGTACAAGTATTATCTCTGCTCTTCCTCCTACCTCACACAATTTTCTAAGTAGAAATTCATTTAGGAAAAGAACTCAGTGGTCATATCAACTAGATTCTTCTAGCTTAAGTTTCAACTATATATTTTTTATTCATTTGAATTTTATGACCAATAAAAATATTTTTGAAACACCAAGTGATCACAGCTATTTTAAAAATTGTGAATTATATTTCTGACATATAGAACATATAAGATGCAACAGATCCATCTTATATTTGCTACCTTTGTACTCCATTAAGGTGTTGATTTTCTGTGCTAGAAAGGAATTAAATCACATTTCAAGCAACAAGCATCATTTGGTTTAAGCAGAGCTAGATCTATAACAGTGATTTCATAAAAAATTTAAGGAAATTATTATAGTGCACTCTTTATGACTTCTTAGAGAGAGCAGAAGTCTTAGAGTTTTTATTCTTCCAGGCAAAGAGATGGGTAAAAATTGTTTCTCAGAAGATAGTCAAACAGTTCTCTGAAATATGGGGCTACAAACTAGGTCAATTCCTAACCAATATTACCTTTTCCTAATTTAGAGAGACTCTGATAGCAATCCTTTTCCAAATCCTGACAAATGCTATTATCTAAAGCATTCACACCCTCTCCAAAGTACAAAAGGCCTTCGAGGTCATAGGTACTATGTTTTATGCTGGAATAAAAGACTCTACTCTCAAGAATATTATCTTTTAGTGAAAGACACCAAAAAAATCAAGCTCTACAATTCAATGTAATAAGTTGAATATACAAAAGGACCAATGGACTCAGATATAAGGGATCTGCCAGTACGTTTTACTTCTCTTTCTCATGCTTCCCCCTCCCCAATAGTATATTTGAATTGATGTTATATTAATACATTTTATAATTTAGGTTGAAGAGTTTAGATTTTACTGGACCCAGTAGGAGGTGTTCCAGTAAAGGCAGGGTTGGGGAAAGGAAGTAGCCTTTCAGATTGTGCAATCCACGGGCTCTCTCTTCCATGCCAGTGATGAACTATTTCTTTGAACTACTTTTGCATCACTGGGTCCAAGAGGGCTTCTGCAGCCAGTATAGTTTACTCTAGTCACCTCACTGACCACTGTCCCAAAAGCAACAACCCTGGTTTCTAGGGTGACCCCTGAACTTCAGTACGTGTATTTTTGCTTGCATGCTGAGATGTGCTACTACCAAAGACTTCAACACCTTCTGCTTTGCTCTCCTCCTTCCCTGCCTTGGAGGCTACTGCCTAAAGTCAGATCTCAGCACAGAGTCTCCAGCTCCAGCTTCTGGACTTGAGAACTGGTGCCAGCCTTTAGTTAGTACATTGGTTCTGGTGCTTTCTGAAATGTCACCACTCTGGCCCCTCAGTTCCTTCCAGCCATAATACTCTAGTAGAGTATGCAATGCGAGTACTGAGGGAAATCTGCTGATGGAAAAAATGAAACCAAACTGACAACTAGCTTAAATGTCTCAAGTCTGCCAAACTGAGTGGTTGATTCGTCAATGGAGAAATGAAACCCATCGTCAAACAGTTATTTTATCTTTTACAGTGAAATTGCCTTCTGGCCAATTAGTTATACTGCAAAAAATGCTTACAGCAAAGATGTTAATGGTGAAACTACCTAGAACTGGTAATAAATATCAAAGTTACTAGTGAGATTTCTAACTTTTGGTGTTGTTGTTGTTGTTGTACTAAGTCTTCAAAATCTGGTATATACTTACAGCACTTCTCATTTCAGACTAGCCACATCTCAAGACCTCAGCAGCCATGTATGGCTAGTGGCTACCATACTGGAGACTGCAAATAAAGAGTAAGCAAACCATTTGTTCATTCAGGGATGTGACCTGAACAAAATTTCTCAAAAAACTCTACTGAACAAGGAAGAAAATTCTGCTGCATCTCAAGGTAGAATCTGTTGTACTCACTCTAGCCAAGAATGGAAAGTAACTGCTTATGTATGTCCTGCCCCTGTGAAAACTGCCTGACAAAGTAGGGTAGGCCTGGACCATGCAACCAGAACCTATCACTAGACACCACTCTGGAAAGTCAGAAGATGGAGATAATATGAAACAAGTAATCATCTTGAATCCAGAGGTCATACCCTTTGTAGAAAGATTCTATCCTAATCTCACCTGTTTGATTTAAATCAAACAGGTAATGTTGTCATTTGCATATCTTAAATTTTTATTATCTAAAAGTACACACATACACAACACGCATATATCAGTTACTTAGATTAGCTTACTTTTTAAAATCAAGAGTTGTAACTATATTTCAGTTTGATATTCCTGTATGTTTCTCTTTCAGCTTTGTACTGCTATAAATTGCAAAGTATATGTTATGCTAGATGCTGTAAACAGCCTGTTGTTTGTAAACAAATGAATGCAATTAAAATTGCTTAGTGATTCTTTGAAAGTTTTTTGTTTTTCCCTCTACTAAGAACTGTTTCTCAGGCCCCCCAATTCATATGTTGAAACTCTAATCCCCAATGTGAAGGTATTTGGAAGTTGGGCCCTTAGGAGGTAATTAGAGTTAGATTGGGTCATGATAAGGGGGCCTTTATGATGGGATTAAAGCCCTTATAAAAACAGGAAGAGACCTGAGATTTCTGTCTCTGTATGCACACACCAGTAAAGGCCATGTGAGGACATAAGTAGGAAGAGGGCCTACACCAGGAACCTGCCTATGCTGGCACTCTCATCTCAGATTTCCAGCCTCCAGATCTGTTGAGAAATAAATGTTGTTTAAGTTACCCAGTCTGATTTAAGACACCCTCAGTAAGACTAAATATATTTATAAAATGTATTTATAATATGAATTTGTTAAGCATATAAAGTGAACTTCTACTCAACTTGAGTGCAAACTGCATCCAGACTTCTAAAAGAGTCTAATCTAAAATAACAAGGTTTTATTATCCATATGTATTTAAATGTACTATCTGTGGTCTAAAGCTTAAGACTACTGCCTTTATCCACCTAAAATCATAAGTTCTTAAACAAAGCATGATCAATAGATGTTTTACAATGAAGGGATCAAAATATAAATAAAAGATGATATTTACATTAAAATGGTTATTTTATTTATCAGACACCAGATTTTAATTGTCCTTCATATCTTTTTCAAGCATAATATTTAAAACTCTACTCTTTTTTATAAACTGATGGTCTCCAGATGGGAGGGGTTATGGGGGCTGGGTTAAAAAAGGTGAAGGGATTAAGAATTACAAATTGGTAGTTACAAAATAGTCAAGGAGATGTAAAGTACAATATAGAGACTATAGTCAATAATACTGTAACAACTATGTATGGTGCCAAGTGGGTACCAGACTTACCAGGGGGATTACTTTATAAGTTATATAAACGTGTAACCACTATGCTGTACACTTGAAACTAATAAAATGTTGAACATCAGCTGGTATTTAAAAATAAAAAAATTTAAGTTAAGTTAAAAAATAAAATAAATAAAACTTTTATTTTTTTAAATATTCCCTTGTACCACATTAATGTAAATAATGAAATACAATCTACTCATGATGATTGGTAAATAGCAAATCATCTCTGAAAGGACACATTTCCATTGAATAATAAGTTCACAGTACTTTGTACTACCTTATTATATACAAACATAAGGAGAGCAACAAAATGGCATCAGTGAAAGAAAATTTGTTAAAAAAAAATAAAAAAAAGGTATACTCTCTTTCCGTGCATAAGTGAAAAAAATCATACAAGTTTCCAGAGGTTCAAATTATGACCCAAGAAACATATTTCATCATGATTTTTTAAAAGTTATTCTTAGTAAATTGTTTTGGCTTAAAATAAAAAAGCAGATATTACAAACGTACTTAAAAGTTGTCTTGAGTGGAAATGGAAATCTTTTTCAGTGACAAAATACATTTTCATCAAGAAATAAACCATTTTACTTGTTTCCTTCATTATTTCTAATGTTAAATAAACAAATAATCTAACCTTGTTCATGAACAATATCTAGACACAAGTTTTAATCTTTTAATGTTCGGCCTTAAAATACTTTGTACAAATTAATTCAAACTACTAATATTTTATCCAAAATGATTCCTCCCAAAGTTTCAAGTTCTAATTATAACATTTGCATTTAGAAATTTACTTTCCAACAATCATCTATCAAGATTATATACTATATTCTGAGTTATCAGTTATAGTTTTTTTTATAATTGCATCCTTCTAATTACTTAGAAACACCTAAAAACACCTTACCACAAATAAGAGTATATTTTGACAAGCTATACAATCCAGTATATATGCTCAAACACATATTGCCTATTCTAAGAAATGTATTTGTGGTATAGTAGTATTGTTTAACATGTATTACTGGTTCCATATTAATAATAAAAGCTTGCTTAAAAAAAGACTAACCTTTGTGTAGTACTTTATAGTTTATAGGTTCCCTTCACACAGGTTATACCTTTTAATCTATAACAATTCTATGTATGCAATTCTGTTTAGCTGGCCCTAACCTATCAACTTACTTTGTATAACTATTAACCTGGTACAGCTTAATTAAGTTAACAGGTCTCACTGTAGCATGTTCATGTAGAGAATCAGTCTTTAGCACTAAGGAGTTTAAGTTAAAATTAAGAATTTTTATCAAATACTTCAACATGGCTACCTTACCTATAAATACCTATGTGGATAAATTATTAAACAGTTTATAAGAACTATTCATTAGTTCACTCATTCATCCATTTATTCATTTTTTGAGCATCTACTATGTGTCAGGCACTGTTCTGGTTGGACTAGTCATCTAGATGACATTTATTACAATGGAATTTATGTTTTAAAATAATTGAGAATAATCATCTGATTTTTTACCATGTGAATTTAAAGATTACTAGAAACAGAATATTAGTAATCTAAACAAGTGAAGAACACTGATGATGAAAAGATAATAAGACAAAAATAAATATATATTTGACAGCCCAATGAGAAGCAAGCTAGAATAGAAACAAAATCAACATATCCATTTTAAAAAACAAAAAGATATCACAAAGGGGTCACATGTTTAGCCTGTCTTCAGGGAACTGAATTCAATTCAAAATATGTACTTAAGAATAGGCAAAGTGTAAAGCACTTAATTAGGTACTGTGGGGGTAAAGTTAACAGCTCACTATCATACAAGACAAATATAATAAATGTTAATGATAAAAAACTATGAGACTACTAAGGTAGAAAGAATTAGTTTGAACTTGGGGAATAAAGTTTATAATAATTTAGTTTTATTATAGGCATTCCTAATCTTGGACAGATAAAGGCTTTATTTTTAAACTTTTTTAGTACCACCTCAAACTGAGTCGTTTTAAAGAAACTATCCAATGGTAAAAAAACAGAAGCAGTAAATGGAAAAGCAATACATTACTCAGCTTTACCTGACACTGACTAGAATTTTAACAATAGAATGCCAAAAGAAAATCTTAGGAATAGGAGAAAAGGTGAAAAGAAAAAAAAAAGAGAGAGAAGACATCTCCACAGTACTACAATACTAATTAACTGCTACATCAGGGTTCAATTCCCAAAGACAATACTGCAAATGTGCTTCTATGATCAATATTATTTATCAGAATAAGAGCTAAATCTAGAACCCAGGACCTTAATTTTTAGCGCTAAATTCTTCTCAACATGTTATAACAAACTACTCTAAAAAGAAAGCATATCTACATTTCATCTAAATATTTCAAACTGAGAAGACAAATATGGAATGAAATTTAAATAAACTAGTTTCCAAATTCCAACTTATTTTAATATGATAGAACTGAGAGTTTGTAAATGTATCATAAATTTTCATTAACTTTTATACTGCATATGTGCAATACATAAGGTGTAGATATGTAACAAATTTAATGGCAGTATATGTACTATGTTTATATGTTTGTCATACAGAGTACATTTTTTCAGTTTTTCTTTAAATTGTATAAAAATTTTCAAATAACTATCATATTTCTTTTTAAGGAGAAAATAGTTTTTGAAATTATTGCTTTGTATTATGGACTTTTTATTATGCCGCATTTGAAAGAAAGGATATAATAGTGATGAAACATTACTGATGCATCAGACTGAAAAATTAGATATTTACGGACCATGTCTGATGCTAAAGTTCTAATTGGATAACCCTTCCCCACTCATCCTACTCTCATTTTGAAAGATGTATAATTTTAATTTGGTTACTGGCATGGTCTATTGGACTGAGCACAAAATGGTGGTAAAAAAAATATTTAGAGTTCCAATCTTGGTCTACTGTTCCAGTTCTAATCTCAATTCACTGAATGCTCTTGGATAAGTCATAAACCAAATGACATTTTTCAATTTCCTCATGTGTAAAATGAAGATAACTGCCCTAATTAATGAAGATACTATTTACTTTATATAACTACTGGGTAAAATACTGTAAAAATAGAAAATGAAAATGTTCAGTTGAATTAAAATTTTAACTTTTAAAAATCTGAACTCTAATAGCATTTGATGAAAATCACCTGACTCATGTGAACCTTCATCTTTCAAAGGGTATACCATAGCTACAAAATAAGTGAAAACTGATAATTTAGAATAGATGCCTTGACCCGCTCACAAACCCCAGAGGTGATTTATGGTTTTGTAATAAAAGACTAGGCTCATTTAACAATCTACAGCACAGCAATTAAGTGATAAATGATCATCAAAAATTAATTTACTGTAATAGAACCAGTTTCCAGTTAACAATAGAAATTATAGGAAAAAAACTGAAATTATTGTTCAACATAATACTTTCTATCTTCCTCTCCTAAATCACAAATTATGTTCACTAAAAAGTACATAAATTAATATATCTGAAAATGAACTTGGTAGAAAATGCTACAGATATTTATTTTATTCACATCTTCTTTTTCTTAACTCACAAATATCTTAGATGGAGACAAACAGCTTTCCTAAAGAAGTATGTATTGATTTTGATTCAATTCAATAAGTAATTAGTGAGCAACTACAATGTCAATGGTTCTTAAAAGGTTATGCATAATTAAATTTCTTTAAATTAAATGATAGATTCCTGAGACCTCTTTCAGAAAGATGCAGTATACCAACTTTTCCTTATTTCTCTCACTAAGTACAAGTAAAAACTAAGGATATTTTATATAAAACAAATGTAAGGCTCTAAAAGGTGGAGAGGAGAGGCAGTCCAACTAGGGAGCTCAGGATCCAAGGAACACATGGTAAAGAATAGCCTGGGTTTTCCTTTTGCTTCATATATTTCAGACTGAGTACTAGAGAGGCTAGCAAGTCATAAACATCAATGGGAGTAGACAACAACAACAACAAAAGGCCCCAAGAAAGCTTGCTCTCTCTATCCAGGAAAAGGGACAACCTAGCAAAACAGGAAATTTTAGATAATTACCACTCTACTCTAGTGAAACACCACATAAAAACTGTCTATTCCCAGCCATAATAGCAAAGGCCAAGTGAGAAGCCTAGTCTTCCAATCTCACTAGACTATAATAAAGAGCCCCAACTCCCAGCGAGGATATGAACAGAGAATGCTGAGTGGGGGGCCAAAGAGTATGAAACACCCCAACCACGATATCTGTGAAGACCATGGAGAAAACCTAGACTTCTACCTAGATCCTGCTATAAAGAGGCACTTTTCTATCTCTCATTGGGATGCTCTAGGAAAATCAGGATTTTCACCACCACCCAGTGATAAGAAGGCTAACTCTCTTCCAACACAGTGTCAGTGGAGGTCGGATAGAGATTCTGAACTCACACTCTAGCCCAGTAGAAAGAAGAGGCACCTTCCATTCCCTCCCCCTCCACCCCACAACCACTCATGTTCTACAGAGGCCACATGGGAAACCTGGAATTCCAATGCTGCCAGGCAGTAACAAGGCAGGGAGGCCCGCTAAAACAGGAGGCCTAAATAAGATAAGACCCAGAGTCATATAATATCCAACGTGTCCAGTTTTCAATCAAAAATCGTTATACTGAAAATTAAGAAAATCTCAACTTGAATATGAAATTATATACTCTTACTTAATTTATGGATATGTTTTCATCATTTTTGAATGACTTTTAAGTGAGAGATTTTTCCAAAATTAATCACATACACCAAATCACAGATTCAGGAAGCTCAGAGAACATGAAGCAGGATAAATACTAAAAATTTTACATTTAGGCACATCATAGTTAAAATACAGAAAACCAAAGACAAAGAGAAAATCCTGAAGGAAGCAAGAGGAGTAAAAAAACACCTTGCCTATTTAGGAATAAGGATAAGAATACATCAGACTTCTTGTCAGAAACCATGCAGGCAAGATGAAAGCAGAGTGAAATTTTTAAAGGGTTAAGGAGGGGAAAAACATCCACCAACTTAGAATTCTTTATCTAGCAAAATTATCCCTTCAAAAGTGAAAGACATATAAAAATTTTTTCAGTAGAAAAAAAAACTAAAGAAATTTGTTGCCAGAACACTTGCCCTGCAAGAAGTGTTAAAGAGTTCTTATGAGAGAAAAAATATTATATACGTCAGAAACTCAAATCTACATAAAGTGTCAGAACAAATGAAGGTAAAACAAAATTTTTTATTTTTCTTATTCTTAATTAATCTAATCGATAACTGTTAGTTCAAAGTAATAATAGTAACAATGTGTTGGGTGATTATAGCATATGAATAAGTAAAATGAATGACAGCAAGGCTATAAGGGATAGAAGGGAGGAACCAGGAATACTCTGTCCGCTGGAATGTATATGGGAACTCTCTGTACCATCTGCTCAATTTTTCTGTATACCTAAAACAGTTCTAAAAACTAAAATCTATAAATATAACAAACACACACATCTTCCAAAACAGGAATAATGCATTCAAATGAAAGAAGTTGAAAATATAATCTATAAGTAGTTAATACATAAAATTTTTAATATAAAATAATCCTTATATATCTGAAAATCACCTTACTTTAGAAAATAAACTCTAGTTTATAATTTATGCTACTACTAAAGTATACAATGAACATACACACAAATGACTAATAAATAAATGATACTATTATTAACAGACTGATAAAAGACAAAAAGTAAGGCAATATTATGGAACTGGAAGCTTTTTTAAGAAGTTTTTTAAGTCAGAGAGCTCCTCATGTTTAGTCAATACCTAACAATTCACTACTGAAATACTTCCAACTGGATGTTAGATGAGCAAGATGCAAAATAGAGAAGAGAAAGGAAGGAAGCAAAACCAAGAGATAACAGGAAAGACATTCAACTATTCAGCAATATCATTAAATAAATATCTTTTAACATAAAAAAATACCTCTGGAAAAATAAAATAGAAAAAAGATATTTTATAAGTTCTAAGATACAATAACCTTCCAATATCTGTCTATATAAACTTCAAAAATAGTTAGAAAATATGAAATTTTTATTACAACTTCTCTTGGTTATATCCCCATCATTGTTGGGTAAATATTTATAATTTTACTATCCACAGAGTACAACATTTGCTCATTTAATATGGCACAAATGTAGGATCAATAAAGCAACCGGCAAAAATAACAGCACAAATCTATTAAAGGCATAGGAGAAAGCTGTAATGTATGAGCAAGTGAGACATGAAAGGACAAGCATCATAGGAAAGGGTAAAGTGTCAGTTATACATATTCAAAAATAGGAAGTCTCATTGATTTAAAAAAAAAATCAATGATTCTTAATGACAATTCAAAAACAAAGTTTATGTTTCTGTGTGTAAATAGAAAGTAAATAGGAGAGTTTTTGCATTTAGGAACTATTTTCTATCATGTAATGAAAGCAGATTTTTAAAAAAATTGTAACTCATATAGAACAGATTGAAAAGACTTTAAAATGTTTAAAATGTTTATAATTCTGCCAGTTTAAATTTCACACTTTAGAATTAGGATATATTTCCCCATGCAACTGCTATGTTAAAAAAAAAAAAAATTGTTTTTAATTATGTTCTGCCTAACACATGCTCCATGTATCTAAGCTAATACTGTTAAATTTTATTATAAAACCCAAGCAAATCCAAAATTTGAATTGTGATATGAAGCTCCTATCAAAATTTATCCTGTAGATATATGAAATAGCTGGTTTATTTTTTAAAAGACTATCAACAAAATATATAAAAAGTTACAAAGTATTTCTCATAGCCAGGTGGATCATTTCCCTCAATCTTAAGCTGATATTTAATTTTTATAAATAAAACCATTAAATAATGTATAGGACATATATTTACACCTTAATACCATCATATAGAAATCAACAAAATGAATTTATCAATTACTCCCAATCTGCTAACCCCCAGGAATCATGCTACTCTCTAGGAAACCAAATTTATTCTGAAATCCCTATGTTCTTTTTCCAGAAGCAGGAAGAGAAAGATATCAGAAAAGAAAAGAAAATTCTGAGAGATAAGTAGAAAAGGATGTTCAGGAGAAGAGCCAAGAGAGTCACTACAGAGTTTAGATCTGCTCAGAAACAGAAGAGCAAAATTAAAGGTAATCAAAAGATGAAATAGGATATCAGCCCTCATTCCCCTATACTCACTGAAGCCAAAAAGATGTGATATCATGGTCCAAAGAACCATTACATAGGTCCTCAGCAGTTATGTGGTCAAGAGCATATTTTGAAAAGATCTAATAAAGAGTAGTTAGACACAAGAAACTATTAATACTGGTTATATGAGTAATGAATAGGGAGAGCTTTTCCTTTTCATGGCTTCAAACTTTTATTTTTCTTCTTATAAACATCTATTAGCTTTACAACGGAAAATAAACTCAAGTAAATAATTATCAATTACTATGATATCTTGGCCTTCCAGCTGTCGTTATGAGTAAGGTCATATATTATCTTCATAGGGATGTAGATCATACAAATAATCATATAATCTAAAATATTACAAGAAAAGAGCTGAAACAATCATACCTATTTCATCAATCAATGATAAAAAAACATTTACTAAATGCCTTTTCATTTATGGTGTGATGGCAATGAGCATAAAAACAAGAGGTCCTGCATTCTACAAGCATACAGTGTAAACAGAAAGCAATGATTCAGACAAGACAGACATACACAACAGCAAAGGCCAAACAACACAGTATTTTTAACAACATTCGTTAGATAAGGTTTGGAAAGTTGGCAGTTTACTTTCCAAAGGGAGAAAAAGTCAACAACTCAGAGAGAAATCAGACAACTGAAAGGAAATGACTGTTTAACAGTTCGTTAATTCTGTTCAAACATATTTTAAATATGCAACAGAAAAGCATTTCTTTTTAAGAAATGCTTTAAAAAGACCTAAGCTGCTAGCTTTTATATCATACCTTTTATATCATATCTGTTTTAGTTGAAGTTTTAGCATTAGCTATAGATAGTTACATGACTAGTTAACATAACAGGATAGCTTTTGAAAGCATCATCGCCATCAATAATGTGTGTTTCCTTCAACTTTCCTATTCTTTGATCTGGAAGTTTAAGATTTAAATACACTGGGGGGAAAGTTTGTCACAAATTAGTGGAGACATGAGGGGGACACGGGGTACTCTGACTTTAATAAAGAGTACTAGAGTTAAGTGACCCAGATCTACTGACAAGCCTTAGAGGATTTAGTCAAAGACATGAGAGAAAATTTACCATCAAGCACTGGAATTCCAAGATGAGATGAGACTGTAATAGCTAACAGCTAAAGTTTGGCAGATTTACTAAAAATTTATGTCATTTTTTTCAAACTTTTTAAAGCGTGCTTATTTAGTAGTAATTAGACATGAATTTTCTAGAGTTACAGTTCTGAAGAAAAATGGAATGTTATCCCTATTCTTCCATTTACATGATGGGCAAATGCAGAGGCAGGTTGCTCAATCACAGCTTAAGGCATCACCTTTCATTTGAAGAAAAATACACAGAACACATAAGCAATGTCTAAGAGAAAATAATCAGGCATGACAAGGCTAACCCTGTAATCTCCAAATACACGAGGGCAGGCTACACTTCACAAAGCTGGACCAACAATTGTAACCTGAAATAGTAACATAAGAAGTTTACATTAATCGTTTTTACATTAAAAGTAAGTGCACAAGAAGGGCAGTATAGAATCCTTATTCAAACAAAATACTTTACTGTTCATGGAGCGGTTTGAAAATCGTAACAGAAAAAGAGTAAGTTTTAGAGTATGAAAATGATTTGAGTACTGACTCCTCTATTTAATAGCTATGTAATTTTAGGCAAGTTGACGTACCACTTTAAACTAGTTTACTTAGTTAACCAGACATGGTGAGTAATTTGGGAGAAAATAATTTAAAATCTCAGGATTGTAATAATGTTATCACACAGCAATACTTTGAAAAGGATGGTTTTATCTCTAAATCTGGATAAACCTAGAGTACTTAGGAAGTTAACAAAACAGCTTTAATTTTCTTTACAAATAATTTATAATAGAAAAGGGTAAGTAGGCTCCTAGCACTTCCCCTGCATAACAAGATTATAACCCTAGAAGCAATACTGTATCCCAGGGGATACAGTTCTGCTCAGGCAGAACCGACATCTTTATGTTGAGTTTTTCTATCCAAGAACATGGGGGAGACATACACTGCAGAGAATAATGTTATTATTAAAAGCTGAAAAAAGCAAGAATAGTGATACCTATCACATTCCCATTTAAGTCACTAGTTTGACTCTGCATATGTCAGATGGATCTTAGAGTATGACTGTAACTACTATAAACTTAATCAGGTAGTGCCTCTAACTGCAGCCGTTCTTCCAGATCTTTACTGGAGCAAATCAACACAGCCTTTGGTACCCAATAGGTCATTACTAACCTTGCTAATGTCTTCTTCTCCTTTCAATGTATAAGGATCTACAGAAGCAGTTTGTTTTATCTGATAGAGTTAACAGTATACCTTTATAATGTTGTCTCAGAGGCAATTCCATTCTCCTGCTCCTCTGAGATACTGAAGTCCAAAAAGATCCCAGGCACTCTTTTATCAAGATGCTCCTAATGACTTTTGCTTGCTTTTTATCCCTTCAAATAAACTATACAATCAACTCATGTCACCTGATGTGTTTTAATTGAAATTGGGTTATTTTATGTCTCAAATTAGCTCAGACAACATCTTTATGTTGGAGTTTTCTGTCAAGGCTATATCATCTTTCCAAAATGTTTAAATCCTAATTGGGGCACTTTCAAAGGTGTTTTAGAGTTTTCATATATATGTTTTACGCATTCTGCCCTGTTTATGCTAAAGTATTTTATTTTCTCTTTGTTGTACAAATGGGATGTTCTCTTCCATTATATATGCTAGTGGAACTTGTTTTGCATCTGCCAAGTTTTAGAATTTAAAAAATTTTGTTTGGCCATCGATTATTCTATAGATTCTTCTGGATATCAGATATAAATCATAACAATAAAATCTAAAACAGTTTATTGCTTTTCCTGTTTGTCCACTCTAATTACTTTGTATTGCATCAGTGAGTTATTAATACCTCCAACATACATATCATTGCTGATGATAAACCACAATGACACTGGCTTGTACCCAAGGCGCTGTTTATATTTGGGTTTACACCTGGTTTGTTATATTTTCGCAGTTTGTTATATTTGTATGTGTTTGGACATAAGGTATGCATCATTATAGGTTTTATACAAACAACCTGTATTTAAAATTTCCTGTCCTCTGTGTTCTCAACTTTCTGTCCTCCCTAACTCCTAGCAGCCACTTACTGCCTCCATAGTTATGCATTTTCCAGAATTTCATATAGTTGGAATCATGCAGTATGTAGCCTGTCTTCTTTCACAAAATAATATGTCCTTAATTTCTGTCTATGACTTTTCATAGCTTGAGACTCACTTCTATTTAATGCCGAAGAAAATTTCACTGTCTAGACATATCACAGTTTTTTATCCATTCACCTACTGAAGAATATCTTGGTTACTTCCAAGTTTTGGCGATTATGAATAACACTGCTATGAACAAATATACACCACAGTTGTGGTGGTCTGGAACTGAACTAGCAATACCTCCAGGGAATGCTGTACTACAGTCACTGGCTTACGTGTCTATTGAGTGCACACTCTGTATAAAGCAATATATCCTTTACATATATTATTTCAATGAATGACCGAATAAATGAAGGCAAGGAATATAAAGGACATATTTTAAATATCAATGACACAGCAGAGAAAACAAATAGAAAACAAATCCCCGGGAACATGTTAATTCTATTTGCTATTTATATAGAAAAAATTATATTTGCTAATTATAAGACAATTTTGCCTTCACATTTAGCCTACAGGTGAAGTATATATTTGGATGTCCACGGGAATGTTTGATCTCAAGAATTTCTTTCTAATGGATAAAACTATGAAAAGGTTAAAAGGCTAAAATAAATTAGAACTTAAACTGCATGTAATTTGTTAAGAAAGAGCAAGCTATTTTGGACTATGCCTTTGTTTTTGAAGTTTATATCATATGGAAACAGTAATCTCCCAGAGACCTAATATTAGACATTGTACCATCAATGTGATTCAATATGTAATGCTTATGTTTTTATTTAATTTCAGACACTCTGCATATCAAGAAGAATCCAAGTTGTTTCACCAACACAAAATTATTGAGTGCAGTGGGTCTGACTGAAATTTTAAAATACTATTACTTATAGGGTATCTTTCCAACAGTTTAACACTCTAGAAAAGTTTCTGTGAACAATACTGAGCACATATCCATGTATAATTAAACACATAATATTTTTTAAGAATAATGTTCTTCATGATAGAATTAGCAAAATTACAAAATCTAATAAAATGTAGAAAAACCAAGTTTATGAACCATATTATATGCAACGAAACTATATTACACATTCAAACTATAAATATTTTAGCAATATAATTGTAAAAAACATCAATTTCTACAACTGAGGCTAGAAATTCCTTAGTGATGTAATACTTTAATCAAGAAACATCAATCAAGAAAGCTAGCATGTCCTTACAAGCCCTTGGTGACAGTCATATTAAGATAGTATCAATGTTAAGGTGAATATCAAATATACTTAGCTACAAAAGTGTCAGACCACCTGACATATAACACATGTATTTGCTTATTTGGTCTTTCTCCACTGGAATGTAAGATCTAAGATAGCAGAGGCTTTCTCTTTACTATTCACTGCTTCTAAAATAGTATCTGATCTGTGGTAATTAATCAAAAAAGCTTTTTTATGTAATGACTGAATAAAAGGACAACTTTTCATATGGCTAAGACAGATAAATCTGACAGATCTTTCATTCTATCTTTCTGAATAATTTTCAGCCACACGACCTTTAAATCTGTCTTCAAAGTATCATGTTTCATTGAATCCAAGAGGCTACTGATTATAAGCACCATGATTATTTTATGTACCACTAAGAAATAAAACGCTACTATGTGACAGAAGTAGTGGATGCTATGGTTGACTACCAGATTCCTCGTTTCCAGAGATGAGGCACTCATCCCAATTATCAGGAGTACTGGATGCTGACAGCTCACAGTTGAGTCACTTTCTGGGAACTGTCCGTAGCTGAAGGGGAACTTCGTTCAAGATGATGGCCCCTCCCTATGGTTAGGGCATCTAATGATATGGTTACTGGCATTTAATGATATGGAATTACAAAGGGCCAGCCCCTGTATCTCAATCAGGAACAATTCTGAAGGACAATCCAAGTTCCAGAGTTTCTCATATATCAGCTAAGGCCTGTCGTAAGTGTACCATGATTCGGCTTTTCCTGCAAACCAGTCCTGCTCCTGTCACTCTGTTACAGGTGGTGTTACTGAGAAAACTTTCCAATAAACATGCAGGCAAATTTCTGCTTTAAAATCTATTTCCTAGGAAAACCAACTTAAGACAGATACCACTGACTGAAAGACCATCCTGACTTCAGAGATGTTAAAATGTGAAAAATAAAAAAATGTACACCTTAGAACTATTGAAACACTGTAAATGACACGAGAGGGTCACGGAGAAGTTCTGAAATTTAATAAATTACCACAATTTACCACTACTACAGTTTTATGTGGGGAAAGAGTTGAGTGTCTCATCTGAGTCAAAACAAAGTAAAGACATCAGGCTAGGAAGGAGAAGTCCAGAAAGAGATCACCATGAGAAAGTGAACTGTCTTGAGATTTGCTGGGCACCTTGGACTTTGGACTTACACAAGGCACGCAAATGAGTGGTAGTGGTTGTGGGGTGTGGGAGTCAAACTAATTTCACCTAAGCTCACTTGCTTCCAATGAGCAGAAATATATACCTATCAAAACATTATAGGATATATAACATGGGATATACATAAAAAATGGACTTTAAAAAGGAAGAAAACCAAACGACAATACTTTGAAAAAATTCTGAAGATTAACTTATATAAGTGCAAATTAGCTAGTGAAATTTTGGCAGATGAACATAATTACAGGAAATTTTGCCAGAACATTTCTAATGCTATTGTTTCAAAAATACTTTCAGGACTTTTTATAAGCATAAGGATTCTGAATCTAAGGTACTTTCAAATAACAACTTCAGTTTCATCAAATCAGGACGATATTCTGAAGCACTAGAGAAAAAAGGCCCTCATCGATACTAATTTATCCAACAAAAGTGTTTTGTTCATCTATTATGTGAGCATTACAAAGATTCATTATTCATTGAGAGGTATTTATTATGTTGCCAATGTACAGAATGATAGGTCCTGAGGAAAAAAGAAGAACAAGAGTTATTAGTCCAAGAAGCATAAGGACAGGGTAAAAAAAAAAAAAAAAAATTTCATTCTTTATAGACCATAACATATAGCTATGGTCTATATATAAAGTCACCAGGAACGCCAAATAAATTAGTGAATACTGAACCATTGCTCCCAGGGGAAATACAGCATTAGGTTTCTAACATCCTCTGATCATATTATTTTTGTCAACCAATACAACCTTGTTTTCTGTGTGTTTCTGTTCAAAGACACATTGTTTAACATATATTGTTTATTAGCTAACATTGAACTCATGGCCAACAACTCTATTAACTCATGCCTGAATGAAACTTAACTAACATGTATTTTGTCCGAAAGGCACATCACAGCTTTATTGTACTTAGGATTAGCACTTTAGTACTACATTTGGAGGTCATTTACACAGCAAAATCTCCAACAAAAAGCACAAAAATGTGAAAAACATAGCACTCTGAAAAGGACACTGTTTAAAGTATGAGAGTTGAAAGAAGAAAGCAGAGCACTGCCTTGTTCAGCATCAGCTAGGAATGTGTATATCATCAGATGACTCCAATTTTTTGTCCATGTGCTCATGTCCATGAATGATTGTGAAAGCACTGCAAGTATTAATTCTGAGGTTACAAATAAATTTCAGGGAGTAGGTGATTTCACGACTGCAGAATCTGCAAATAATAGAATCAACTGTATATAGGCAATCATAAAAATTTAGAGCAGAAGGTTACTTTAGAGATTATCTTTCTAATGTCCTCACTTTTCAGATAAAAAAAAAAGTATAGGTTGACATCGTTACATGATATAGGCAAGGTCAGAATCTAATAAATGAAGGTCCCCAAACCAAAAACATATGGCACTTCACAGAGAATGGAGAATATCAAGATAACTTAACTGACTTCTTTACTATACAGTAAAGCTTTATTAAGTTATCATAACCACAGTACATTTCATTATGTGGCTAGTCTTATTTTCCACCATTCCCTTTCTTTACATCCTAGAAAGACTACTGTCCCTCTGATCAGAGAAATACAGGACCTTCTCAGTTCACCCTAGTAACTTATTATAGTCAACATCAGATTAAAGAACTCTGCATCTTTCTGGCAACCTATATTCTTAGGGAGTGGGGAAAGAGTAGAAAGGAGAATGTGTCAGGGGAGAGACAGAGGTATATAGTGGTGAGTACTTTCCTTCTCCTCAGTTGCATGGATCCAGGAGGACTAAAGTCCCCAATAAGAAAAACCACTGGTCTACTCTTCAGAGTCAGTAGCCCAGCAGAAAGTCTAGGAATTGGCCTCCCATGAAATTTAGCTTGAACTTGTCAAAGTTAAGATAAGGAACAATAACTAGTGAACTTAAGTATAGATTCTGGTACCAGGTTCAAACACTATATTAGAAAATTTAGCAGCTACATAGCAAAACTAAATGAGTTTGATGACTTTTTATCTAATATATATTTGGGTTGACTATGGAAAAAACAATGAAAATAGCTAAAGCTCACAAGATAGGGAAAAATAGAAAGAATTATTTTGATGGACCAACATCTGATTAACTAGTGCCCAAAGTGACAGGTGATTATAATTCATTTAAAGAGGGTGAATTTAGTAAATTAAAAGTTATCTAGTAAAACATTTATGATTTTCTAACAAGAAAAAAAGAGGAATAATTGGTAACCTGCCAATTTCAGAATTTTAAAGTACAACATATTTCTCAATATAAACAGGTCCAAAGAACAAAATAACTCTCCTGGGCAGATATTAGAACAAATAAAAATGTGGTACGAAATACAAATTACACCATACAAGTTCAAAAAACAAGGTGAATATTAAAAAACAAGAACTAAACTTGAATCCAAAGGTCAATTTCAGTCCTCATTAATTTGACTTTGGGGCATTACTTGACCAATGTCATTACTTTCAATTCCTTGTATTTTCCAGAATTCTTCTTTGCTGATTCCTCTTCTTCTCCCCAGCCTCTAAATGTTGACAGGTCCCAGAGCTCAATACTTCATCCTCTTCCTTATCCATATTTCTCCCTTTGATTGTATCATTTGTCTCATAGTTTAAAATTCCATCTATATACTGATGATGTCCAAATAGATCTTCAAAATTCTAAACTCATTATACTCATCAGCCACTTGACAAAGATGGTTAACTATTACTGACTATCAAACTCAACATATTCAAAATTGAACTCTCAACCTTTTTTCCTAAACCCTCTCTTCCCACATTCTTCCCCATTCTGATGACAGCAACTTCATCCTAGCACTCAAGTAAAGATCCTAGGGTCAATCTTGACTCCTCTCTTTCTCCTTCTGTCACACCTGTCAGCTCTATTTATCAGCTATGGTTTAATCTGGGGAGGAACCACCCAGTGATATGAAATTGGGAATTATAAGAATAAGACCTTACACTATTATGGGAAGAAGGTAAGGAGTAAAGATCACAAAGAATAAGACCTTACACTATTATGGGGAGAAGGTAAGGAGTAAAGATCACAAAGGAGATGATTAGAGAATCAGAGAAAAGTCACTAACGAGGGACCATTACAGGATGCATGTGAAAAAGTCTGTGAGACTCTTGCCTCTGTGTTTGATGGTGTGCCTAAAATCGATGATAGGAGGGCAGACAATTGGTAAATAAATCTGTATATGAACTGAGGAAATGTGGAACAAGCAAGAACTGGTACTCATGAGGACAAACTGGAACCCATGCCTATTGTCTACACTTGGTAATGAATGTGACCTGCATTATCTGTTTCTCTTTCCTACAGAGCTGTAAATGCTCTTGGCCCATGACTAAGAAGCTAAAAGAAGAGATGGGATGGGGAAGGAGGGCTGTAACTACTATTCTACATCAATGAGGTAAGTCATAAGAGCAATGATAAAGTGCACATCTGAATGGAATGGCTGCTGCTGCACTTCTACTTTCTAAGTATCACACATTTCTTGAGGCCAGTTCTAACCTGGCACCTACAGGGAAGGGAACTCTGGGAAAAGTAATAATTGGTTTCCCTGACCATTGTCATCACAGCAGCCAGAGGGATTCTTATAAGTCAAATTATGTCATTTTTCATCCCCAAACCCTACAATGCTTCCTACTTCCCTCAGATCAAAAGCTAAAGTCCGTAAGGTGAAATAATGCAGGACCCGTAACCACTGAAAGAGTAACCACCAAAGAACAAATTTGCAAATTGAGCAGGGAAAAAACAACAAGGAAAAAATCTATCTAAATAAAAGAAGGCAAAGAGAGGAAAATAAATACAGAAAAGGTGGGACAAAGAACACAAAATAAGATGGTAAAAAAATTTCATATATATGACTAATTAAAATAAGTATAAATAAACGAAATACTCTATCTAAAAGATAAATACTGTTAAAGTGTAATCAAAAATTAATAAATCCAGCTTAATGCTGTTTACAGGAGATAAATCCAAAATATAAGGAAAGAGATTGAAGCTAAAGGGTAAAATAATATATACCACATTCCAGGGCTTTTGTAACAAAATATGTACCATAAACTGGGTGGCTTACAACAACAGAAGTTCATTGTCTCATAGTTCTGGAGGACAGAAGTCTGAAATCAAGATGCTGACAGGGCCATGCTCTCTCTGAAACATGTAGGAGAGAATCCTTTCTTGCCTCTTTCTAGCTTCTTTGCTGGCAATATTTCGCACTCCTTAGTTTATTCTGCAGCATTCCAATCTCTGTCTCTACCATCCATGGCATTCTCTCCTCATGTATCTCTGTATCTCTTTTCCTCTTGTTATATTTCCTTTTATGATACCAGTCATACTGGACTAAGAGCCCACCTTATTCTAGTAGGACCTCATCTTAACTGATACCTTAACTACATGTACAAAGACCCTATTTCCAAACAGGGTCATAAGCAGAGGTACTAGAGTATTCAACATACCTTTTTGAAGGACACAATTCAACCTACTACACAGGCCTAAAACACTGGGAAGGGGGGGCAGGGAGGAAGACGGTGAGAGTTGGCAGATTTCTAGTAATGTCTACTAATATCAAACAATGTGCTAGGTAAGAACAAAGGTAGCACAGTAGGACCAATTAGAGACTATTGCAGTCGTCCAGGTAATATAATGCTATTTTGAACTAAGATCATGTCTATGGAACAGGGGAATGTCAATAGATTTAAGCAATATCTAGAAAATAAAACTTGACAGGACTTCATTGAATAATCAAACAAGGGAGACAAAGAAGATGACTTACAGGTTTCCGGCTTATGAAACTGGTTGAAATATTTTGGCAATCTCTATCTTCTAGCCAGAGTTACTTTCTAAAATACAGATATGTCAATTCTTTTTATAATTTTTACTAACTCTCTAAGGTTAGGTCTAATTTTTTACTTTGGCTTTACTCTTGGTACTCTTTACTCTTAGTCTATCACAATCTGGCCTTTATTTAAGCCTCCAGTTCCATAAACTCCAGTTATTCAATAAATATTCCATGTGATTTCATAACTTCTTTCAAACTATACTTTGTCTGGAATGCCATGCTTATGTATTTATAAACTTCCACTCAAATGAATCATCTTTTTTGGAACCTTATTTGTGCTATTACTGACAATGAAACCATTTTTATATGTAACATAAGATGGTCTGGGATCCTGTAGTACTTTATTCACACTGATAGTACAGCATTTGCCACACTGATGTTTATCTATATCTGTCTCTTCACTCAAGCTACTCACACCTTCAAGTAGGCCTTATCCATCTTTTTATTCCCAGTACCTACCATCACAGTTTGCACATAATGGTTTTCAATAAATGCTTTTTGAATACTGTTAATTAGTTATAACTAGCACTGATACTTATTATGCTGAAAATCTGAAAGAAAATGGAAGACAAGTAGGAGAGTAATTTTTTTTATAAATTAGATTTTGAAAAAGATGAATAAAGGTCTTTGTTTCTTAGTAATGGATTCATGTAATTTACAGTTAATTTATTTCAAAATCCCTTGAGACTATATATTATAGTCTATACTTTCTCAAACCCATATTTAAACGCCCAAGCAATTCTTACATCTAAATAATATAAATTTCAGCCCTACTTATAAATATTAAAGCATTACCAAAATGAGGTAAATTTGATATTTGAGGACCTCATGTAATTGTATAATAATCGGTAAAAATATTCTTGATACTTACATAAACTTACATATAATTTAGATGATCAATTTTCAAACAATTAAATATAAATAAAATGTACTTTTCAAAAAAGCTCCATAATCTAGACTGACTTTGATGGCTGAAAACATGTGCATATAAGGTGGTAATTTATTATAAATACAACTGTTAAATCTGGATAATGCTGGTATAGTTCGTGGGCATTTAGAAAATCTAAAGCTTAAATTGCTAATTACACAGTGAAATGCACTTCCTGCAATTAAGTATAATTTTTTAAACAAAGGTCATAATAATAGGTGCCAATATAATAACATTAGATATTAAAAACAACCACTAGCACTACCACTATATGTAGCTTTGCAAAAATCCTGGATCGTAACTGTTCCTACTATCCCATTATTCAACACTTGGAAGTTCAGTATGCTAAGATAGTTTTCTGATGCACACAAAGAACAAAATGAGCTCCCTCCAAACCATCCCCCTGTATTC
Source organism: Pteropus medius (assembly GCF_902729225.1). NCBI lineage: Eukaryota > Metazoa > Chordata > Mammalia > Chiroptera > Pteropodidae > Pteropus > Pteropus medius. The sequence goes on along the minus strand of NW_024354500.1, from coordinate 8,276,031 downwards.
TCTCCCCTGAGATTCAAAGCTTAATATGAGTTCCATTTTCCAGAGATAAAAGGACTGCATTAACAATGATGTGCCCTAGCTTTCTTCTTTTTATAACAAATTACCATATTTATATTTTGAAGCTGTCATATGCTAGAGGATATTAAATATCCTCTTGTCATAATTAACTCTTTAAACCAAATTAAATGTCTTGGTTCAAAACTGACTGTGAAAGTTAGCAGAATATAATCTTATTACTAATTATTTTGCAATTATTTTAATAATCAGAGCTACTTAATATAATCCATAATTGATTTTAACTGAGAAATGCACAGTGGCTCAAATATTTCCAAATCTTTTTACCCTTAAGATATAAACAAGAATTTAAACTTGGGGTCTTTAGCAATAAATATGTAGTAACTTCATAAGTACCTCAGGCCAGATACTAATGAAACTAACTGTAACAAATTGCTAATTTTTAGAATTCCATCCATAATTATATCAAACATAAGCCACTGGACTACAACATAAGTGTTTCATTTTACTAAGGCTTAGTAATATTTTTATTATAAACACAATTGTTTCTGCAGTACACTAATGTAAAATTTCCTTTATGTATATGATAAACAGTATTGTATATATAAACAATACAAACTTAGAAACAGAATATATTTTTAGGAGTAAATGGAAATTCTCTACTTTTCAAGGACAATTTAAAGATTTCTGATGACCTAAAGACATTATAGATTCTAAAAGCAAAAACGTTTTTATATTGTCTGAAGAAAAAGTTTCTTAGAAAAAATAAATAAAAATAATAGCATTAATATTTCAAATTAACTTCTAGGATTTTAATAAAAACATGAATCCATGAGAGCTACTGTAATATAACCTTTTATTTCTCCCTAATATTAAAGTAATAATTTTTTCAAATTAAACCATAATAGAAAGATCTCTAGTTATAAAAAAAATACTAAATAATCATACTTCTTAAAAACATTATGTGAAAATACACTTGAACTGAGAGAAAATTTCTGAAAAAAAAAACTCTAAGTATAAAATGACTATCAAGGAGCACTGGAGAAGTTAAAATAGAGGTAAGTTTAATAATTGCTAAAAATCAATTATACAATTAAAATATAAATTCCAAGAAACTTTTTGAAATATATAAAGAAAAAATAAAAATACAGTGCACATGATTTATAGCCAGAGTTATAAATTATACTGACAAAGAGCAAGAGAAGTAACTAAAGAGCATACTGAACTTCCTGTCTTATCCATGGGAGTCTCAAGAGACGGATTTTCACTTTGAAATCTAATGCCCAGTGTGATGATATGTTGAGGTTGGCCTTTGGGAGGTGATTGAGTTATGAGGGTGGAACTCTCATGATTAAGTTTAGCGCCGTTATAGGAAGAGGCTAGAAAGCTAGCTCTCTCTACAATGAGAAGTGAGCAACCCAGAAGAGGGTCCTTTACCGGAACCCAACCATGCTGGCACCCTGATCTCAGATTTCTGGCCTCCAGGCTGTGGGAAATAAATGTTTGTTGTTTAAGCCATCCAGTCTATGGTATTTTGTTACAGCAGTCTGAGCTGACTTCCAGGGGTAAGGAAGTGAGAAAAGGGTTGTTCAGAAACATATTTGTGATCGTAATTTATAAAACAAGAAATTAAATTTAAAAAAAGAAAGAAAGAAAAAAGAAAGCCAAAAAACATGAGAACTACATGAAAATTAAAAAGATTAAGGATCTTAGGAAGACGATGATTTAAACATGTCTGACTCCTCATATCCAACTCCAAATTATTGGCCCTTTAATCCAAATACCTTCTGGGTAAAAGTGAGGTATAAAATTTGAGGGCTTCCTGGCAAGAGAAGTAATTTGTGGCTTTCTCCTCCACAGGCTAGAAAGAGCCCCCAAACTGAAAATAAGCAAATTTTAAAAATTAGCAAATCACAGGAAGAACAAGCACACACCACAGAAATCTGTGAAAATTATAGAGATAAACACTGGCCCCAGATGATGTGCTTGACCTTCTTGGTCTGTAAAGAGCTAAAGCTGAAAATGTCTGAGCCCTGAGATGGGAGAAATGTACAGAGTAAGGAAGCAGGGAGGCTTTCTCCTGTTATTTAGTACAGGAAACTGGAACACTCTACATAACTGATGCTCTAGGATAAAGAACACATATATTTCCTTCTTTCGTGGACTGCCACTATATACAGCACTCCAATAATCAGACTTGAGCCCCAATGAGCCAGTAAAGAAAAATAAGAGCAAGGTAACCCATAAAGGAAAGAAAAAGAACCAAACTGACATTATAATTTCTCATCTTTTAACACTGTACCTAAAATAATAAAAAAAGAAAGAAAGGTGAAGGAATTAAAAAGTACAAATTGGTAGCTACAAAAAAGTCACAGGGATGTGAAGTACAGCACAGGAAATAGAGTCAATAATATTGTAATAACTATGTATAGTGCCAGGTGGGTGCTAGACTAATCGGAGGGATCACTTCATCAATTATATAGATGTCTAACCACTATGCTGTGAAAGAAAAGGAAGAGGGGAGGGGAAGGAAGGGAAGAAAAGAAAGAAAATTGTATTTCAAGAATTCTATACTTAGGTAAGACATATTAACCTGTTAGGAAAAAAAGACAGATATCTACAGACATGCAAGAATTCAAAGTAATACTCTATGTAGCTCCATCTGGGAAAAATACTCGAGAAACAACTATCCAATAAATAAATGAATCTGGAAAAAAAAGTGACAATGAAGGAAAGAAGAGCATTATAGGAATGAATCTTATAATATATAAATGCTGTTAACAACTTAAATTAGGTAAGGACAGACTAACTAGAAATGTACGATACCCCTAAAATATTCTCTAAATAAAAGGAATATGTATGGTTATAAGAGGAATTCTATACTCAGAGCACTGTAAAAAACAAACTTACTGAAAAAGACCTGTTTACAGTTCTCTCCATCCCACCTTTCAGGAGGGTCTACAGTCAAATACTGTGATCTTAAATTACTTGGATGACTTCTCAACCCACTACCTTCAGTATGGTTCAAAGTAGGAATTTAACTAAGTAGTTAATCCACACAATATTCCCCAGAGATATCTACCAGGTAACAAGTTTCTCGTAACCTTAAAGAAATTGCAAGTAAAGAAAACATACATTAAATTAGAATGAATGACACAAACAAAAAAGTCTTACTGTAAACAATAACTTAAAATAAATAAATCTAAAAGTTAAACTCCAAAGAACCAAATGATGAAACAAAGGTGACACCAAGTTCTCTTTAGTAAATTAATAAGTGAAAGAAAGTAATTTGACTCCAGTGAGTTCATAAGCAGATGTTTTGAAACCAAATGCTCCTTTTCTCCTAGTAGTTATTCATAGGTGCTTTGACTCTGCTATTTATTTTTGATAGAAGGCCTGGGAATGATTTTCTGTAGGAAGTAAGGAGGATGAAATGAGTTAGCAAGAATTACTAACCTAACAGATAGCCAGGCAGAGGAACTGAAAGTCAGTTAAAAGTTTTTCCTTTCCTCTCCCAGCCCAAACTGGAAATAAAACATAATCAAGGATTTGACATAATAACCACTCGAAAGACTGAAACCCAAGAAAGGATGTGTCCTAAAAAATGTTTGTATAATGAGAATATTTTCAAATAAGATAACCAAAGCAGTTACTATGCACCATGGCTAAAAGATGAAAGGGCCATTGTTACTCACCCCACCCCCCAAAATATGACCAGCTTTAAGCCAAAAAGCTTTGTCATTGATTGTACTATATAATAATATTGGTTATATTAGTGTTTTATCTCTAGTTTCACTTATTTAAAATAGCTTTTTAATGGAATGTAAATAAAAGACTAGTGCATTCCACTCCAAAAGAGCAGCAGAGGGGAGAAAAAAAGAAAAAGGATCTGCTCAGTAAAGAAATAAGAGTTTTTTCCCCATATGGTTTATTACCTATATTCTTGCTGACTTAGTTTTTTCTTATATAGGAACATTTTTTTCAACATTCTACATATTTTACCACTATACTCCTTTCTTAAAAATAATACCACCAGTTCGAATAAGCATGATCTATTTTTTAAATAGATGTGTGCAAAAGAAAAAAAAATAGCAGAGTAAGAGGATTTTTTTTCATATATTTTAAAAAGGAGGTAAAGTAAAATCATGTAGTTGATTCTATTTATTTCATCATGCTTGCTATTAAGCTAGCATTTCTCAACTTCAAATGCACAGACCTGAGCTGGTTAAGACATAAGCCCCTTGTGAGAAGGAAGAGGCCAAGCCCACTTGAAGAATGACCCTGCAAAGTACAAGTATATAATATAAGTAAGTATATATTATAAATCTGCTGTTGGCAAACTACAGCTCACAGGCCATATCTGGCCTGACATCTGTTTCTGTAAATAAAGTTTTACTGGAATACAGCCATACACATTCATTTACATATTGTCTATGCCTGCTCTTGCACTACAATGGCAGAGTTGAGTAGTTGAGACAAAGATTGTATGGCTTACAAACCCTAAAATATTTACTATCTGGCCTTTTATAGCAAAAAAAAAATGTGCTGACCCTTGCTATAAATTTTCCTCCAACTGTTCTTTAAAACACCAGCAGCATTTGCTAGAGTGACTGTGCACTGGAAAAAAGGAATAAATATTCAGACCAACCAGAGATTACCAGATACCCACTTTAAACAGATACTAACTGCAAGGGACCCAAAATACCATCGTGGTCTGCTAGTTAAAGAGAGACTCAGGGTGACTGGGTGATAAATAGGTTTCTGGCTCAAGTTTAAATCTAGGTGAGACAGTATGTTCAAGGATATTACCTGTGGTTATTTTTCAGTTCCTGAATGTATAATTGGAAGAAAAATACTTGGCAATGGGGAGAATTTCCAACTTGGCTCTCTGACCTATGGAGTGTCATTTTGCTAGTAAAATAAATGAAAGCCCCTGAAACTTGTTCTCCCTGCCAGATATATAAAGCAAAAGCAATAATGCATCTCCATCTCCAAGAGAGATGCAGAAATTACTAACCATCAAAGACTTAAATATGCCAGGGTGACAAAATCGATTAGATATCCATTTAATTTACCTGTTTAGCCTCTACGGAAGGTGAGCAATCACATGAAGAATGATCATGGATTATCATAAATTTAATCAGGATGTGACACCAATTGCAGCTGCTGTTCCAGATGTGCTATCTTTAATGAAGCAACTCAACACAGTCTCTGAAATCTTATACCCAACTACAAGTTGGAAAGTACCTCTGTCTCTATACCAATCTGAGGTACTATCAGAAGATATTTGCCTTTGCCTGGCATATAGCTCATCTACTCTCCCATTCTCTGCCACAGTATAATCTACAGAGACAATGGTCATTTTCTTCTTAATAGTGAAATATGTATTTTGTATTTATTATGTGACATGTAGTGGTCTAAATGTTTGTATGTATTATCTCATTAAATTCCCACAAGAGGTAGGCACTTCTATTATTCACATTATATAGTAGTAGAAATATAAGCAACATAGCGATTGCAGAGCTGGAACTGAAATCCAAGTGGTAAAACTCCAGAGCCCCTTTGCTTAAGAGAGGATCTATTATCCTAATCTGGTGAATAAAAGAGCTATTGTGTTTGCACATTTATCTATTTTTCGGTTGATAGATAGTTGGGTTGTTTCTGCCTTTGGCTATTATCAAAAATGTTGCTACAAAAATTCATGTACAAATTCTTCTGTGGACATATTTTTTCATTTCTCTTGATATACCTGAGAGAAGAACTGCTTAGTTTATCTTTAACGTTCTGAAGAATTGTCAGAGTGGTTGTATGGCTGCACCAGTTTACAATCTCAATATCGATGTTTGAGGGCTTTAATTTCTCCATATCATTACCACCACTTGTTATTTGTCCTTTTTATTTTTTCAGAGACAGTGGTCATTTTGACATTACACAGAACAAAATATGGATCCACAATGCTGATGAGTTTGGACTCTGGCTTACTGGAAGCAATGAGGAAGTATAAGTCCTTTAAAAGTCTCAGTAACACATATGTAAGACAGAAAATGAAGGATAAAAATTAAAGGATCCATTACTGAAGTAAGGTTTCTGGGAGTCCAATGGCTTAAGACGCATCGGATAGCTTCTCCGAAGTGAAAAACAAATTACTATATTTTTGCTATTTATTACAAATTACTATATTTTTACTATTTATTACTTTAAGGGGGGGTACAATGTTTGACAAGCATTTATTCATAAGCTAGGATTAGAGCAAGAGGGCTCTGTAACAATTCCAGGCTGTTATATACATAAGCTGTTCTATCACTTGAACCTTATAACCCAGTACATCAATTATCTGGAGCGTCACACAAGCCCCAACAGAAGAATTATATCACAAATCTTCTTTTAAAGCAAAATCGTGCCATTTCCTCCTAAAGATTGTTCTTTTGAGAAATTAATCCTAGCTTTCTTTAGGGCCTTGAAAGAGAATGAAGGCCTAATTGTGGGAAGCAAGTAACCACATGATAACCTAAGTTTCCCTGACCCACTAAGCCATAAGGTATAGGCATAGTGGGAACAAACTATCAGTAAGCAGAAATGCTATACAAGATATTGGGCTTGAGCAAGTCCAGAAAACCTATGTAGACATATGGCTTTCTTTCCTGAGGCACTGCTTTTTTTTTTCTTCAATCTGTATCTAACATCATGGGGGAATTTCTTATAACCAGATGAATAAAGAAGAAACTTAGGTGTACTTTAAAGTTAGTTCCATAATATCCTAGAACAAAGAGGAAATGAACTGCTGCACAATAACGGTCTGATGACATCAGTGATGAGAAATTCTCCCAACTGAAGTATAGTCTGGACTGAGAGATGGCCAAAAGTGCAAATCTGCACTGTCAACAGTTTGGAAGATTGGTAAAGAATATGGAAAGCGCTGGATTGGAAAATTACTGACAATAAGGTCTGGGAAAGGCATGTAGAGGAACCTCTCAGAAAATATGCATATATTACAGGGGAGGCTCTCAATAATCAGGTAGCCAAAATGAATCATTTAGAATATCAATTCATTTATTGGCCCAGACATCCCAGAGTTTACTCAATAACCCCTTGTGAAAAAAGGGTAATAGTGGCAAAGATAGGGGCTATAAGTGGGCTCAATTACATGAACTTTTCCTCATCACAGCTGATCTGGCCACAGCTACCAATAGCTGAAACCAACACTGAGGCCCCTGATATAGCATCATTCCCCAGGGGGATCAGCCAGCCACTGACCCACAGAGTAAGCATCATTATGCTAAGCTGAC
>NW_024354500.1:7880039-8268719 GCF_902729225.1 Pteropus medius | reverse complement strand
AGGAAGAGGCCAAGCCCACTTGAAGAATGACCCTGCAAAGTACAAGTATATAATATAAGTAAGTATATATTATAAATCTGCTGTTGGCAAACTACAGCTCACAGGCCATATCTGGCCTGACATCTGTTTCTGTAAATAAAGTTTTACTGGAATACAGCCATACACATTCATTTACATATTGTCTATGCCTGCTCTTGCACTACAATGGCAGAGTTGAGTAGTTGAGACAAAGATTGTATGGCTTACAAACCCTAAAATATTTACTATCTGGCCTTTTATAGCAAAAAAAAAATGTGCTGACCCTTGCTATAAATTTTCCTCCAACTGTTCTTTAAAACACCAGCAGCATTTGCTAGAGTGACTGTGCACTGGAAAAAAGGAATAAATATTCAGACCAACCAGAGATTACCAGATACCCACTTTAAACAGATACTAACTGCAAGGGACCCAAAATACCATCGTGGTCTGCTAGTTAAAGAGAGACTCAGGGTGACTGGGTGATAAATAGGTTTCTGGCTCAAGTTTAAATCTAGGTGAGACAGTATGTTCAAGGATATTACCTGTGGTTATTTTTCAGTTCCTGAATGTATAATTGGAAGAAAAATACTTGGCAATGGGGAGAATTTCCAACTTGGCTCTCTGACCTATGGAGTGTCATTTTGCTAGTAAAATAAATGAAAGCCCCTGAAACTTGTTCTCCCTGCCAGATATATAAAGCAAAAGCAATAATGCATCTCCATCTCCAAGAGAGATGCAGAAATTACTAACCATCAAAGACTTAAATATGCCAGGGTGACAAAATCGATTAGATATCCATTTAATTTACCTGTTTAGCCTCTACGGAAGGTGAGCAATCACATGAAGAATGATCATGGATTATCATAAATTTAATCAGGATGTGACACCAATTGCAGCTGCTGTTCCAGATGTGCTATCTTTAATGAAGCAACTCAACACAGTCTCTGAAATCTTATACCCAACTACAAGTTGGAAAGTACCTCTGTCTCTATACCAATCTGAGGTACTATCAGAAGATATTTGCCTTTGCCTGGCATATAGCTCATCTACTCTCCCATTCTCTGCCACAGTATAATCTACAGAGACAATGGTCATTTTCTTCTTAATAGTGAAATATGTATTTTGTATTTATTATGTGACATGTAGTGGTCTAAATGTTTGTATGTATTATCTCATTAAATTCCCACAAGAGGTAGGCACTTCTATTATTCACATTATATAGTAGTAGAAATATAAGCAACATAGCGATTGCAGAGCTGGAACTGAAATCCAAGTGGTAAAACTCCAGAGCCCCTTTGCTTAAGAGAGGATCTATTATCCTAATCTGGTGAATAAAAGAGCTATTGTGTTTGCACATTTATCTATTTTTCGGTTGATAGATAGTTGGGTTGTTTCTGCCTTTGGCTATTATCAAAAATGTTGCTACAAAAATTCATGTACAAATTCTTCTGTGGACATATTTTTTCATTTCTCTTGATATACCTGAGAGAAGAACTGCTTAGTTTATCTTTAACGTTCTGAAGAATTGTCAGAGTGGTTGTATGGCTGCACCAGTTTACAATCTCAATATCGATGTTTGAGGGCTTTAATTTCTCCATATCATTACCACCACTTGTTATTTGTCCTTTTTATTTTTTCAGAGACAGTGGTCATTTTGACATTACACAGAACAAAATATGGATCCACAATGCTGATGAGTTTGGACTCTGGCTTACTGGAAGCAATGAGGAAGTATAAGTCCTTTAAAAGTCTCAGTAACACATATGTAAGACAGAAAATGAAGGATAAAAATTAAAGGATCCATTACTGAAGTAAGGTTTCTGGGAGTCCAATGGCTTAAGACGCATCGGATAGCTTCTCCGAAGTGAAAAACAAATTACTATATTTTTGCTATTTATTACAAATTACTATATTTTTACTATTTATTACTTTAAGGGGGGGTACAATGTTTGACAAGCATTTATTCATAAGCTAGGATTAGAGCAAGAGGGCTCTGTAACAATTCCAGGCTGTTATATACATAAGCTGTTCTATCACTTGAACCTTATAACCCAGTACATCAATTATCTGGAGCGTCACACAAGCCCCAACAGAAGAATTATATCACAAATCTTCTTTTAAAGCAAAATCGTGCCATTTCCTCCTAAAGATTGTTCTTTTGAGAAATTAATCCTAGCTTTCTTTAGGGCCTTGAAAGAGAATGAAGGCCTAATTGTGGGAAGCAAGTAACCACATGATAACCTAAGTTTCCCTGACCCACTAAGCCATAAGGTATAGGCATAGTGGGAACAAACTATCAGTAAGCAGAAATGCTATACAAGATATTGGGCTTGAGCAAGTCCAGAAAACCTATGTAGACATATGGCTTTCTTTCCTGAGGCACTGCTTTTTTTTTTCTTCAATCTGTATCTAACATCATGGGGGAATTTCTTATAACCAGATGAATAAAGAAGAAACTTAGGTGTACTTTAAAGTTAGTTCCATAATATCCTAGAACAAAGAGGAAATGAACTGCTGCACAATAACGGTCTGATGACATCAGTGATGAGAAATTCTCCCAACTGAAGTATAGTCTGGACTGAGAGATGGCCAAAAGTGCAAATCTGCACTGTCAACAGTTTGGAAGATTGGTAAAGAATATGGAAAGCGCTGGATTGGAAAATTACTGACAATAAGGTCTGGGAAAGGCATGTAGAGGAACCTCTCAGAAAATATGCATATATTACAGGGGAGGCTCTCAATAATCAGGTAGCCAAAATGAATCATTTAGAATATCAATTCATTTATTGGCCCAGACATCCCAGAGTTTACTCAATAACCCCTTGTGAAAAAAGGGTAATAGTGGCAAAGATAGGGGCTATAAGTGGGCTCAATTACATGAACTTTTCCTCATCACAGCTGATCTGGCCACAGCTACCAATAGCTGAAACCAACACTGAGGCCCCTGATATAGCATCATTCCCCAGGGGGATCAGCCAGCCACTGACCCACAGAGTAAGCATCATTATGCTAAGCTGACAGTATATTATAGGTCACTATGGTAGGTGATTATTATGTTCTAGGTACTTTCTCTACAGCTTCTTTGCCGCAAGCATTTTTGCCACAAACATTTTCACCACGTAACTGGTTGGCCATAAGTCAATTTTGCCATAAAAAAAGACGAAAGTACTAGCTGATAGTTTGATGGGGTTTGGGGGGACTATTTGGTTTCAATACTCCATTAACGAATTAACTGCCTTCAGCAGACTTAAAATGTTTTCAAGCTAATTGTCAGACTGATTTTTTCTCCATTAATGAAGTGGTCAATTTAAATAGAGGTTGTCTTAAAATTGTTAGCATTTCTTCCAGTTGATTTTTGCCCCAAGAGTTAGTTGATTTTTTTTAAACACACTACATTAGGAGGAGAAAGAGAGGAACATTTGCCATAGAATGAAGACAAGTGTTTAGGTACAACCCACAACATTAAGTTATTTTCATAGTATTGCTATGAATCCACACACATTTTAAATGTCTTCGAATACTCTGTATTTCACAATAAATTTTTTAATTTTGTTATTCAATTTTAATGTCCCTCTTTTATTTGTGATTTTATCTTTTTTTTTTTAATGGCAAAACTGCCTTATGGCCAATTAGTTATACAGTGAATATGTTTGCAGCAAAAATGCTTGTGGCAAAGATGTCTACAGAAAAGATGCTTTGGTGAAAATACCAGACACAGGTTGATTACACTGATTTCTTCCATCATGGAGGGGACAGCAATTTATCCTCCCTGGATCATATAAATATTCCAGACAAAATATTCTTTTTTTCTCTTTAGAACTTCTATTAGCATCACCTCTATGGACTTACAGCACGACTTATTAATATGATTTGTCATAAAACTTACTTCACAGCAAAACAAGTGAGACAATGGACTCACAGCCTTGAAATTCGCTGGTCTTACCCACCACCTAGAAGCAGCTAGCTTAACAAAAAAGCAGAATGATGAATTGAAAAGTCAGTTACAACACCAGTTAGAAGACCACACCTTAAAAGGATAGTGTTCGAACAGGACATGGTACACGTTTTTAATTGTCACCAAATATACAGTGTAGTATCCCCCTCAGCCAAAATACGTGGGTCAAAGAATCATCCTCACCTCAGCATTATCCCTAATTACCTGCTCACAGAACTCTTGTTTCCCACCCTGGCAGCTCTGGTTTGGAAATCTCAGTTTGTAAACACGCACACTTCTGTATCCAGGGACACAAGACTGTTTCACTGAACTAAAAATTTAAACTGCCAGCTGACCATTTTGTGCTCCTCATATAACTGAACCAAATACAAAAAGACTACTGGCTGAAGCAACAGATTCTATTACAAAGAAAAACTGTGTTGTTGCTACATAGCCCACAAGCTAGGACTAAATCTGGAACCCAAGATAGTCTCTGGGATACTTCTTGGTATTTCCAAGCCCAACAGTAAAAGTAAGTGAAAAACTACACTAACAAAAAAAAAAGACAAGACCACAGAGGATAAGACCTATCAGGAAGAAAGGTTTTGTGTCACCTAAGAAAAAAAACTTGACCTTCTGAGATCCTGGCTGAGAATAAAGAAAAAATGAAATGGACAGTGGAAAAGAAAGTTTCAGCTATGTTATGACCAGTGTCAAGACTGCTGATGTTGACTAACTTCATAATGTAGTCATTAAGTAATATGTATTCAGATCAACTGTGAATGAACCTGAAGAGTGATTAACATTGCCAGAGATAGATACCATGACTGTCTCCCAGAAATAGATAAATGATGATTAAGACTTTGTGTCTCCACACTTTGAAGAGACAGTGAGAGAATATTTGCATCTTCAGTGAAAGAATAACATTTTTGCTGTTTTATGGAAATTCAAAAGTATATAGAAATACATGGATGCTAAGTAACTAAAGAAGTGGACTATGCTTATATTAAGCTACAGTCTCTTGGCTTAACTCATTTTTTATGCTCAACTTTGTTATGCTAGAACCCTTTGAGGGTGGGGAGGACGAAAAGACTAGAGGACAAAGGATCTATTCTTTCCTGTTTGCAGGAAAAGTTTCTACCATAGGAGTGACAACTGATTCCAATAGTACCAGTTAGCTCTACTGAAGGTTTTTCCACAGTCTTAGAACCAGTTTCACTAGGTCTCCTCTGAAAAACGAACACCTGCTGGTCAGTACTACCCCCTTTCCTCAGGATTTAAATATAGGATCCATCCTCCAAGATCTTGAGGTAACACCACCAGCTGGCAATGACGTCCTTATGAGCATTACATGACCTTCTCCAAGCAACTAAATTTTAATAATTCACCCTTATTCCTTTGTTCTCTTAGTCTATTACATGGTAGATGCTTCCTGCAGTTACTACCCTTTCAACACTTTTTTGCCTTTTCAGTTCTTTAATAACTGATAACAATTTTTCATATTTAAATTAATTCTGTTAAAAAAATGGCTATGGTTTCTGTTTTGACTAGACTTAAACTGATATTCCTATTAGTGTTATATAACTATGCATAAATGTAAAATCAAACAATAAAGTTGGATGCTAGGTCTCAGATCAATTTTAAACCTCTAAGAAAACCCTATATCTCAACAAGCTGGACCTTTCTGTAAAAGACACTATTTAGAGAGAACAGAATGGTATTAGCAACTGTCCTAGAAACACACACATGAAAAGATGTGTATGTATATTACAAAAGACTTACACAGTGAAAAAGACACTGAATAGTTCTAATTTTTCTCTATAAGTGATACAATAAAATTCTCACACACACACTTTTTGGAGTTTTGTTTGTATATACATCCCACCATTTAATATTATTAAGCACCTGTTCTATACAAGCCACCTACTAGGTACTGGGAATACAACCATGTAGAAGACAAATAACACTTCTCTTTTCACAAAACTTGAAGCTTATCTCTCCAGGATATGTACGACCTCACTGTCTACTAGAAGAGTTATACCAATCTGAATTCCTACTAAACAGCTTAGGAGAATGTCTATTTGTTCACACGCCATTCAAAAGGGATGCTGTCAATGTTAACTAACATGATATATAAAAAATTATATTTCACTGTTTAGAATGTATATTTTTTATTAGACATAACAAATATCTTCATATTTTTTACAGGAAAGTGCAGCTTCTTCATTAGCAGCACTTTATCCCTCCACTTGATAATACAGGTTGTTTTTAATTCATGACATAATCATACATTCTGCTGAGGTTAAATCAGTAACCACAATCATCAAAAAGACAAAAATTATTGATTTCTATGCTGAGTTCCTTATATATATAAATTTTTAAATTCCTACAAAACCTCACAAAGCAGTATTGTTTTTCCATTTTAGCCCACTAGCTTGTAAACGTGAAGGCTATAAAGACAGAACCCATGTTTACTTTGTTCACTCCTACAATTACACATAGAATATGAATAAATATTCACAACAAATCAATGACATAAGCATGATTATTGTGGATATTTTACAGATGAGGAATAGAAAGATGAAGTAACAAGACTACAACAGCAAGTAAACAGTGAAGCTAGGCTTTGGTTCTATGCAATCTTGGCCAAGAATTTATGTTCTTAACCACTATACATATTGCCAAGGTGATTTTAAGATATTTGTTACAAAAAATTCTGTAAATAAAACTTTTCTGACTTTGTTATATTCTTGCTCTACACAGGTATCTAACAATTTATGATTAATTATACAAATAAATTAAAGACACATTTTAAAAGGAAGAAGTTAACAGGGATTGGAATCAAACACAAAATGATTCACTAGGAAAAATGAACTTACACAGTTCAGGAAACAACAGAATTATAGGAATGAAAAATAGAGAATACTGACAAATCAAAATTAAAACAACAAAAATAATAGCAAACATTTAAATGCTTACCATGTGCCATCTGTTCTAAAATAGTTTGCATATATTAGCTTGTTTAATCCTCACCAAAGTCTTAGGAAGCTGATTCTTATTTTATTGATGGGTAATTTGAGGCACAGAAAAAAGGAATGTGCTCAAGGTAACACAGCTAATAAGGAAATATAAACCCAGGCACTCTGGTTCTAGAATTCGTGCTCTAAATTACTATGCTATACAAAAAATAAGTTTATACTGCTATAAGTCACTAACATTACACTCAAGAGTTTGCACTTTCCAAAATACAGACTACCTTAGTAATCTCAGCTTTTGACAATGACCATGGTTTTTGGTTGTATATTAGTTAATATAAATTCACAATATTTTAAAAACAATGTATAGCTCTCAGATGAAAGTCTATGTTACATGTCTATAAAACTCAACACAATGTAAATTGCTAAGATACACAAAAGTTATTTTAGACCGTAATAAACCACTGTTAATAGACCTCAAATTTTCAGGTAAAAAGAGCAAAGTTTAGATTTTAATTGCTCTCAACAGGGCATTTACACAATAAAATTTTCTGTTTGTACTAAATTTTAATCTAACAAGAATCTATGCTATCACCACTTTATTACAGCAGCTGAGATTGATTCAAAACCATACTTTAAAGGTCTAAGACATTACTTTAAAAAAAAACACTACAAGTTCCAGTTAAGATGGCAGAGTAGGTAAACACTGTGCTTGCCTCCTCCCATGACCACATGAAAATTACAACTAAATTATAGAATCAGCCTGGAGAACCACTGAAGACTAGCTGAACAGAACTTTTATGACTAAAGACATACAAAAGAAATCACCTTAAGACTGGTATGAGGGGCAAAGACATAAAAGGAGCTGGCCTCACACCCATGTGCGTAGTTTTGAATCAGGAGGGATATCTCAGCTGTAGAGATAACCCCAGAAGAACTCACAATGGTTCCCCAGCCCAGAGCACCAGTGTCAGCAAGGGAAGTCTCTACAGCTTCTGGCTGTGAAAACCAGTGGAGCTTGTGGCTGAGTGAGACAGAAGGCTGCAGTAGTCCCAGGCATTCCTCTTAAAGGGCCCACATACAAACTTACTTGCTGACTAACTCATTCCACCTCTGAGGCAGCAGCTCAAAAGGCACCAGGGAAATGGAAAGTAAATGAACTGTCTGGCTTCGGGGCAAGCTTTTTCCCAGATAGAAGCACTGACAGAGGCCATTGTTCCTTTGTTGAGCCTTACCCCGGTCAAACGTGTAGACTTAGGTTAGCGCCATATATGAGTCTCCATCAACCTAGATAACACTATTTGCCCAACTTTGGTAATTTCCTGAGACTCTGTCCCAACCAACTTGCAGGCCCACCCAAGCCAATTCCAGTGGTGCTTCCATATAAACTGCCTGTCATGGCTCGTGCTGCAGACTTTCGTGAAATCTCTCAAAGGTTCACAAACCCCAAACAAGTAGCATCTAGCCTTGGTGTGCCCCATCCCTCTTGGTAAGCAGTCCCAAGCCTGCAGCTTAGCTCCTCTCAGGCACCTTCACACCCAGCATGAGTGGAAGACATCTGCAGATCGCTTTGTGGTTCATGCCAGGTGGTCCCAGGCAGAGCACAGGCAGTGGCTGAACTTGGCCTACGGCAGAGCCCCTCCCAGGAGACCCCTGGGCCAGCACACCCAGTGGCCACTTAGGACAGAGCAAGAGTACCACTCAGCTGCCACCACAAACGACACACCCAGAGAGCAGACTTGGCAGGCACCAGAGCTCTGCTCAGTGGAGTCAGCCCCTACACAACAGCTCCTCCACTATAGTCACAGCCAGTCCTCACAATCAACCAATCTAAGGGTCAGTCTCTCCCAGTGACATGCAAACAACCACCTAGGCTCAACTACAACAGGAGGACACATACAAAACTACACAAGGGACAGACAACTGGAGCGCCTGGCTCAGGTGACCAGGAAGACTGTGCTACTGGGCCCCATTGGACAACTACTACATAAAGCTATTCTAGGACCAGAAGACATAGTAACTCTACTTAATGCATAGAAACAAACACAAGGCAGCAGTCAAGACAAAGAAAAGAAACATGTCTCAATGAAAGAACAGAACAAAGCTCCAGAAGAAGAACTAAACGAAATAGAGACAAGCAATCTACGAGATGCAGAGTTCAAAAAACTGGTTATACGGATGCTCAAAGAACTTAGGGGAAGAGTAGATGAACTCAGTGAGACCTTTAACAAAGAGATAGAAAACATAAAAAGAAAGAAAATGAAAAAGAACCAGTAAAAAATGAAGACTACAATAACTGAAATGAAGAACACATTAAAGAAAATCAACAATAGGTTAGATGAAGCAGAGGATCAACTCAGAGATTTAGAGGTAAGGTAGCAGAAAACACTCAATCAGAACAGCAACAGGAAAAAAGAATCCAAAAAAATGAAGATAGTTTAAGGAGCCTCTGGGACAACATCAAGTGTAAACAATATTTGTATCATAGTGGTACCAGAAGAAGAGAGAACAATAAATTGAAAACCTATTTGAAGAAATAATGATAAAAAAACTTTCCAAACCTGGTGAAAGAAAGAGACATAAAGGCCCAGGAAGCACAGAAAGTCCCAAACAAAATGAACCCAAAGAAGCCCACACCAAGACCCACTGTAATTAAAATTCCGAAGGTTAAAGACAAAGAGAGAATCTTAAAAACAGTGAGCAAAAAGCAACTGGTTACCTACAAGGGAGCTCCCGTAAGACTGGCAATTAATCTCTCAACGTATCTTGCAGGCCAGAAGGATTGGCATGAAATCATCAAAGTTCTGAAAAACAAGGACCTACAACAAGACTATTCTATCCAGCAAAGCTACCATGTAGAATAAAAGGACAGATTAAGAGCTTCCCAAATAAGAAAAAGCTAAAGGAGTTCATCAAATAACATCAAACCAGTATTACAGGAAATTAGAGTGACTTCTTTAAAAAGAAGAAAAACATATCAAAATTATGAATAAAAAATGGCAATAACTACATATCTATCAACAATTACTTTAAATGTAAATAGATTAAGTGCTCCAATCAAAAGATAAGGTGGCTAACTAGATAAGAAAACAAGACTCAACATATGCTGCCTACAAGAGACTTCACTTCAGATCAAAAGACACACACAGGCTGAAAGTAAAAGGGTAAAAAAGATACCACATGAAAATGGAAACAAACAAAAAAAGCTGGGGTAGTAATACTAATATCAGACAAAACAGACATAAAAAAATTTAAAAATTTTTTTTAAAGGCTCTAACAAAATATAAAGAAGGACCCAGTAATATTTCTGGGTATTTAACCAAAAAAAATCCAAAACATTACTTGAAAGGAACACATGTCCCTATATGTTCATTGCAGTATTATTTACAACAGCCAAGATATGAAGGCTACGTGGCTGTCCATCAGTAAATGAATGGATGAAGAAGTGGTACACATATACAATGGAATATAACTTAGCTATAAAAAAGAATGAAATCTTGTCATCTGCAACAACATGAATGGACCTAGAGGGTATATTCTGCTGAGTAGAGTAAGTCAAACAGAGAAAGACAAGGTCATGAGATTTCACTTATATGTGAAATCTAAAGAACAGGATAAACAACAGAAATAGGCTCACATATAGAGGGCATTTTGATGGCTGCCAGAATGGAAGGTGGTGAGATGAGTGAAGAGGGGAAGGTATTAAGAGGTATAAATTGGCAGTTACAAAACAGTCATGAGGATGTAGAGTATAGTCAGTAATATTGTAAAAACTATGTACGGTGTCAGATGGGTACTGCATTATCAGGGTGACCATTTCCTAAGTTATATAAATGTCTAATCACTGTGTTTTATACCTGAAACTAATAATATTATATGTCAACTATAACTGAAAAGATATATATAAATTAAAAAATATATATTGTCAAATATTGTATTTTACCTTTTTTTTGTAGAGTATGAGTAAAATACATGGTAAACAGTGAAGCTTTATACAAATAGTATTATTTCATGTAAAAATGGTGGGGGAACAAAGGTGCATACTTACCCTTCTCCTCCCATTCTTGTTATCTTAAGGCGAAAATCGACAGAATTCAGACTGGGAGGCTTCCATTTCAAAATTTCATCACATCGACCAGGTTTATATTTCTAAAGTGAATTAAAATGATAACAGTTAATAAGAAGTTAAAATTTTAAATTCGATTTATTAAATATAACATAGATTACTTTCTATTAAGCAAAATTACTATTCTTTTCTGAACTCAATTTTTATTTTCAACTAGTGAGTGAAGATAAGTATCTTCCTCCTTACTGATGGCCTTTCTCCGCTCTCTGCCAAAGCATGTAGACCTTGTTCTGTGAACGTCCAGAAAAATAATGAAAATTGTTATTCTCTCCAATCTTTCTATGGCTTAAAGTAAGTTTAATCGTTTTTAAAATTTGTTTTTTCTTGTTCAGCTTTACTGTGGGATAATTTACAATGAATAAAATTAACCAATGAATTTGGCAAATGGATACAATCATGTAACCATCACCAAGATGAATATATATAGCATTTCAGTCACCCAAAAAGTTTCTTCCTGGCATATGCAGGCAATTCCCTCCCCCCAATTCTCTGGCAACAGTGACCTTCTTTCTATCATGGTAGTTTTGTCTTTACTAGATTTCATGAGAAATCCTCAATATGAAGTTTTCTAATTTATCTATGCTGGTGCATACATTAGTAGTTTGTTCCTTTTTATTACTGAGAAGAATTCTATTTTATGTATATACCACAAATTGTTTATACAAGTCAGTGGATATCTAGGTTGTTCCCAGTTTTAGGTATCATAAATGATGCTGCTATGAACATCTGTATGGACATGACTTTATAACTCTTGGGTAAAAACCTAGGAGTAAAATGGCTGGGTCACATGGTAAATATATGTTTAATTTTATAAGAACTGTCTATGTTTTCCAAAGTGACTGTAACATTTTCCATTCCCATCCAGTAATATATGAGAGGTCTATGTACTTTCAGTATAATTCTAAATTTTTAATTCTAAAGTGTGTCTCATAATTTTAATTTCCATTTTCTCAATGGTAAAAGATGGTGAAGATCTTGTAATCTGCCTATTTGATATTTCTGTATCTTCTTTGGTGTAGAGTCTACTCAAAATATTATCCTTGTTTTTACTGCGTAATCTCATTATTAACTTGCAAGGTCTGCTTATATATTCTGGATAAAGAGCCTTGGTTGGATATATGTACTACAAATTTCTACTGGTCTTTAGCTTGCCTTTTCATTTCTTAATTTCTTTCACAGAGTAAAGTTTTGTTTTGTTTTGTTTTCAATGAAGTCAAAAATCATCATTTTCCTTTTGGCTTTATTGAGGTATGATTGAGAAATAAAAATTTTAAGATGCACAATATGATGTTTTGACATCTATTGAGAAATGATTACCACCATCAAGCTAATTAATATATTCATCATCTCGTTTGTTTTTTGTTTTGTTTTGTTTTGTTTTAGGTGGTGAGAACATTTAAGATCTACTCTTTTATCAAATGTCAAGTATACATTAGTATTAACCATCCTCACTATACTTTACATTAGGTCTCCAGAAATGATTCATCTTATAACGGAAAGTTTGTACCCTATGATAAATATCTCCCCTTTTCTACTATCCCCTAGCCTCTGACAACCACCATTCTACTCTCTGTTGTGAGTTCAACTATTTTTGTTAAAATTTCATATATATGTGAGACATGTGATATTTGTCTTTCTGTGCCTGGCTTATTTCACTTAGCATAATGTACTCCAGGTTCATCCATGTTGTTAGGAATGACAGGATTTCCTTCTTTCTTAAGGCTGAATAATATTCTATTGTGTATGTCCACCACATTTTCTTTATTCATCTGTAGACAGACATTTCAATTTTTTCCATATTTTGGCAACTGTGAATAATGCTGGAGTAAACATGGGAACACAGATATCTCTTTAAGATACTGGTTTTCTCTCTTTTAGATACATACCTAGAAGTGGGATTACTGGATTACATGATAGCTCTATTTTTAATTGCTTGAGGAACCACCACACTGTTTTTCATAATAGCTGTATCAAATTACATTCCCATCAATAGTGCACAAGGTTCCCCTTTCTTCACATCCTCACCAATATTTGTTATCTTTTGATTTTTTTAATAATGACCATTCCAACAGGTGTGAGGTGATTTCTCACTGTGGTTTTGATTTACAATTCCCTGATGATTAGTGATGCTGAGTATCTTTTCAAAATCATTAATTTTAGTCTATGGCCATGCCACCCTGAACAAGCCCGATCCCGTCTGATCTCGGAAGCTAAGCAGGATTGGGCCTGGTTAGTACTTGGATGGGAGACCACCTAGGAACACCAGGTGCTGTCGGCGTAAAAAAATAAAAAACAAAGGATTATAAACTGACAAGGTCTTTGCAATCTGTGAGGTCAACCAAGGGTTGCCTTGCGTAAAAAAAAAAAAAATCATTAATTTTACATTCTCATCATTTACGTTTTCTGTGCCCTCTTTAAAAATTCTCTGCCTATCCTAAGATCACTGCAATTTCCTACTATTTTTTCTTAAGAGAAATTTTATAGTTTTAGCTCTTATTTTCAGGTATATAATCTGAGGTTAACTCATCTATATGGTATGAAGTAAGGGACTATGTTTTCTGTTTGGCAAATGAATATCAAATTGATCCAGTACTACTTATTGAAAACATTATCCTTTTCTCACTGAGTTGCCTTGGCACCTTTGTCAAAACCAAATATAGAGATATTTCTATTCTCACTAATGTGTTGCATTGATAAACATGCCTATCTACTTGCTAGTAAGCACTGATTACTGTATGTCTCGATTACTGTAGCTTTTTAAGTTTTGAAACCAGGTTACATAAGTCCTCAAACTCTGGCTTCTTTTTCCAAATTCTCTTATCTCAAAATTTTAAAATCAGTTTGTAAATTTCTATGAAAAATAAGTCTATTGGGATTTTAGTTAGGATTGCACTGAATCAACAGATCAATTAAGGAGAAAATAACATCTTAACAATACTGAATCTTCCAAGTCATAATCTCTGCAAATCTACTTAGGTCTTCCTAAATTTCTCTTATCAATGTTTTGTAGTTTCCAGTACACAAGTCTTGCATAACTTTAAACTTATTCCTAATAATTTAATATTCTGAGTGGTATAATCAACAGAAAAAATCAGTTGTGTTTCTATAAAAGAGCAATTAACAATCTGAAAAAAGAAGAAAGCAATTCCATTTACAATGGCATCTAAAATTGCAAAATACTTAGGAATTAATTTAACCAAGAAAAGGAATAATATGTATACAGAAAACTGTAAAACATTGCTGCAAAAGATAAAGAAGACCTAAAAATGAAAAGATATCCCATGTTCATAGACAAGAAGTGTGATATTGTGATTTATAATAGGAAGTATACATTTGGTCTTCATCCTCTTTTCTGACACATATCTCCTAAAACTCTTGGAATTTCCGAAGTGATGAGAGTAATAAAGAAAGGCCTTTTGCTATGTTAACAAAATGGCTTTTGGAAGCACCTAAGACTGGAAACTGGTTGTCAGAGGAGCCAACCACAGGATAAGAGGGTTGGAACTTTCAGTACTACCCCCTGGACCTCAGGAGACGGGAAAAGGGCTGGAGGCTGGATAAATTGCCAGTGGCTAATGATTTAATCAATCCTATGTAATGAAGTCTCTGTAAAAATCCAAATGACAAGATTCAGAGAGGTTCTGAGTTGGTGGACACGTGGAGATTTGAGGAGAGTGACATACCTGAAGAGAGCAGGGTAGTTCCACACCCATTCCCCATACCTTTTTCATTTCTTCAATCTGGCTGTTTCAGAGTCATATCATTTTATAATAAACCAGTAATCCAGTAAGTACAATGTTTCTCTGAGCTCTGTGAGCTGCTCTAGCAAATTAATAAAATCTGAGGTGGGGGTCATGGGAATCTCTGATTTATAGTCAGTTGGTCAGAAGTACCAGTAACAACCTAGACCTACAATAGGCATCTGAAGTCTAAGAAAGGGGTCAATGTAACCTCCAATCTACAACTGGTCATTCAGAAGCACAGGCAACAACCTGAGCTTGTGAATGCTGTCTGAAGTGGGAAGTGGGGGGTAGTCCTCTAAGACTGAGTCTTCAACCTGTGGAATCTGATGCTATCTCTGGGTAGACAGTGTCAGTATTAAGATGAATTACAGGACACCCAGCTGTTGTCAAAGATTTGCTCGTTGGTACAGAGAAAATCCCATTCTCACATTGGAAATGGTCTCAGAACACCAATTTAGGAAGACTGAATATTGCTAAGATGCTAATATTACCCAAAGCAATCCACAGATTCAATGCGATCCCTACTGAAATTCTAACAGCCTGTTTTGCAAAAATAGAAAAGCCGATCCTCAATTTCATATAGGGTTGCAAGAGGCTCTGATGAGCCAAAAGAATCTTGAAAAAACAAACAAACAAACTTGAAGGACTCACACTTTCTAATTTCAAAAATTACTATAAGACTACAGTAATCAAAATAGAGTTGCTGACATAAGGATGGAAATATTGACCAATGAAATGGAATTGAGAGTACAGAAATAAACTCATACATCAGTAGCCAACTGATTTTTTAACAGGAGTGCTAAGGCCATTTAATGGGAAGAGAACACTCTTTTCAAAAGATAATGCTGGAACAACTGGATTTCCAGATACGAAGAATAAACTGGACCCCTATCTCCCACCATATATAAAAACTACATAAAAATGATCCAACAACCTAAATATAACACGTAAAACCATAAAACTCTTAGAAGAAAACATAGGTAAATTTTCATGATCTTGGGTTTGGCAGTATATTCTTAGATATGACACTAAAAGCATGAGCAATTTATTTTTTAAAAAGAGAGAGATAAAATGGACTTCATCAAAATTAAATTTTTCTACATCACAAAACATCAAGAAAGTGGAAAGACAATCTATAGGAGAAAATATAAGAAAATCATATATTTGATAAGAGTTTAATGCCCAAAATATATAAAGAACTGATACGACTCAATAATGACAAAAAAAAAAAATTAAAAAATTGTCAAAGAACTTGAAGAGACAGTTCTCCATAGAAGATATACAAATAACCAGTAAGCACATGAAAAGATGCTCACTATCATCAGCCATGAGGGAAATGCAAACCAAAACCACAATGAGATACCACTTCACACCTACCAGAGTGGCTATAATTTTAAAAAAGAAAAAAGAAAATACCAAGTATTGGAGTAGATGTGGAGAAATTAGAAGCTATGTACATAACCATGTAGCGATTATAAAATTATGCAGCCACTATGAATAACAGTTTGACAGTTCCTCAGAAAGTTAAACATAGAATTAGCACATGACTCAGCAACCCCACTCCTAGGTATATATTCACAAGAATCAAAGGTGGAAACAACCTAAGTTTCAATTACTGTATGAATGGATGAACAAAATGTGGTATACACATACAATGGAGTAGTATTCGGCCATAAAAAGGAATGAAGTCTGATACATGCTACAAAATGAATGAACCTCAAAAAGACTATGGTAAGTGAAATAAGCCAGAAAATTTTATGATTTTCTTAAAAAGAACAAAAATTTTATGATTCTACATGTAAGAAATATCCAGAATAGGCAAATACATAGTGACAAAAAGTAGATTAGAGGTACCAGGAGCTGAGGGGTGGCAGGGTTAAGGAGTCACTGCTTAATGGTTACTGAATTTGTCTGGGGTGATGCAAGTTTTGGAAATAATGGAAATGCTTGTATAACACTATCCATGTTAATTAAAGAGACTATGGGGAAAAATGTTTTAAATGTATTCTGGGAACATAGTTAAAAAAGAAAATATTTTACTTGTGTGGCTTAAGGACTAATTATAGACAAGCGAACACCGGAAGCCTTGAAGAATGGGTAATATTTACTCATGCAGACTTGCAGCAGGAAGTAAATATGAATAAAACACAAGAGTAGAAAAATGTAGGGTCTACTGAAGAAGAGGAGAGTATATAGATTCAGCGAGGGCATTGTAGGAATTAAATGATATGAGATATTCAGGAAGGAAAAACTGCTGAGTGTTCCCATTACTGATATATTTTTTTAAACATACAAGTCAAATTACACTGTAACAGATTTTTATAAGTTTGAGAAAAACTGCAAAAATCCTGGTAACAGGAACACTTATTTCAAACAGAAGTCCATATAATGACAAATTTAGTATAACTTAAGTTATGCTAACAAAGATAAATCACTGGAGCTGACAGGAAAGACATTGTATCTGTAGCAAATTTAAAAACATAATATATTTTCCCCCAAGTCTTATGTTTAAACATGACTATAAAATCAAATATATAACATTTTAATGGAAGTTTTCATTCATTTATTTACCTTGAGAGAATCATTTAGGTAACATATATCCTCAGGATGATCACAAATAAATTAGATTTGCTGAATATAAATTATTTTATAAATGCTAAAAACTGGAAAATTTCCAGGTGTCAACCCATTAATGAAAATTATCTGATAAAATTTAGTCTTTATTTTTAATAAAGAATATCTGACAGAAATGTCACAGACCTTTTAGTAAGAGTGGTTCATTATGGTAGTGACAGGAACAAAAGAGTAAGGTGAGAACAGGTAAGCATCCCACCCCAACCCCATTCACAACTTCTGCCAAGGGAATGTCATACTTACAAACAGACCATCATTTACTTCTGTTCCCTATTTATTTATATGACTATAAGTATGGAACCACTCAGAAACCAATACTAATCCAAGTTATTAAAGAAAGCTTAATGATTATATAGTTTAAAAATACCTAATGACAAATTCTAAAAAGAATTTTAATATGTATTATTTGTACAATAAATATTAAATATCCTTTACATTCTTCTCTCTGAAAATCAAGACTCAGTCTTGTATAATGAAAATCCAGCATGTACCAACTCTTCTGTTTTTCTAAGCAACAATTCAGAAATGTAAGTCATTCCTCATCTCACTGCACACCAAACCACTTATGTTAATTTGAAATACTAGACTTAATATTATTGGGAATTTCAATGCACCTTCTGAAAATTAATGGAATATATGATAAAAAAATTTTTAGAAAATTATATTTTTAAAATACTGTAATTCTATTCCATGAGTAAAATATAAATACTTATTAGAATATAAATTCTACTTCAGCAAAAACCATGTCTAATTACATACAATACTTAGTTCTATAGAAATATATTTAATTTTGCCAGGGAGCTGTCAAATAAAAAACTGTCTGAAAACAATTACCAATATAACCTGAGATATTCGTTATCATCAAAAATGTAATGAATGCAAATGTCAGGCAACAAAGAAAGGTGTTTAGGAAAATATTTACCAAATGACAGCAGACCCTGGCTTAGAGGTAGAGGATGGCCATGTGCCAAGAGAAGTCTCTTAAATTAAAGAGAAAACAAAACAAGGCATAAGTGATATTATCTGTTGTATAAAGCAGTGAGTCTCAACTAAAGAATGATTTTGCCCCCCAGGGGGTATTTAGCAATGACTGCATTCTTTGGTTGTCACGCTGGGAAAGGGAGGGAGTGCTACTGCCATCTAGTGGGCAGAGGCCATGGATGTTTCTCAACATCCTACAATGCACAGGGTAGCTTCACCGCAACAAAAACTTATCCAGCTTAAAATGTCAATTGTAACCGAAGCTGAGAAACGCTGATATAAAGAAAGACAGTAGTAATAATAGCAAAGAGAACAAGATGTTCTGTTTCTCTGTGCCTTTACTAACTACCTATTTCATTATTTTAAGCAGTTCAAAGTGTGGGCTTCATCTATCTTGATTGTAAAACTGTAATATAATTTTGCTTGCCTAAAACAGAATATCTAGACCAGAGATATCTAAATGCTTTGCAGCTCTACTCTTTGACTTCTAGTAGTAAACTGTGATCAGTTATGTTACCATAATACCATAATATTCCAGGCCCTACACTAAAACCATAATGCCTTCTTCATAAGGATCACACCCTGAGGCCAAGAAAGAGCTCTGGCCTTATCATAATATTAGTTTTATTTTTGTTGTTCTAGTATTTAGTTTTAAATAAAACTGAAGAAATTCTAATTGGTAATGCTATCTAAAAAAGTAAAACAACTCTAGACTGTGACTTGACTAGATTCTTTGTCCATATTTCACTGAGAAGCAAATAGTAAATATCTATTGTGCAAAAAAAGACATATAAATACCCTGCACGGAGGAAAAGTTCATTTAACACTAAGTGTCTGCTACGTGCCCAGTACTGTATAAAAATTGGAGAAGATATGATGAGCTCAACCACAATGAGGCTTTTAATCTGCAAGAGAGATTACAGAGATGCTAAAATGAACATAAACAAGAGATGCTAAGGAAGTACAACAGAGAAACGTCAAAATCTGTGGTAAAGGGGTAAAGGAAGTTTTCTTGAATAAGATAAATGCATGAATTGAATTTTGAAGAACAATTAACTTACAAGAAAGTTCTAAGCAATAGGACCAGGAACGTATTTGAATTGAGGCGAAGTTTGTTCAAGTTGTCTGAGGCTAAGTTGTCTCACTACTCAATGCTGTTCTTATTGATACAGAGAGGGAAGAGCCATTGTCCAATAAAAATAGGTCAAGGCAATCACTTAGCGTTTCATTTCTGAAAAGTCATAAATTTGGTAGAAATAGCAGAGAGAATTATCATGGAAAGAAGCAGAAAAAGAAAAGAAAATGGATAATTCTGTATTCAAAAGCTTGCTGACATTTCTCATTTACTTAGATTTTACTTATGAAAACTGAAGTTGTGATTTGAGAGTAAAATCATTAGAAATTAATGCAGTTTCTTGGTTTATTCAGGTTGGAAAAATTACTCAACATTAGTCAGATTATTATCTTCTATTATTCATAAGTCTAATTAATTTATTCTGGCCATTGTTTTAATATAAAATAACCTGTGATTTATATTTCTAATGAAACTGGTTTTTTTTTATTATAGTTACACAAAGATTTCTGAAACTTGAGCTTCAGTTTCTGTATCTGGGCAGTTCCACAGAACTACAAGTTATTCTAAAATATAACCAATGAGGAAACTGAAATAAAGGCAGGTTAAATGAAATATCCAGTTAATATCAAGACCAGTTAATATACCTTGGTAAGAATACTAGAAAAGCAAAGGGTCTTAAAAGCATGTGATAAATTCTCTCCTTTTACAGATAAGCTGATAAGTAGAAGTTATAACTTGTGCAAAACTTTCTCAAATCACAGTAATACAGCTATCTTTCTACCATTAACAAAATAAAATTTATCATTTGTCCAAAAGCAAATAATGAAAGGTTAAATGGCTGGATTTAAATGATCTCATGAGATGAGATTATAAAATTGTTCCAACAGAAACTAATTTTAAGTCAGTTGTTTTCTACTAATTACTCTTAGTCTCGTTTTCTGTGGAATGGTAAGTAGTAGGGGAAAGCAAATGACAAGTAGCCTGGCTATAGGGAAGAGAGAGCTCAGACAACCTGATAAACTTCTTCGCACCTAAACCACTTAGCCAATCTCTACCACTCAGGCACCAAATGGTGAAATTTACTGAACTAAGTGTCTTGTCCTATCTTTAGCAGAGGTCTAATCTCCCAATGCACCTTAACCCTACCCCTACTCTCTGGGTTCCCCAAGGTGCCTCCTCTACTCCATCAGTCTGTATTCTTTCACTCTACACACCGTAATATAAACTCAACCAATATGTTGAGTTTCTTCACAGGAAAAGCCCCTTTGAAGGCAGAAATCCTGTCTTTATTCATTGCTATTATTTCCAAAACTCAGCAATGTATATATGACATATAGTAGCCACTCGATTTATTAGATGAAAGAATGAGTTAATATATTCCACAACTCAGAACTGACCCTCACTCAATTCCCCAAAGTACAGTCATGATACAAAATCTTAATTTTTAGAGCTAGCAGACTCTCAGTTTCTCCTCTTCT
Source organism: Pteropus medius (assembly GCF_902729225.1). NCBI lineage: Eukaryota > Metazoa > Chordata > Mammalia > Chiroptera > Pteropodidae > Pteropus > Pteropus medius. Next base: position 8,247,755 of record NW_024354500.1, on the reverse strand, counting down.
CTAGTAGACACGTCTAAATAAAAGCAGTCTCTAATAGGTGATCAAACTCTAGATACATGTAACATCAGCCTAATTACTTTACTCATTAACTATGTAACCCTCCATTTTGCTAATCTGTACTGTATAGTATGGCTAAAATAATTTTCTATGCTCCTAGTACTGGTATGAAGAGTATTATAAGAGAATCACACTCATCTAGTCTGACTGGATTCCCCAAGGAAGTAGCACCAACACCTAATTTGATATTCAAAAAAATAAATGGAACTTATACAAAAAAATATGTGAAGGCAGAAAAAAAAGTGTGTGCAAATACATACTTTCAGAATATTTTGGTTTGTAGCTTTTACAAAATGAATTCTACCAGTAGAAACAGCCACTAATGTTATCACTAAACTTAGAGAACAAAAGGAAAATCAATTTTTCTTCTAAAATGATTAAGTGTATGCTTTTAAATATTTCCTTCTAAAATTCTGAACTGCTCTAAACGTAAGGGTTGAGAGATGTCGATATTAAGCCCTATTTTTTGGCTGATTCCAATATGTTCCCAGATGCTAAAATTAGAGCACTAACAAATATACATTAAAAAATATTATTGGAACAAATTCTGAAAAGCAAAGTACAAAATAATATGCTACTTTTCGTGAAAAGTGGGATGGGTACAAAAATATATTAACCTATTTATAATTGCTTATAAATGCATAAAGAAACCATGAAGAGGTAAGTTTAAAACTAACAGTAGATGACTAAGGGAGGGGAGAAGTGTGAGAGGGAGGCTTTCTTCTACGTAATTTTTTTTTACTACATGATAAAATTTCTATATTATCTAGTTAGGAATTAATTTAAAATATACCACTTAAAACAGAATTTTGAAAAAATCTACCATTAATGTTTCAACATTAAACATACGTTAGCAACAAAAAGAAGAACTACCCCTAATTCACTGTTTAATATGTATCATTTATATGAAAACTTATTTTGTACTTTATGTTTACCTTCTCTGAATTCACTGAGTCTTTCGTTTTTGTGAAGTCCTTTATTTATATTTACTTCCCCTTTCTCTGCTACCAATATATCATCGTTAGCAGTGTTACTTGTACGGTAACATTCTATATCTATATCCAGCTGAGACTGATTACAAATTGTTCATCCTTAGCTGTTTATTTTGTCAACAAAACTGAATAGAAACGCAAATATTTTATTTATTATAAACACTAGAAAAATGATGTTCTCCTTTTTCTTCCTTACACGAAGCAAGCTAAAAATATTTTACCGTGTTTCAAAAGCTGAACAAGAAAAAAAATTTAAAATAAACAAAATGTATTTCCTTCCTTGGCACTTAGCTATTACAATTCTTTGGAAATTATTGTATTTTCCAATAAAAAAATTACACATTTTGGGAAAAGACAGAATGACACTTTTCCAGTCTGCCAGGAAACAGAGCCCTTCTTCAACTGAAGACCTATCAAAATATGCAAGCAAATGTCATGGCAACAGAAGCTCTCACCATGGTAACATCATCCCTGCTACAGAGGAAAACCACTCTAATTCATCATGTACTTCAAGACAAGACATTAGACTAATTCTAATTTTCATTTCACAATCTATCCATAACATTCAATATACCTGGAAGTATTAAAGATTTAATAAAAACATTAATATTTCACAAGAATGCAATATTAAAATCAAAGCTGACTCAATATACATGCAAACTGATTGATGTGAGACATAAAATCAAGCTAACCCACCTTACAAAAAAATCAAGATGATAAAAACATAAAAGAAAACCAATTATATCACTATTGCTTGAGATTAAATATTCTATACTCAATACATAAACAATTAAATATTTTACTAATCATAGTATAGCCAGTAGATAAAACAAGAAGTCTTTTTAAAAAATAAAACAAACAAAAAAAATACTTTCAAGATTTTATTATTATCTCTATTTTATAAATCATTATATATAATTCTTTTTTTATTTCATAGTGATGGATTATTAATGGCACAAAATTCTTATCTAGAAAGTGTCAACAGATGACAACAATAAAACAAATATGATTTTAAAAGGTTAGAAATTAATCAATTGCTACAAATATTTACTATGCTATATATCATTAAAATCTTCTTGTAAAAGCTTATAAACAAATAAGTATTATCACCTTCGTAAATTAAATTAAAAGCTAATACCTATATCACATTAAAATGTCAAATGGCCATTTTAAAATATTCATTTTCAAGTGACAAACCGCAAAAGGTCAGCAATTCAAAATGTCAATGAAATGGTAAAACTGAAAAAAATATATATATATAGGTCTAATAAAACCTAACTAGTTTATGTATGGATGAAAATTCAATTTGAAAATATTTCTTTTTAAAAATGATCACTTCAGTTTGAGCAAAGTTTGAATTTCAAACTTTAGAATTTGTTTATATTAAAACAGCTCATTTTTTCTTTGAAAAAAAATACCCATTTTTCTCAAAGTATTTAAATATTTTGTCAAGTATAGCTTATACTTCAAATTTTTAAAAACCCTAAATAAAATAACATAATTAAGTCATCTTGAAGTAACAATATCAGTTATTTTTGCATCGACAGCAAAACACATGAGGAAACCAAAAGGCTGTAAAAAAAAAAGAGAGAGTAAACTGGCTTCAAATCTAATTTTGGTCTTTAACCTGAACAAAAAGATATTGCTAGAGATTTAGGAAGATGATCAGTCTGGATATAATATTAAAAAAAAAAAAAAGTTAGAGGAAGACAAAATGGATGTTGCAGGACCAGTTAGGAAGTCAATACAGTTATCCAGGAAAGAGGCAATTAATGACAAGTCAGATTAGAGTTGTGGCAGTGGTAACGGAAAGAAAAGGAAATAATTTAAGAGATATTTCAGAGATAAAGCAAGACTTGGAGATAGATTAGAGGGATGAAAGAGGGAGGAGGTATCAAAGATGACATCTAGCTTTCTCATTTAAGTAACTGACGCAGGAAATGCTGAAAAAGGATTGGTTTGTACAGTTTGTATGTTTACTTGTTGGGGGAGTACATGGGAGTTCAGCTTTAAAATATATTAAGTTTCTTGTGTTTTTAAGGAATTAAAAAAAGCTATATAGGCAATTAGAGAAACAAATCTGGACCTTAAAAAGAAAATCAAAAGTCTGAGTCACAGGCTTTAAGGTGATAACTAAAGCCGCAAGTATAGATGAGATTTCTAGGGAGAGAGCAGCGCATAAAAAAAAAACAAAGGTCCAGGACACTGAGCCTTGAGAAACTCCAAACTTCAATGGCTAGTAGAAGATGAAGAGCTTGAATGACACAGAGAAGAAATGGCATAAGACTAGAAGGAACTAGGAGCATGTGGTGTCATAGAAGCCATGGAAGAGAGTATTTTAAGAAATAGTGAACAGCAGTATAGACTATCACTAGATAGTTGAATAAGGGCTGAAAAATTATCTTGATTTTGCAACGAAGAGAGATCAGTAGTGACCTTTCAAAAAAGCAGCTGATTCAAACAGTATTTCTTAGGCGAAGTCCTTTTAAAAACACAATCTTATCTAGTACAATATATAAAAATTAAATCAGAGCTTCTGTGATATAAACAGAGTACTTACCTAATAACCTATCCTTCCATGTGGTCCCCTGAGGTAATTCATAGAAACCTAGAATTTTGGAAATTTGTGTTTTGAAATCTTGAGTTATATAATCTTGAAGCATCTTTTCAGCTCTGATTTCCTATAATTCTGTAAATGCAATTTAATCTACTTTATTTAAGCTGAGGCTTTCATGATGACTGCTCTGTGTTTTAGTAAATAATCAGATACTGATACATTTCCTTATAAACATAAAGAAACACCCTAAGCTTTATTCTTCTGAATATACTATCCATTACTTTGCTTTTCCTTTTTCTTATAAAAGAAATAAACTATGTGCATTTCTGGATGTGTTACACGGTTATTTACATCTCTGAGAAATGGAACATCACATCAAAAGGAAAACAAATTTTCTTCTAAGCTGTGTTTGGGGTTTGCCCTCAATAGAATCATTACTTTAACATAGTATCTTTATCACTATTCCTCAATATTTTTCCAGGATTCAAAATATTTTTTTCTTTTCTTTTCTTTTTTTTAACAATAGTAACATCTTCTACCTTTTATTCAACTTCAATTCATTCACTATAATTAATGTAATGGAGCAGAATTAGTTTCTTGATAAATTTTAAGTAACGAGCACCAAACAAATATAGGCTAAGAGTTTTTTCACAAGTAGATGCTTGTGAAATTCTCTTCATCTTTCACTATTCATTTGCTTTTGGAATATTTCTGTGGTATCAGAGAATGGATTGCAGGTTAGAACTCAAGCTTTGCCTACCCTTGGCCAGGACTTCTTCCTCAGGGCATGTAGACTCACTCAGATGACCAGGATGGGCACTCAAAAAAGTACCTCCCTTTCTTTATTTATGAGTTATTGGTTCAAGGGAGCCAAGAGTTACATCACATTGTGAGAAGTTCTGGGGATTTTCTGATAAAAGTAGTGGATTAAACATGCACATTTATAACCATTTTGATTTAAAATCTCACTAAAATGGGAGTTATAGAAAAGAGATATTAACAAAAAAGGAAAAACAGGAGTAGACAACAGCAGAAAACAACGTGTCAATATATTTTTGAAAGACCTCAAGTATAGTGAAGTTAATAGCTCACAGAGCAAAGAATACTGAATACTAAGTACTTGCAGAGAAAGACAGCAATGTAAACCAATTCATGCTACATGCTGCATTTCCCTGGAAAGAATTAAGTAATAATGAAACAGATAACTGAGACAGTTGAAGGGGGGAGAAAGGTGAGGCATAGTACTGAAAACAAAGAGACTGATTGAAAAATCTGTATAAGGAGCATTTAAATCTCTAAGTTCCTTCCTCCGCCCCAGCCAAAAGGCAGGAGATATATTTATTCTGTAGAAAAATGAAGGACAGAAGCCACAGCCCCAAAGATTCAGGCAGAAAGGAAGAGGAAAATTGACATTTGGAGAGTTAAGTGAAAGCTTACCTACTGAAGAGTGGACCCTCATCCCTTCATCATCTCTATTCCAAGAATGCTAACAGCCAGGGGAATGTCACCAAGCAAGAGACTAGAAGCTTGTTCTCTGAACAGGCTCAAGAATTCCAGAGTAAAAGAATGAGAGTCTAACATTTGGATATACTCCAATTTAAAAATAAAGAGTGAAAAATGTATGTTTATTTTAACATGATAAAAAAAAAATACAGGTTACCTCTAATCTACTATATTATTTTGTCATAAGTTTATCACTTATCCTGCCTGCACTTAATTATTAAAGCTAAGTTCACCAAAGGTTTTAGATTTCCCCAGAAGAAAAGTTTAGAAATATTGACAAATTTTACATTAAAAGATTCTTGGCCTGATTAAGAGTTCTAAACTTGTCATTCAGTACTTACTTTAAATAGAAAGCCTAAGGAAAGAAGGTAATTTATAAAGGACATATTCTTACAAAGACAAAATCAGAAATTACACTGGGTATTAGGGTCTATGGCTATTAGTTGTTAATATATCAAGCTAGATAACTGTAGTATGCTGAAAAATGGCCCCCAAAGATATTCAAGAAACTTCATACCCAATGGTATACCATTTATACCATAAACAGAAAATAGCGCCACTTACCCTAAATATAAGTAGTCCTAAAATTAAATATGATGGAAATAAATCAATGGTACTAAATTCTAGCAGATAATGTTGCCCTCTGAATAGCGTAAAACTTGGCGCACACTCATTTTGTTGAAAAGGGAAAGATCAGCAAGTCTTAGATATAAAAAACTAGAAATAAACATACTTTCTCCTTATAAACTGAGAAAATGAATAAAAAATGGATCAGGACTAAATTTTTCATCGTGTGATGCAATGTCGTTTAATGCCCTGGCCTGGACCATCTAAAATTACATCTCCTCCCACCATTAGAAACTACACCTGTCTGTAATCAATTCTCTTCTTACCTCCCTGACAGAAGACTTAGAGCAGCTGAAAAGGAAAATCAAGGTCTTTATAAGCAACAGTAATCATAAAAAGGCCATTTTACTTGGTAAAGAAAAGGAGCTTTATGACAACATATAAGCTCAGTGGTTTCAATCCCAAAGAACTGAGAGAAAAAAACTTAAGTATTCCTTCTTTGAAAACATAAAGAGAAATCTTAAATCATGAATTATTAGAAAAATATATCTTAATGTCTGCTTTCTCTAGCAGAATATCATAAATACAATGTTGCATACTGTCATTAAAGTTCACCTACTTAATAGAAACTTATATTTTCATTTTTTAAAAGAGGTAGAAAAGTCATAAATATCTGTGTAGAAGCTAGGTATACCTCTGGCTTTGGCAAATCAAAGGTTTGAAAATAGAATACACAGGATCACTCCTGTGATGGTGGCCAAAACTGAGGATACAGTAAGTAAAGATACAAAAATCAGATTGAAATTAGATGCTCAATATCACTAGCTATTAGGGAAATGCAAATCAAAACCACAATGAGATACCATCTCACACCTGTCAGAACAGCCATTATCAATAAGACAAATAATAACAAGTGTTGAAGAGGATGCGGAGAAAAAGGAATCCTCATAAACTGCTGGTGGGACTGCAAATTGGTACAGCCACTATGGAAAAACAGTATGGAAGTTCTTCAAAAAACTAAGAATTGATCTACCATATGATCCAGCAATCCCTCTATTGGGTATTTACCCCAAAGACTTGAAAACCCATATCCAAAAAGATATTTGCATACCGATGTTCACAGCAGCATTATTCACAGTGGCCAGGACATGGAAGCAACCAAAGTGGCCTACGACAGATGGTTAAGTAAGCTGTGGTACATATATACAATGGAATATCACTCAGCAATAAGAAGAAATAAAACACTATCATTTATGACAACATGGATGGAACTCGAGATAATCATGCTAAGCGAAATAAGCCAGACATAAAAAGTTGAAAATCACATGATATCACTTACATGTGGGATATAAACCTAAAAGCAACAAACGAACAGGACAAATGAACAAGAGACTCATGGACATGAACAACAGACTAATGGTTGCCAGAGGGGAGGATCAGTGAACACACAATGCAATATATATGCCTTACTGCCGAATTGTATACCTGAAACTGGATTTCATTAGCCAATGTCACCATAATAAAAAATTTTTTTAAAAAATCAGATTGAAATTGCAAAAGCAAAATAATGAAAAAATAACAAAGGCTGCATAGTTGAATATAATGAAATTTTGCATATGAGTAAGAAAATTGCCTCCTGCTTACTGCAAGTGGATTCATTTTAAATTGGAGCCTATTCTGGATGGTAGCATTAATGTATTTTATACTCAGAATATGCTTTAGAAGACTTAACACAAATGCAGTAAGAATGCAAAAAAAATATATTAAATGGAATGAGTAGACATGTGACTAAATAACATATCCTTTTTAGAGTCAGATGCCGCTCTATCAACTGACAATAAATTCCCCTTAAAGGGAACACTGCAAACACTATGAAGGTATACATTAGTAGTACAAATTAAGACAGCACTGGAAAAGTGTACTTTAAAAATATAAAAAAACTAGATAGAAAATTATGATTTTGAGAAATTATAATTATAAATTAAACATGTCAAGAAATAAAGACTGAAATCATTAAAATTTCAGGGAAACTAGGATTAACCAGACTAACTAGTACAGGATAGTGCTATACCATCAATTAAACTTTTATCAAAATAGGCAGTTGTGAAACATTTCTTAATGAAGTGAGACTTCCGTATATATACACTAACCTAAGAATCTGTTATGGTAAATTAATAAATGTTCCAAGATGAACAAAGTGTGACCTTTTTGGAGCCATTCCATATACTGTATAATCTTAATAATTTGGATGTAAAGTATAAAAGCGAAAAGTCCATTAAAATGATGGCAGGAAAAAAACAGGAATACAGTCATGTAATAGTGATAATAATAAACTTCATAAAGAGTCTATGTGATCTATTGCAACTATCTAAATTTCCATTTAAGAGATATACTGTTTTTAGGGGAAAAAAATAAGAAAAGTTTATTCTCTCTTTTATTAAAAATTCTTTACTTAATACATTTTCACAGATACTGGCGGGAAGAAGGAATTCTTAAGTATTGCTTTATATTCACACACATTAATCATCATGATCACCAAAAAATTTCACTGATAAACTGTTATAGCCTATACATTTTATAGATGAAGAACTAGAGAACCAAAGAAATATTTAGTGGCTTATCTCAACCAGAGGCCATTTCTAACCCATAGGGAAGTCTCTGAAGAAAATATGCAAGTAGCAAAACTCATGTTATTGTTTCATGAAGAATGAGTGTTTGCATTCTGGACTCTTTGCAAGGAAACACGTGGAATTTAAAAGAAAGTCACTGAAAAAAATTTTAAAAGAAAAAAGATACAGCATTAATTAGCATATACACATGTATGTGCAACAAGGAGGATAAAATAGCTATAAATTTAAAAGATATTTGCTTACATTGGTAAAATACAAAACTAGTCAAATCTAAAAGGCTAGGGGAAATCATAAGAATATATTTTCATTTTTTTAACAAATATTTTCTAAGCCCTATTGGTCCAAACACTCTATCCTAGACACTAAACATATCTAGATAAATAAGAAAGGAAATAACCTTAACGAAGCCCATAGCTTTGTAAGATAAAAACATAACTAACAGGTACATTGTGAGGTGGTAGCTACTTCTTTACCTGTGTGAAAAACAGCAAGTCATCCTGAAGATCTTTTTTGCTTTGACAATAATCATTTAAATGATCTATTTTAGTTCTAAAGATATTTGTCAATTTGGTAACAACTGTTCACGAAGAAAGATAGAAAAACCCCTTTTTGGCTTCACAAAGCAAACCACTCTCTCATAAATTCTATGGAATGAAGAGCAGGGAAGAGACTTAATATGTACAGAAATCCAAGATCTCATTAAGGCCCAAACTACTGCTTTTTTTCAGTCACAATATTACATCTCTCTTAGCCAGGACTCAGAATGAGATCATTAGCTAATCATTAGCTGCATTAGAGAATCTGAGAGACTTCATGTCAGGGAAAGGAGACCAGGTTAGTGACCAGGACCTAGAGTGTCATGGAAAAGATTTAATTCTACACAAAGGTGTATATGAGCCTAAAAATCACTTTGACCAAGCTAGTCTAAAAGTAATGATAGAGAAATCATTTTGTCATGTTCCTGTGTATGTGTAAGTGTTTCCTAAAGAGCAATAAAACTAAGTGTTCATGCCTAAGGTGACACAGAAGAAACCTCGCAACTACTCTTCTGTCTCCTTTATACCCTAATATATTACCATCAGACTAACAGAGTTAACTTAGAAATCCCTATCTTCAACAGCATCAGTGTGTATTAATGAAGGCAAAAAATGCACAAAAAATAGTCAATATGAACTCATCAGAATTTCACCTTTCTAGAACCTGGTGACTGGAATCAGGACAACTTGAATGGAATAAAGTAAAAATCCTAGGAAAGAACCTAGGAAGTAGAAAGGGATCCTTGCAATACTGCAGTGCATCATGATTTAGAAGAGGGGCAAAAGGGAGCCAAGCTATTTCATTTGAATAATAAAAAAACTTTTATTTTATTCTGCAGACAGGGAATTTACAGGATGAGATTATCTCAAATGAAGAGAAATCCCAAGAAGAAAAAGCTATGCAGCAAGACTAGAGAATGGAGAGCTTCAGAAGGAATGCCTTCAAATAAAAACTGGACTAGATATATTACCTGATCTGACTGTATTAAAATATTTTAACAGTTCTTTTAGAGTTTAGGGGAAGAAGAAGTAATATCATAAGAAATGAAAATACAAGGCAATTCTTAGCTCTAGAAGAAAAAATTTCTAAAAAAGAAAAATGTATTATATTACTTGACTCAGATGTGCGTAATATTTATGTCACCATAGAAATATAAATACTGAATATTCATTTAGACCAAACATGTGATATAATTATAATGGAATGACAAAGGAGAAGTGAGGGAGTGTTGGTGGGATTAGAGAGCTTAATTCTATTCTTCAATAGCAGAAAGTAAGCATATCATGTAGAAAACGGAAAACCAAGAAAAAACAGCATAGATTTTGCAGAAATAAGGAAGAAAAAAATCAGCTAAAACATCAGAAAATTACTACCTCCTAGGAGTGGCATTTTGGGTGATCTATTTTTCAGTATAAACCATGATATGTTAATTGACTTTTAATAACATGAGCATGTATTATTATGTATTACTTGGAGCTTATACAATTTTTCCACAATATCACCTACTTTATTTTGAATATACAAAAATGAGAGAGAAAAGAACTGTAAGGAATAAGATAGCAGAAATCTTCAAGAAACTATTATACCCAGATCCAAAGGTATATTAAAAATTACATGTATCATGATCAAGTAGCATTTACCCTAAAATGCAAGGATGGGTCAATATGAGAAAATTGCTGTAATTTACTACATGAATGTCATAAAAAGGAAAATGACATAATCTCTCAACAGATACAGAAAAGGCATTCATTTACTCTCAATGTCTATTTATAATTGGAAAAAAAACCTTTGTAAGAACAGAAACAAAAATTACTTAACATGATAAAAGGTATCCAAAGAAATCTATCAAAAATATACGTAATGGGGTAGACAGATTAAAAGGGGTCAAATTGGAGGTTGGGGAAGGTGAAGTGGGTAAAGGGATCAAATATATGGTAGCTGAGAAGGAAGTGAACTCTGGAAGTAATCACACAATAGAAATATATAGATGTCAAATTATTATGTACACTGAAAATGATATATTGTATTAACCAATGTTATCCCAATAAACTTATGTGTTTGTGTGTGTGTGTGTGTGTGTGTGTGTGTGTGTGTGTGTGTGTGTGTGTGTGTGTGTATATGTAATGGAGAATACTTAACCACATTCTCTTTGAGGTTGAGAATAAGGTACAAATGTCTCCCTCTCCTCCATCCGATGAGAGTCAATATTTAAACTAGTACTAGAGGTCCCAGCCAATATATAAAATGAGACAATTATTAAAACTAAGAGTGTTCAGCAAGATTGCTAAATTAACACAATAGTTTAATCAACAGTGTGACAATACATCAGAAGTTTCAAATAAAAAAGGCGCCATTTACTATAAAAGGGGAAAATAAATATCTAGAAATTAGATTAACAACAATTTAAAAACTTAAACTCGATTAAAGAATAGAAAAAGACCTGAAAAAAAGCTATACCTTATTGAGAAGACATTGTAAAAACATGGATTTTCTCCAAATTAATCTAAATTCAAAGCAGTTCTAATTAAATTCCCAACAAGAATTTTTGGGTAACCTGACAAACTGATCCTGAAACTTACATGTTAAATCAAATGTCCACAAATATTTAAGAAAATCCTAGCAAAGAACAGGGAGACTTGCCTTACCAGTTATCAATTACAAAATCATTGTAATAAAAGTGGTTACCAGAACAAACTAATAAATCAACTGACTAATAAATCAACTGACTATACTAGACCAGAGACTCACTTATTTGTCAGGCAACTATTTTTACATACCACCAACATCTCACATATGCATGAGTCTGAACCATGAGTTTAAACAATAAAACTTATTATAATTACTATTATATTTTGAATTTATTTCTTTCAATCTAAGGAGATCAGGCCTGGAAAATACTGAAACTCAAAGGTCTAACTTCCACCTTTCTAAGACAGCATTTTCTTCGATTTCTATCCTGAGCTTCTAACTCTCCTCCATCTCTGCCTCTTTCAACCACAGAGGATTTTCCTTCTACCTGTTTGGCAAGGGAGACTGGGAGGAAGACAGAAGCCAATCACATATCACATTATACCTAAATTTGCATAAGAGCACAGTTTACTACATATGTAAAGCATATATAATATAGTGTTTAATACACTGCTCAAAAATATTAGTTCCCTTCCCTTTTCTCCAGGTACCCAGTTTGATGTCTCTCTATGTAACTTCACAACTAGCTAATATCCTAATTTCTAAGGATAGAGTTGGTGAGGGCAAGGTGCAGCATATGATGAGGCATAACACATGAAATCCAACACCTATATTGTAGTGGTTCTCATATTTGAACATGCATCAGAGTCATCTGGAGAGCTTGTTAAGGCACAAATTGCTAGACTCCATTCCCAGAGTTTCTGGTCAGTACTTCTGGGCAGAGTGACATTTATGACAACTTTCTGGGTAGTGCTAACACTTCTTGTCCACAAGCCACATTTTGAGAAACACTGCCCTACAGAGCACAGGTTCTTAAGTGAAGGTAATTTTGCTCTCCAGGAGAAATTAGGCAGTTAACGTACATATTTTTCATTGTCAAAACCTGGGGGTGTGAGAAGGAGAGGTAATATTGGCATATAGTAAGTATAGACCAAGGATTCTGCCAAACATCCTATCATGCACAGGACAGCTCCTCATAGTAAAGAATTATCTGGCCAAAAATGTCAATGGTGTTGAGCTTGAGAAACCCTGCTAGAGTAAAACAAAACTTACTCCAAATGTATGATTTAACCGTTAAGTGGGTGAAAGTTCTTCAGGAGTTTCAGAAATTTGACATGGAATAAACATTCAAAGAATTGTTATCTTCTTCAAGTATCAATAACTCTTTAATTTACTCATCCATAGTAAAATAAAGTTTTAGAAATATTAATACTTAAAGGTATATTGACCTACATAAAGAAATAAGCATTTGTATAATATTATTAGTAGATTTCTAGTAAAGGAACATAAATTAACATTCATTTTGTGAGGAAAAAAAGAAAATTAAAGATATTAAAAAACTAAGTTTTTTGAAGAATAACTATCAGCCATGTTTATTTCTTAAGCTGAGTGAAAAGCAAAAATGTTCATTTTATTATATATATTTAGTATAAATGTTTTACAATGAACAATTTATTTTAAGGAAAAGCAGTAATTACAGCAGAAATCAATCTTAAGTAAACATGTCTGTGGAAAGTGTTATATATACATATACATACATGTATATGTATGTATAGACACACACAGACACACACAGACACACACGCATACGTATATACACACACTACATACACACACACACCCCACAAATGAACTTACTCCAATAGGCTGAAAAATAAGTCCATCCATTTCATGGCTGACTTCTTTGGCAAAGTTTCCTTCAAGTAACTATAAAACAAATATACATATTTTTAGAAATATAATAATATAATAATCACATTTTAATTTTTTATAAGCTTTATAAAAACTTCTTAATACATAAGTTTTGAATGCTGAAATGCAAAATGGAGGAGGGAGTGATCCAGAGGGATATGGGTTAATATAGTAAAATATATTTTTTTTAAATATATGAAGATTTCCATTCCATGGCAGGCTAGATATCTTGAACAATAGTCAACTACAACAACTAATATGATGAATAAAGTATTAAAAAACAGATTTTTAAATCCATTGCTGAGCCAGCACCAAAGGAAGACAGAACTCCAAGACAAAGTAAAAGCAGAAACTCTGGGAAGTAATAAATGAATAAAAAATAAATATATGCAACAAAGGAGACAGGCAGGTGGAGGGGTAGAGTGATCCTCTGAGAATCTGTATGCAAGCCAGCTCAGACATGGGGAATGCAAAAACATTACCTGTGTTTTCCCCAAACCCTAAACCAGAAAATTTTTTAAGTTTTCTTTTTTTGTCTTACTTTTGTTTCTTGTTTTTGTCTTTATATTTTTTCAAGCAAAGAACTGCATTACAGAAGATACACAATATAAAATACAAATGAACGTTTTTCCAGTCCCTTATCTACTAAAGAGCAGAGATATAGGCCCAATTAGTTCCGAGCAAGTAGTTTTAAATATACATAGGTCTTCCAATCATCATTTAAAACTTATAGAATTTAAATGTATTGTAACATGTACTATATGAATAAGATGCATAAAAAAGGAGGTAAAATTCTTAGCGGGGGAGTTTTTCAGAGAAGAGATGAAATTTTAAAATGTCATTAATACTGTATAATTTATTATTTATTCATATTTGAAATCATATATGTAAAAATAACATGTGGAATTTAAATACTATTTTTTTCCTGCAGTCACAATTCTTAAAAGAAAATTTACCCAACTTGTTATGGGCATCTTCTATATATCAGTGTCTTCATTATTAGAGCCAATACTTAAGTCATTTAACACGTTACCATTATTTTCACTGCTGTCTCTGAATTACAGTATACTTCAATTTGCACATGAGACTGTCACTACAGATGTTATCCCAAGTTACAAGTGCCAACTGAACATTAGGAAAGTTTCTTACCCCCTTAAATCACTCTATAGATCTATAGTCATAATCTTGATTAGTTCCTTTAAAAGTTATCTCTAAAAGGCTGGTTTAAGGGAAAGTTCCACTTTCACTTACAATGTATAAAGTGGCAAGAGAATGTCATTTCTAACCTGACAATAATAAAAAAAAAGATAATCTATAAAATCACAGCTTTTGTTAAGGCGACTAGAAGGCTGAGGTCTCCAGGAAACCAGGTAAACTGAATGCCAACCCCCTCGAAAGGAAGATGAGACATATGAACTGATTTAGCTATGGGAGCGCATAAGAGAAAATGAGAGCCATCAAAGTGAGCACAAAGAAAACAACTGGAAGTTTGATCAATTCTTAAAAAACCAAGTGTGGTGCTAGTACAACAGTTTAGAATACCTGAAAGCCCCAAACACAAGACGAATCCAAACTCATTCGCTAGCTCTATTCCCCAGGCTTCTAACAGGATTCACAGGAAAGACTGAGGGCAGGGTAACAAACATGAAAGTCTCACAGTCATTAAAAACCTCTTGCTTTCCAGACCCTTCCTGACATGAAGCAAAAGCCATATGACATAAAATCATGTGTAGCTAGCTATATAAGCAGCCGGAAACAGCCAAGGATGTTACATTGACAACAAGCAGAAAAACTTGCTCCTGCCAAAACATCCCACCTATGCAAGGCAAAGTTTGGCTGACGAAAAATCCATCCCTTGGACTCAGGTGCTCAGTCTGCTTAATACCACTATTAATACTAAGGCTTCAGGAGGAAAACTAAGAAAAACACACAGTCTCCACGAGACAGATAATGAGTGACAAGAAACAGTCATTTACATACGAGGGAGAGCACAAGAGCAGGAAAACAGACCACTATGTCCAATAGGCCAGGAGAGCCTACTGAAAACTAAAAGTCAGAGCACTGAAGAAAAGCACTTAATAATCCAAGCCTCCCAACAGTAGTCATCTGCTGAAGAAATCTGAAGTATCTGGAACACTGAAGGTAATTATATCTATCTATCTATCTATCTATCTATCTATCTATCTATCTATCTATCTATCTATCTCTATCTGTAATATAAATCTATCTATCTATCTATCTATCTATCTATCTATCTATCTATCTATCTTTCTATCTATATGTAATATAAACCCATCTAAATACAGAACAGAATTTATTAAACCACTAACCCTCTTCCCCAAAATGAGGCCTATTAAACTGAAAGAAGAGGTATGTCCATAATAAGCACAAAGATATTTAGCTCAGTCTCTAGTGTTCATATAGGAAAAAAAATGTCAAGCATCCAGTGAAAAATTACTACGCAAACATACACAGCAAAAAAATAATGACCTGCATTAATTAGATAAGGCAATCAATAGACAAAGACACAGGGGTGGCCCATGTTTTGGAATTATCAAAGACTTTAACCTTAACATTTTGAAGGAAAAGGTGGAAAACTTGTGTGAACAAATGTGGAATTTCAGCAAAGAGATGAAAACTATAAAAATGAGAAAAATGAAAATGCAAGAAATCACTTAATATGAAAAAAATATACAGCACTTTTTCCAATTGAAATACAAAAAGGAAAAAGTGGGGGAATACAGAACTGAGAATCAAAGAGCAATGGTAAAGATGTCTTGAAAAGACTTAAAAACACAGAAAATCAGTAAGAATATGAACACAAGTAATCTCACCTGTTGACAATTATAGAACACTTCCTCCAACAAAAGGAAGAAATGCTTTTTTTCCAAGCACATACAACACATTTATAGGTCCAAGTTATACAAAGTATGTTTTCTGACCACAATGAATTAAATATCAGTAAGAGAAAGATATCTGGAAAGTTCTTCAATGTTTAGAAACTTAATGACACACTTCTAAATAACTCGCAAATAAAAGAAATCAAAAGGAAAATTTCAAAATATTTCAAACTTAATGAAGACAAAAATACAAGATTGAGACTTGAGGAATGCAGCTAAAGTGTGCTTATAGGAATATTTATTGCACCAATTGACTAATTAGAAAAGAAGTTACAAATCATTATCGACTTCCAGCCTAAGAAACTAAGAAGAACTCTAGAAAATTTAGGATCACCGATAGAAGGCGCCACTTGGGCTGAGACTATATCCCCGATAAAGAGGACCACTTTCCCTAAGGCTAAGACCCAGACATTGTTGAAGAGGGCAATGCCATTGCTCACTGGATGGTGGAGAAGTTGATGAAATGTCTTGAAGTGTCTCACCAGTTTTTAAGGATGGAAGTTGTGATTAGAAAGCAGTTTGTCTGATTTAAAACTTTAAGGTAGGAATAAAAGCCAGGGATAAGATGCCAAAATCAAAATGACTAAATCAGAATAAAATCATTGAAATAAAAATTTCAAAGAAATGGAGAAACTAGAGTTATAAATAGGTTTAATTAAACATGGGTAAGTTATATTAAGCAAGGATGATGGATAGCATTTGAGAGAAGAGTGTAAGTCAGGCACAGTTACCAAGGATCAAAAAGAGTCTCAATACTTTGTTGAAATATCATGGCTTGAAAGTTTAGGTTTTATTTTAATAATTTAAATATCAAATAATTTTAAAACTCAATTATTTTGTCTCTGATACTATATTCTAAAACAGAATGTCCTATATACTTTTAAGCTACTCCATTCTTTTCCTCTTCTGTATTTTAAGTAAAACTTATTTCTGAATTGCACTGGTATTCTTATGTAAGAAGTGATAAGCTGAGTTTTTCTTAGATAATTTGTAGGTTGATAACATCTCAATAAAAACAAAATTTCATTCAGTGTTCATTAGGGTAGATATTTTCTGACTGCCTACCAATCAATGCTAGAAACACAGTTAGCATTAGGAATACTGGGGACCCAATGATAATATAAGCTTAAGCCAATAAAACCTTAATTTTAATTTAGCAGTGAAAATATTAAATACAATGATGTAATTGGCCATTTCTCCCTCTTAATCTTTCTTCAGAAACACAGTTCTATTTAATTACTCAAGATATCTTTAAAAACACTTCTAACAAATAAAAAGAAAAGATATCCTACTTTAAAAATATTAACTGCATAACCTTGGAGAAGCTTTAAAGTGGAATATGGGTGAATATTCTAAATATCCTAGGATGTAACCCTTTTCAGAATTACAATTTTCCTGATTATTTTTCACCAAATAAAATTAGAAGATAGTTAGAAAAAAGGTAAAATAGGAGAAATAATATATCAAATAGTTATAACAAAGCATGGTAGTATTTCATAAAGCTTTACTTATAAAATTTATAATTGCTTATCTATGAACATAATCACATCACTTGAATACCATCATAAATACCCTACAGAAGGTATGTTAACTTTCCATTGACCAAAGATTAGTGGAACTGACAAGGGTTATAACAGGTGATTGACTGTGAACTGACATTTCATATGTCTATGAATCAGGAAGTAATTCAAAACTGAATCATTATAAATGCAAAAGCAGAGACAGATAATGCAAAAGAGCTTGAAATTAGAAACATGAGAAACAAAATGGAAACTGTAAAGTTACGAAGCATAGAAAGGAACCTTTTAGAAATAACCAAAATGACAGCTTATGACTACAAATGAAGAAAATAATTCTGCAATGTAATTGGGAATGGAAATTGGCAACATCAATTCATTATAGTATAGAAAAATAATATTCTTTTCTTAAATGAGAAAAGAATAAACTATTTCCATCTTTCTGTTCTGGACTATTCTACTCACATATTCTGAACAAATATTCCCACATAGCCTCAACTGATTGCCTGACAAGACTCGATACAGTAGTTATATCTGCTGATTTTTCATGTGCTTTCATAACTCCCCTAATATTCAAGGTTTAGTTTTACAAATCTCCTCCTAAAATGGAAATTTCCACTTACATGATTAATTACTCTTTATTCTTTTTCATTTCCAAAGTCTAATTTCTGGTTTAGCTTAAGATTTATGTTTCTGTACCCTAAATATTCCTCTAATCAGTACAAAATCATTCTACAAAACTCTTCCTTTTTGCTCAACAGAAGGTCAATATCATTATCTTCTTCTACAAACAATGATTTGATTTCTATTACTTATCAACAATGCCTAAACCAGTATATCATTAAAGTGAGTTAAGCAAAATTTAAATAGCCTCTGGAATACTGTTATTGGCTCTTTCATTAACCCATATTACTGAAATTAAAATTAAGCATAATAATTCTGGCGAATCCCATTTGACCAGTCAGAAAATCTAAAAACAGGACATGGTTCGACAGTGTAGCGGTTAGCACGTCTGCTTTACACACAAAAGGTCCTGGGTTTGCGCCCCAGTGGAGCCACGGTCCATGGTCTACTGCCACGTCACCCTGAACAAGCCCGATGTCTGATCTCGGAAGCTAAGCAGGGTTGGGCCTGGTTAGTACTTGGATGGGCAACCACCTAGGAAGACCAAGTGCTGCAGGCATAAATAATAATAATACATTTAAAGGAAAAAAGAAAATCTAAAAACAAAATTTTTCTAGAAAATATAGTTTATTGTTTTTAGTGGTTAGTCTTATTTTTATCAAAATTCCTTCATAATTCCACAAAGTAGAAGTAAACTCATCCTCATGGAACAATTAAAGTTCTTTTTGCCAGATTTCCAATTTTTCTTTTTAATATCATGATTGAGGCATCATTTATTCATTCAACAAACATTCATTTATTGCCAATAACTGACAACCACTCTATCGTGTTTGAGATTTAAAAGAAATCAATCAGTCTCTATCCTGGAAGAAGTAGTGTCAGAGTCTAGTGTAGAGGTCACAAACTCAAATGCTTATAGGTGCCAGGCCACGAACCTGAACGGAACTGAATATAAAACAATATGAACTAGTGAGAACTATGACAAACTGGAGAGGGCTTCCTCATCCACAAGCAAATTGAATATTTTTAAACACTGCATGAGCTTAAACTTTCTGGAACCTACCAGTTTATGACTGCTGGTTAATATGGACCTAAATATAGATAAAAATGTAATTTTACAGTAAGTGCTTTTAATAGAGATGTTTAAAGACTTCTGAGGAAACAGAAAAGTAATTATCATTTTGTCTATGATTCATGGTTTTAGTCAAATATTTACTGAGTACTAACTAATTATGTATCCATGAAAAAAAATGAGAAGAGCAAGAAGAGGTAACATATTATATGCCAAGCACTCTTCTAAGCACTTTACATATATTAACTCATTTTAGCCTCCTAACAATCTTAAGAAGTGGGGCCATTATTATCCCCATTTTAAAAATGAGTTTAGAACTTACCCAAGGTTACACAGAAAAGAACTAAGAACCCCATTCTGGCTGCAGAGTCCACATTCTTAACTGCTTTTCTAAACCAGAGGGTCGCCTTCTCAGTCTAGGTTACATGCTCCTTTGACTTATTCTCAAACCCTGTGCTTCACTTCATTACAGGATATTCCTGTTTTATCGTCTATCGAATTGAGTTGTAGGCTTTCTGAGGTTAGGAATTATACCCTTATTATTAGTGTTTCAACAACTATTACAATAATCTGGCATTCAGTAAGCTCACACTTCAACAAATGTGTGCTAAATAAAAAGTGAATAGTACAGTGACAGGACTGATTAAAAAATAAAAAAAGGCCAATATGTAGTGGTTAGGTAAAATACACATGGAATGTACTATATCCCAAGAAGTTATGTAAAATGAAAACATGAAAAAACAAGTTCTTTTTTTTCCCCCAGGGCAACCTCTCCTAAATGTTATCCACAATGTTTATCCAGATTGCAGCTGGTAAGAAGCATAGGTGAATATTTCCTTTGTGGATACAAAAGCCTGACCTACTAGTTTAGAAGAATATTAAGCATTTTTGCAAGGAATACAAGAATAGAACAGATACTTAGCCATAAATACATAAGTGATGTGATAAAAACAAAAACTACATGAATGGCTGGTCTGAATGTCACAAGAAAAAAAAGACAAAAGTTATAAAGAAACCAAGGAACAAGTTAAATATTTGTAATTTGAGCATAAAGGTGAAATCATATTTATTTGTAAAATATAATTTAAGATTTTTTGTGGTAAATTGCAAAACAATATATTTCATTCAAAAATATATCCTTTGTTGAATAGGTGTGTACTGAAGAATTAACTTTACCAAAAGAGAGGTCCGGCCTTTGCCCTCCACTACTGGGAGGTGATCTCTAGGCCTCTGGAAAGTCCTGCCTGATGCAAGTATCTTTGCTTGCCGGAGATTCGAATAATATGATTTATGATGGGGGCTTCAGAACATGCTATTTCAGTTTTGATCTCTAAAGGAAGTGGAGACTAAATGTATTAGCCAAATCTCCGGGAAAGGCTAGAAACTAAAGGTCAGCCATGTAGGTAGTATGTGACTGAACTATAATATAAACTTTGGATACCAAATGCTTGGGTGAGCTTTCCTGGTAGGCAATATTTGAGTATAATCATACGTCTTAGCCAGGAGTAGGTAACACTGTCCACGACTCCCTGGAGACAACCAGAAACTTCATATTTGGGCCCTCCCCAGATTCTGCTTCATGTGGCTCTTCTTTTAGCTGGTTTTAATTTGTATCTTTTCATTACGGTGAAACTTATCTTAAATACAGTGCTTTCCTGAGTTCTGTGAGTCAATCTAGTAAATTATCAAACCTGAGGGAATCCCTGGGGACCCCAGAATTTGTAGCCAGCAGGTCTGAAGTGAAGGTGCTCCTAGGGATTCCTGAATTTACAGCTGGTGTCTAAGCAAGGACAATGTTGTAGGGGATTATGCAGTTGGCCTGAACTCATTGCAACAAGTTTTTATCACTCTATCTCTCTAGCTGATACAATTTAGACTGTCCTCAAAGTCATAGCTGTCAGCAGGAAAGCATATAACTTTCCCTGCTGGGCATTATTGCCACGAGGCTGTTCAAGAAGTAGCAGACTGCAGAATGATGCTAGAGTTGCCCTGTCAGTTAATGGGTAAAGTGACCCAGTTAGCCACCACAGATGAGATCTTTAATAGACACCGAATATCTCTGGATGAAAACAACCCATACTGAGATACCAAATGGCATTAATCTGTAAACCAAACATGTTTTATAGCCTAATAAAGTACCAGAAAAATGGAATGAGACTTTAAGAAATAAACTTTGTTTTCCACAATATAAAAAGCATATAACATTTCCCCTTATTCTTTGTGTCAATTTTAAGCTAGCATAGAAAATTCAAAATCATATAAAAATGGGACCTAAGATTTATAACTAGACTACTTCATGAACAAAATAGCAAAATATAACTCTGTTACAGTGATTTTATTTCCAGTTCTTAAAGTTAAGCATTTATCAACAATTTAATGTACCAAGTAATTACATGGTCCACATGGTTCAATTTTACATAACACCTTCAAGGAATATTTGCTTTCACTAGCTGTACTGTCATTATTCTCCTATGTGCAACTTAAAATTCTTACAAGTTCTCTTCAATGCAACTAACCTTTACATTCTCTCCTAGAAAGGCCCCATCCTACTTCAGCCTAGTGAGTCACACTCTTATTCTCATAGAGCACACACATGTGCTTACAGTGTATGTGGAAATATATGTGCACTCACAGTCCCTAGGCTAAGACCAAGAATTCTAAGAACATGTAAAAAGAAAAGTGAATGACAAAAATAGGGAAAGAAATGAAAATCCTTGTGAATGAGGAAAAGAAATAAATAGAATCAATAGAAGAAACCCATAGCTTATGACGAGGTATTTGACACAAAATAATAGGTTTCAAAGGTAAGACTAAGCAAAATATATTTTAGATATTGTTAAAGTAATGCACTTAACAATAATAGTACCATCTTGGATTTATTAAACTTTTGTTCTGAAGTATATAAAACTATGAATCATTCAAGATTGTACTTGAAAATAACATTTTAAAAAGTCTCCTAGAATCAGTAATAAAATCTATTCTAATGATATCCTATTAAAACAGTCAGGTACAATACACTAAGATTTTTAAAAGGTGACCCAGATACGTAAGTATTTAAAACTTCATTTTTCTTTTCTGGATGTAATCACAGTCTAAGGGAAAGGGCAGAAATAGGGTGGGGGAGATTCTATCTCATTATTTCCAAATAAGAGATGCAGGCCTCATGCTCTATTGCATAAACAACTCTAATCTAATGTACCTAAAGGAATCCTAAACATATGTAAGTTTCCACTTAAATGCCATTCTTCTCAGACAGCAAACCTAATGTAAAGGTATTCTGAACCTCCTCATGCCATATATCTGGATTAAGTATAGTTATCTTGCCTCATACATATTAGACAGGACTAACATCTATATTCTTATGTCTTTTATAGTTTGGCCTTTCTGGTCATCTCATCAAAAATAAGAGGTAGCAATATTTTTTTTCTCCAGTCGTACAAACACTTTTAGGCCTATTTCTTTCATATACCATACCAAACCCTGGATGTAAAAAATAACTCATCCTATCTCTGCACCTCTTTCAATCACTGAAGTCTAGCCCTACTACCCCTGCCCTCATAACCTATCAGGTTTAAAACATTTTATCTACACAGAGGTAAGATGATTCAACATTTAACGGTTTGATTTCCTTATCCAACTGTAATATCTGTGAGGCTAAGTATCATGTCTAATTATATGTCTAAACACCTAAAAACATACTAATCAAATACACTAACACAAAAAAAGTCAATAGATTAAGAACATAAGCTCAAGGCATCAGGTTAACCAGAAGCTTTATTTTATTTTATGTTATTTTATCCACGTGAAACCAATCAAGTCATCCTAAAGACTAATGCACATTTACTGATAAAATAAGGCTAGGAAAATAGCAATCATTTCTTTATGGGTATGATCATACCGTTTAAAACTTTGTCATTGTAGTACAAAAACCTTAATCAGCAGAAAATAACTCTGGTATAATAAACACTGAGAGTAATTTTAATGAAATTAAGTTGGTCTCTCAGAAATTCAGTAATAAATATACTTTTGCAAATTTTAATCATTATTCTTTTCTAAAGATAACCCTATTTAGATCTCCAAAATCATTTGTGACCAGACATTTCTCTTTCTCAGATTCATAATAAATTTAAGAAAAGCAGACTCTGTTATTTTGTTTGTTAATGGGTAAAATTATATCCACAATAAAGGGTTCAATAAAAATAATTATACTATTCTTTTAATATCTTCAACCTATTTTCTTTTGTTTATAATTCAACAAACATAGCAAATTGGAAGATTTTAATTCAGAAATATACCATTGTTATTATTAATAACACCTGTGAACTAAAACAAATTATTTAATATTTAGACATATTCTTCCTAATCTTAAGCATCCCTCCAAAGTATATTTTTCATATGTTTTTAGAAGATAAAGAGAGTAATTTAAATCATTTTTTAAAATAACTTTTTAGCATCTCAAATGAACTGTAGAAAAAAGAATAACATTAAGAGGAAGATTTCAAGTAGGAAGAGTCTATCATATTAACAGATACAGTAACAAAGGCAAGGTGGGGGTCGAGGGAGGATCATGGATTAAAGAGCTCCAAGAAGAATGAAAGAGACAAGTTCTGAAAGAGGCGCAGAAGAGTTTATGCAACTAATAAACACATGTCCCACATAACCACCAGCCAAATTGTAGAATCTGCATTCTCATAGCAATTTAAAGCTATTTCCAAGACTTTTCCTTTTACCTTTGTCCTAATCCTCTGGTCATATCCACTAGCTACTCTAACCTTAACCTTAATTTTTCAATGTCATCTATCAAACTCACAAGAACTTTAACACCTGAGTCATGGTCTACTTCTTCATGTGCGTCACCATTTGGCTATCATGCATATGGATAATCCACCTAGAATCCTACTGTCCAAGGTCCTCAACTTTACCAACTCTACCGACATTCTATTCTACTCTACCTCATTCATCTATTACACCACTCACAAAATTTGACTCAAAATGGATGGATCATAGACCTAAATGCAAAATGCAAAACTATAAAACTCCCAGAAGATAACAGAGGAGAAAATCTACATGACCTTAGGCATGACAATGGCTTTTAAAGCACAACACCAAAGGCACCATTCATGAAAACAAATATTTAAGTTGGACTTCGTTAAAATTAAAAACTTTTGTTCTGTGAAAGATAATGTCAAGAGAATGAAAAGACAAACTATAGGCTGGGAAAAAATATTTGCAAAAACGCACATAAGAAACTGTTATCCAAAATATACAAAGAATTCTTCAAACTCAATAATAAAATGAACAATCATATTAAAAAATGAGCAAACTATATGAACTCATCACCAAGGCATACAGATTCAAAGTAGACATAGGAAAAGATTATCAACATCCCATGTCAACAGAGAATTGCAAATTGCAATGACAATGAGATATCACTACACATCTATTAGAAAGGCCAAAAGCTAAAACACTGACAACACCAAATGTTGAAGAGGATGTGGAACAACAGAAACTATCTTACACTGCTGGTAGGGGAATGAAAATACAGCCACTTTGGAAGGCAGTTCAACAGTTTCTTACAAAACTCAACACACTCTTACCATATGATACAGCAACCACGCTCCTTGGTATTTACCCAAAGAAGCTGAAAACTTATGTCCACACAAAAACCTGCACATGGATGTTTATAGCAGCTTTATTCATAACTGCCAATACCTGGAAGTAGCCAAGATGTCCTTCAGTAGGTGAAAAGAAAAATAAACTGTGGTACATCCAAACAATGAAATACTATTCAGTGCTAAAAAGAAATGAGCTATCAAGCTATGAAAAGATACGAAAGAATTAAGTGCAGAACACTAAGTGAAAGACACCAATATGAAAAGGCTACATACTACATCATTTCAACTATACAACATTCTGGAAAAGGTAAAACTGAAATGACAGTAAAAGATCGGTAACTGCCAAGGGTTAGGGAGGAGGCAGGAATGAATAGGCAGAGCACAGAGGATTTTTAGGGCAGTGAAACTACTTTGTATAATACTGTACTGAGGGATCCATGTCATTAAACATTTGTCAAAGTCCAAATAACATATACCACCAAGAGTGAACCCTAACGTAAACTATGGACTTTGGGTGAACATGATGTGTCAATGTAGGTTCATCAATTTGAACAAATATACCATTCTGGGGCATGACGTTAACAGTGGAGGAGGCTGTGTACACAGTGGGTAGGGGGTATTAGGAGCTCTCTACACTTTCCAGTCAATTTTGTTGTGAACCTAAAACTGCTCTAAAAAATAAAATCTATTTTTAAAAAAGGAAAGAAGGGAGGAGGAGGAGATAGGAAGAAAAAGAGGGAAGAGGAGGGAGGAGGAAGGAAGAGGAAGGAAGGAAGGAAGGAGGAAGGAAGGAAGGAAGGAAGAAGGAAGGAAGGAAGGAAGGAAGGAAGGAAGGAAGGAAGGAAGGAAGGAAGGAAGGAAGGAAGGAAGGACTGATTTTCTGTAAATAAAAACAGCTCTAAAAAATAAGAAAGGAATCATATAGACCTATTTTTCTCATCAACGTAAGAGAGGGGAAGGGAAGGGAGAGAAATGGAGATGGGATGGGATGGCCAAATGACCCAACATTATTGAGCAGACTCCACTCTTTCTCCACTGCTTACAGTGGGGAAATAATTCAAGTGACCATGTATTTAAGCCTGTTTATTATTTGTTCCCAGGTAATAGATATTTTAAAAGTAAATACCTATATGCACCAAAATGTTTACAGCAACACTATCTGTAAGAGTCTAAATGGAAACAACCCAAATATTTATCAATAATGGAATGGATAAACAAATTATGGTATATTCAGACTACACTGCAATAAAATGATCAAACTATGTCTACGTGTAACAAGAGATGAATTATACAAATATTAACCCAAAGAAGCCAAATACAAAATATGATATTTGATTCCATTTATATAGAATTCAAAGATAATAATATGTAATACCGATTATAACAAATGTGAGGACAGCGATAATCTCTGGGGAGAAGGGGACAGGGGATAGAAATTAGAGAGGGCATCCAGGAAGGTTTTTGGAACACTGGTAGTATTCTAGATTTCTGTGACAATTTTACAAGTTTGTTTACTTTGTGAACATTTTCAAAGCTGCAAACTTATGATTCATGTACATTTCAACATATCTGTTGTATATCTATGAAAAAGTTTGTTTAAAACACATGTTAAGGAAGAATTTACTAAATTTTAGAAAGCATATGCTTCATATTCTCAATAAATTTCTGAAAAGCACACTAAAATATGAGGAGTAAAATCAAATATACTAAAAAGCAAATGTGTGAAATATAGAACATTTTTAGAAGCTCTCCAAAAATACAAAAAAGAACAAATAGATAAAAAGATAAAATATATAGAAGAAAAATCCATATTAAAATTTTAAACAAAATATAAATAGTTGGCAAAACTACATTAGGAGAAAAACAAGTTAATATTACTAAGCAAAACTCAAAGCAAACAGGAAAACGTAAAAACCTATTTTAATAATAAAATTCATAATGGAGAAATAAAAGCAATAAATGTGTTACATTTTTTATATTTTAGAAAAACAAAAAAGACAAAATATAATAGCACTGCAATATTTCAATATTCCTCTTGTACAGACCGAACAAGCAGAACAAAAGAAATTCATAGAATGTTTATAAAAACTGATGACACATTATGCCCTGAAGAAAATCCCACTAAATTCCTAGAGAAACCCTGTACCAACTACATTATAAACCATCAAGCAAAAAAGTTACAAGTAAGAAAAAATAATAAATTAAAAACAAAGGAAAGGGTTGATAAATTTCAAATTTAAAAACATTCTGATAAGTGCTGTTTGGACAAAGTAAATGAAAATTGCAATGATCTGCTTCTGAGCAAGATCAAGTACCTCACGGCAGACACCTCTACAAAAGAAACAACTAAAATGGCCAGGATTAGGGATAAAGGAAAAGTGCTCAAAAGTAAATTAAATATACATGGTCAGTTTTTCCTAATCCTAAACATAGGGCAAATTTAGAAAATCTAGGTTTCCCCTGGGCAAGGGACCACTGGAGGGACAGAGAAACAAGAACAGATTTCTCCTCAAATTACTGCAGAATTCTGAAGTTATGCAGATAAATTGAAATAAAAAATTTTAAGATAACATTATGTCCAATACTAACACACAATTAAGTTTGAAAACTTTAACGAAATTGATAATTTTCTAAAAATTACATATTAACAAAACTGACTCATAAAAAAGGTAAAAACCTAAGAGCCATGTTTTTCTAAGAATTTCCTCCTTCAAAATACCCTAACAATTATTTTAAAGCTGAGTTCAAACTTTCACAAAACAGTGCATTATTAGTGTAAATAAACTATTTTATCACAGAAAAAGCTGGAAATAATCCAATGCATTTTATATTATGAATACAAAAACCAACCACAAAACCAGTATCTACCATCAAGTACGGACCAATTTCTATCATTCATTAAGCAGTTCCAGGTTGTATTCTAGGCTCTTGAAATACAGTAGTAAATCTTTCACATTTTCTATCTTAGCAGAAAGTTATGTCTGTATCACATACAGAGAGAAAATGGATGAAATACCAAAAACAGATGATCAATCTATAAGTGCATCAGCATATAATAAAAACTACAAAGCTCTCAGAAGAAAACAGAATATATTTCTGACCTTGGGTTGGGCAAAGCAAAGGTTTCTTAAAGCAGGACACCAAAAAAGCACAAATAAGAAAAGAAAAATAATTTGATAAATTAAACTTCAGTGAAACACCTGCTTATATAACAACCATTAAGAAAAGGAATCAGCAAGTTACAAAATTGGAGAAAGAGTTAGGAAAATACACATCTGACAAAAGATGGATGTCCAGGATATGTAAATAACTCTTCCAACAAAGAAATAAACAACCTAATAAAAACTAAAATTAAAATTAAAGATAAATGGAAGTCTAAAAATTACTTTGAAATGTATCCAAAAAAACTGAACTAATAGATGGGTAGAGCATTAGACAGATTAGTATGTGTTAAAGTAGGTACAGAGTAAAATATACTATAGGTGGTCAGTATGTAAGTATTTACAGTAAAATTCTTTCAATTTTTTTGTATATTTAAATTTTTTCTTAGTAAAATCTTGATGAAAATTATCCGAGAACTGAAAAAGACTCATTAAAGAGGTAAGAATGATCTAAGAACTAGAAAGAGGCACCTATAAGATCCGAAAACAGTTCCAACCACAGTGTAAATGTCTTTTAATGAAATAAAGTATCATCTATGGAAGAAAAAGAAAGAAAAACACTGGTGAACAGTAAGTGAAAGACAAAGTCATAGAAAATGAGCAGCGGGGTAGGCAAGAACTAGATCATTAGTCACTACTAATGACATTTGTCACTACTGTACACCGAGATAATGAATTTAGATTTTACTTTAAATGTAAAAAAAATCTATGATATAGGCACAAAAAAACCTTAAATATCAGCAAATTAAGTTTAAATATACATTAAAACTGTGCTATTTAATATGGTAGCCATATGAGGCTATTAAATTAAATTAAATTACATTACATTAAAATTAAATTAAAAGTCCAGTTCCTCAGTTGCATTAATCATGACTCAAGTACTCTGTAGCCATATGTAGCTAGCAGGCACTGTACTGGATAGCAGAGATTACAATAGAACATTTCACAAACAGTTTGATTGGACAGTATTGCTTTAAAAGAAAACACGTCTCATAAAAATGCCAACAAAAGCAATCATGCAAGAAATTGAAAACTTGTTTTAAAAACATACACACACACACAAGTTAAAATGAAAAGAAAGAAACTGAGAAAAATTATTTACAAAATGTCAAAATTCTTACCAGATAAAAATACTTAAAGGAATTCTGTCAGTTATCATACAACATATACTGAAGGGTGTATTCAGAGCTGAGGCAATAAATTGATAACTGACACAATATCCTAGCACATTTACCATCTATGGGTTAGCAACAAGTTACAAACTCTGCCCACAAAGAAGAGGAAATAACACAAAGGTCACTGGGGATTACCTCGGAATTCTGCCTACCACACACAGGGGCAGAGGTGGATACTGTCGCAAACTTTCAAGTGTATCTGGCTGTATGGATTAGAACCTAAAAGTCCATCTGCAGAATTTGTCCTAAAGAAATACTTATGAACGTTCATCAAGTTATTTACAAAAATATTTACCAAAATATTAGTAACAAAAAATTTAGTAGCACTCTAAATATCTAATAAGAAAATACTGAAATAATAAGGAAATAACTTAAAATAATTATTTTTAAATAAATGCAGCCTATTTTCTATCTCTCCTTCTATAAACATGTTGGACTTATATACACTTTGGGTTTTTTTTAATACTTCGTTATTTGAATACATGTAAATCTTACCACTGTTTTGTGACTGCAACCACGCACAGTTTGTTATGCAGTGGCACTAGTGTTTCTTCCATGGCAAATACACAATATTCTACATTGGTCTTTGATCATAATAGTTCACTACTGCTTCCCAGAAAACAATGGCTGTATGACATTGCTCTGATTGCGACCATTGTTCTTAAATGTTTCCTCTGCACATCCTACTTATAGTTGCCATATTCCATGTGTTCATATAAACTTTGTTTAAATATCCCACTATCCTCTACACAACTCTGAACCCAGCACACATGTTCAAATAGATGCTCTGATCTCAGTCTGAACTATTTGAATACTTGCTTTTTTTGAACCAATTTTATAAGCTACCATGGAAAAAATATAGAGTCTCTCTATCAAGAAATATATACTTCCTTATTTCTCGGCTCACATTTTTTTCACATCTCTGAAAAAAGCATGTATCTTACAATCGACGTATTATAGTTTAACTGACAGGTCTTTCTAATCTGGTGGTACATAAAATAAGGGCACGATCTTACAATTAATGGCATCTTTTTTGGAAAACAAGGTAGAGAAAATATGGTTCTGTGTGAACAATAGAGTTCTCTGATAACCTCAAATTTCACTACCTAAAATTGCAGAACCAAATATGCTCTAGAAACGCAGCTGTGATTTACAATTTGTTCTCACCCATTTGTTTTCAGAACCTTAAGCTTTAAAAATTTAGGGAGAATGCTTGAACCCATGAATTTAAAGCTTCTTAAAAGTGACCTCTGAAAATATCTTCTCTGAAAATATTTTCATGAATATAAAACTACACCCAATTAATTAGATAACAGGATTATATCACATATTAGGAGTATTTAATTTGTGACTCCACAATCAAGTTCTTCGATGCTTCATTTGCACCCTGTGAAGTCATCATCACGAACTATATATTCTATGACTAAACACTATACAATTTATTTAAAATAATACTGCAATAAGTAGAAAAGTACACAAAATAAGGAGCCACAAATCAATTTTCCTGGAAATTTTATAAATTATTTTAAATTTTATTGCAATCCTTCGACAATGACACAGAAGTTTTCTATATTTTAATTTTGCTAAGACTGGCTCTCCTTGGGGTATAAAAATGACTAGGTGTGTGTTCAATAACCAAGAAATACAATCCAACTTAAAAATGTATGTCCCTGATTTTTCCTTATCTGTTTCAAAAGTTTATATTTTCTTAACCATGTGTCAAAGTCCACTCCACTTATACAGACATCTTTTCACTTCTTGAAGAACTAAAATATGTATTGCAGGTTTTAAGAAAGTCTGAAGTTGTTAAATATCTACTCTTCCAGTAATGTGATGAGGCAGTGAATATTTTTTAATTAAAAACATTAAAATGAACTATAAAAGTTACTTTTAAACTCATGTGCTGGAACTAAGTACCTTCCGTTATTTCAACAATGACCAATAGAAGGTTCACTTATTCTATGCAACGGTTAAGGGCAAAAGCTATTATTTAACTTAATTCATTTTAAAATTCTAATAAATCTGTTAGGTCAGACATTAATACCAAAGTACTGGCTCACACTGACAAGAGTTACATAACTTTTTTTTTAAGTGTTCGACTGAATTTAAAGACGTTTGTGTGATAAGTCAATCCTGTGCTTTTGTTAGCCTGCAGCAGATTCAAAACCAGAGTTGGTTAGAACAACTAATCCAGCAGACATTTTAGGAAAGGAATTGCTTCCTAATCATTTTGGAGGCCAATAATCATTTTTTCTTCTGAATCTAATACATATCTCCTGAATGTTAATTGTAAAAAAAAAAAAAAAATTAAGCTATTATACTGAATATACATAGAAATTTCTCCACATTACAATTGTGAATCTTTCATAGAAGTATTTAAAATACATTTGGCACCGCATATAATAATTTCTTCATGTTTCACTGAATAAGATTTACTACCCCAAAAGAAGTTTCCTGAGACAATAAATCTTGAGGCTCACCATACAATTAAGAATTATCTTTATTAAGCATTACTGTGATTTTTTTAAATCCTCCTCTGAAATGGTAAATGAATGAGAATGAAAGGATCCATCAGGCTACATTCTATTTCAATAATGAATGATACACTAATAGACCAGATAATTCAAAACTGAACACTAGAAATATGAGACTACATAAAGTTATCCTCATTTTATCTTATATCTGCCTTTAAACAAAAATAGTTTCACCATTATATCTGTAATTACATATACAATTAGTGAACTATTTGTCTTGGCCAAACACTTCAGAACTATAAATTTATATTCCAAGATAAAATAAGAAAATAAAGAGGAGCAAGGCAACAACTAGAAAGTAAATCTGAATGCCATATAAAATACATATAAATAAAACCTAAATTTCCTACCTAACAAAGTATGTAAAAAATAATAAATGCTTATAAAACTCTTATTAAACTAGATAAGCACATGCCCTTGAAAAATTAAATGGAGTAAAAGCATAGCTTTTCTTAATCTGTTTAACCCTCTCAATCATTATTAGAAATATGTTCATATTTTTACTCTTTCACTCTACATAGCAAACATTTTACTGTCAAAACAGCATAAATAAATCAATGTAAATATATTTTCCACAGAATTTTAATAAAGCAGTCAAACTGGATGAATCCAATGAATCCAAGCAGAGAAAAGCAATACATTTATTGCTAGGAACTTTCAAGAGATTATTAGGTCTTTCCCTTTTTTAAAAAAATTTATTCTATTTGCACATGTGAGATGAGTGAGGGATACAGAGTCTTGCTTGTTTTTTTAATCAAGTATAATTTCCTAAAGCCATTCAAGATTGATTCCTTGTGTGTTCTTTGACTGGATCCTAACTACATACAATCCTACAGGGAACATAACTTATTACCCTTAACAGGAAAATATGGAATTGAGAGATGCAGACAAGCAGGAAATAAAGAAAGAAAACTTACTATTTCAGCAGAAATAGACCTTTGCAAATAGGAAATAATTCAAGATCAAGTTTAGTCATATTAAAGTAAAAATGGGGAGTTTAACAAAAAAGAAAATGAATTATTTTTGCCAATCTAGCAGAAAAATAAATAGGCAATTAGGTAAGAATATATTAGCCAATCTTACTGCTTTATAAATGGCTAAAATTTTAGAGATCTTTTTATCTACTTATATACTACTATGCTATGGCCAAAAATTAAGGGGAAAGTAATTATAAAATGTAAAACGCAGCTTCTCAAACTAAGAAAACAATAATAGAGCTTTACAACTTAAAATATTGTCTGTCTAGCAGCTCTGATGCAAACTTTCCAAAACATCTATTAAAATGCCTATGAAAAACGCAGGATGAAAACTTTAAATTTTATTTTATACCAGGACAAAAAAGTCCATATGCTACCGGAACTTCAACACTGATTGATCTCTACTGAAAATTTTGGTCCATGGACCTTATATACTGTGCAGGCAGCAGCAAGCCTGACCAACAAAAATGACCCACTCCCACTCCCTCACTGTCCACTATAGATCACAGACGCAAGGAGAAATCAGGCAGCTTTTCCTCTATGTGTGTCTACAACATCATGGGGCAAACCACTCCTACATCTTTTCTTTCCCCATCTTATAATACATCATTTTCAAAGTGTATCTATAGACACTTGGTGGTCCTTCGGATTCTTTCAGGTGGTCCATTAGGGCAAAACTATGTTCATTATGATACTAAGCAATAATTTGCCTTTTTCGTTATCGTTCTCTCATGAGTATATAGTGCAATTTTTCAGAGGCTACATGACATGATATCACAACAAATTGAGCAAAAAGGAACATGAGAATCCAGCTTTAATTAATTAAGCCAGACACTCTTTTATTTGTAAAAAGGTAAAACAAAGCCACTCTTTACACTAAATTATTTTTTGCTTTAGAATGTATAATTATTTTTCACAAAGTGTTATTTCTATTAATATAGTAAGTTTATTGTTGTTTTAAAATGAATTAATATTTTCTTTTTTAATTCCTAATATGGTAACTATTACAAAACATAATCCGCACAAATAAAAGCGCTTCAGAGTTTCCTAGAATTATTACAAGTGTAAAGGGGTTCTGAGACCAAGAAATCTGAAAACTACTGTTCTAGACAGTCTAAGTCCTTTAGAGATTTTTCACTTCCTTTACTGATACAAACAGCAAATCCAAGAAAATAACTGAGAAGGAAGAATATGTGTATTAGTTTTACAGTCACTCATAAAAGAAGTGCAGTAGTTGAAAAAAGAAAGATCCCAGAGAGTAGAACATATTGAAGAACATAATATTCATAT
Organism: Pteropus medius; assembly: GCF_902729225.1. Classification (NCBI taxonomy): domain Eukaryota; kingdom Metazoa; phylum Chordata; class Mammalia; order Chiroptera; family Pteropodidae; genus Pteropus; species Pteropus medius. Next base: position 8,213,667 of record NW_024354500.1, on the reverse strand, counting down.
ACTCCATCTGTTCAGAGGATCATGCAATAGAGGAAAAAGAATATTCCATTTCATTTTAGCACAGTCTCAGTCGGACAATCACCATGAATGTCAACTGGAAGGCCAACTGAAATTTAAATAGAGTGCAGATAAGAACGATCTATAATCCTGTCGACTAGCAAGCACTAGGATTAAATGGATCTTTCATCATTTAAGGAAAGAGAAATAACATCATCATGAAAACTCATAGGAAAAGTAGAACTTTAAACATAAATTCCATTCAAAAAATTTCATTAAAAAGGAATAAAGTTTTAGAAAAGGATTATATACTCAGTAGGATGCCAGAAGTCAAAACGTCTTAAGAAAAAGATAGACCAAGTAATAAGAAAAAAGCTAGATGAAAAGAAAAAATAACAGGATGAGATTTAAGGGAAAGTAGTAAAATAAAAAGTAAATGTTACAGAAAAGGGTAAAGATCCCACTTTAAAGAAACTGACATTAGGGAAAAATTAATCTTTCATATGAGACCAAATCTCGAGATTTTCCAGACTGCAGGGGAAAAATAGAAAAAAAATTAAACCAATTATGTTGTACAGAAATAAGCCACATCCAAGATAACAATTTTAAGTATGTCCAAAGAAGCCAGAATACTCAGAACTGATGCAAGAATAAAGGGCATTTAATAGCCACATCTTTCTTGAAAATGTCCTTGAGTTCATACTGTAGTTAAAGATGGTATGTCCTTTACCCTCTCTAACCAGAGACACCAATAAAATGATAGGAATGAAATTAACCCAGAACAATAAAAAGCAATTGGAAGACCATCAGAAGATGAGAAAGATTTCAATAATTTCTGAAATACAGAGAACAGAAACCTGTTGACAGATAAACCACAACATTGGAGGGAACTTCACTGAAGAAGAGGGGAGAGCTGACCATCAGTAAAGTGACAGCTGAGGGGAACAACTCTGAAACTGCTGGGCCATCAAACAAGAGCAATGAAGATCACGTATCACTTAGCTATTACATTTGGAGATTTCTGCCATCTTTGTTTCAGAACACAAAAAAATTATATTCTGATGAATAGCTTCATCAGAATATTTCTACCCTAAATACTGGCTAATGTTTACAATTTCCTTCATCTAAGAGTAGCAAAGTAAGTTCCAATAACACATAGGCAGAGAATCCATGAAGAAACCCAAACTGTAATTCTGTTTACATTTCTTTAGTCAAAAGTAAATTGTATGATGTAAAAGAACTTAATTTCAGCTCTAACAAAAACCAGAAACTTGCCCCGTGCTTTAATCAAACCCAATGTTTTCAAATTACTGAAACTGTAGCATAGGTGCAACTTTCTCCTTCTGGAAGTCGCATCTAAGCAACAAGTAAAGATTTTTGTGTGTGATTTTTATTTACCAAAGAGATTTTTTTTTTTACATAATCCCAGTTTTCAGCATAACTCAGAGGCAAATATAATCCACAGACTCTAAAATACAAGCATAGGCTACAAAAAGCAGCTAGAATCTGAAAGAAACCTCAAGAGAAAAGTGGCTAAGAAAAGTTCAAAGTGCGGCTGGAAGAACTAGCAGTAGATCTCAGAAACTGCGCCCAAAAATACATTCCCTAAAAGTAAATGTATTGCTCTTAAGTACAAAAGCTAATTTCAGTGTTTGAAATATTGAGTGCAGCAACCAGGGTTAATAGGGCTGGGGACAGAAGCACTCCAGCTCCCAGACTGTTTGGAGAAACAGATTTGGTGGATCTACTTTAAAGAATCACACAGAAGAGCTATACTGCCTAGAACGTCTGACTCTACAGTGAAGTTTTAGGTAGTATAATCTAAAATTTTAATCACTCCATGTACGCCTCTATAGCAACCTATTGCAAATAACTGATCCAGGAATATCTAATTTATTTAAAGATGAGTATTATTAAGAGAACTAATATAACATCAATACAAAAATACCAAATGAAAGAGGCAGAAATGTAATAAGACATTGCAGAAATAATGCCCTACAATGGATGAAAATTATTACCAAGCACTTTATCATGACTTTAAAAATTAATAAAACTCTTGCTACTATAAAAACAACAAAGCAAAAATGTAAGGATTCAAGGGAAAAGATGGTATAACAACTAAATAAGATAGAAGATAATATGACAAAACACAGGGAAAAAAAATCAAGGGAAAAAAATCATCATCACAGAAATGAAGATACAAGAGACTATATATTTAAAGGACACGACAAAATGAAACAAAATGAGGGGAAAAGAGTTTAAAAGGATCAGGGCATCACTATTAGATTTAGAGCAGTGGTTCTCAAAGTAGGGTCCCGATACCAGCAGCTGCAGTTCATTTGAGAATCTGAGAGAAACTGCAAATTCTCAGGCTACCACAGACCTACCAAAATCAGAAAATCTGAGAGTGGAACCTTACAATTTTTTTTAACAAACCATCCAAATAATTCTGATGCACACTAAAGTTTGAGAACTGCTGCTCTGGAAGCTGGAAAAGGGGATATAGAGTGAGCACAGTCAGAATGCTCGAAAAGTAAAACCAAACAATATAACATCACAGATATTTAAAGATACAAGTCAATAAGACTTAAAACTCAAATCTACATATTAAAAGGGCATACATAAGTGCCAGAGAAAACTAACCTAACAATCAACTTCAAGATAAATTAAGTAAATTACTGAACTTTAAAGATGAAAAAATAATCTTTTGAGCAAAGAGACAAAAAGATTAAGTTAATTAAAATGGGGGCAGGGGCAAAAAAATCAGACGACATTTTATTGCTTCACAGAAAGAATAATTTTAGAAGACAGTGGAACACTCACAGGTTAAGTGTGAGTCAAGGATTTTATATCCCTCCAAACAACCCTTCAAAAGTAAAAGTTACATCATGCAAACATGTTCAAAGATACAAGAAGAATTAAGGGATCACTCTTCTCATGAAGTATTCTTGAAAACAACACTGAGAGATAAACTTCAGCCAAGCAAAAAATTGCTGAGGAATTTATGAGAAAAGGACCACTGTTTCAAATCATTAAAGAGCATTTAACTGTAAAATAAAACAAATGTGAAGATTAAGATAAAAGAACAAAAGATACATATCATCTATCCAATAATATGAAAACAATATAAATAAAAATTGACAGGAGAAAGAGAGAAAGGATGGGTTGAGACTCCAAGTTCATAATTTAATTAGAACAAATCAAATAGTAGTGTATAAGCATATTTAACAGTATGGAAGTAGTATTATTCATTAAAAACTAATAGTAGAGAAATGGGAGTAAAAGAAGAAAGATGAAAACACATGCTACTTATAGTATTAATAGGCAGGAATTTAATAGGTGATGTGTAAAGAAATACAGAACTACAGATATCATATAAAGATATAATTATGACACTAACCACTAAACCAAAAAATACAGACCATCCAAATATCAGAAAACTACAAACACATTGCACCCACACACGTTTTAACGGCAGAATAAAAGATTTATGGTTAACTATAAATATAGAAAACGTAACATAACGTCAGCATTGATACCCAAGATATCTATCATATGGATAAATGTACACAGAATAAATCATCACTTTATAAAAGTTATACATGTCCACAGGAGAATTTGCACTCAAGTGTTTACAGCAACAAGATCCATAATAACTAAAAATTAGAAACAAAACGTCCATCAACTAAAGAACAGATAAATGTCATGTATCCATATATTAAAATATTATTCAGCCATTAAAAGTAATGAAATACTGATTCGCACTATAAAGTAAATGAGCTTTAATGACATTAGGCTATGTAGAAAAAAGCCAGTCACAAAACACCACATGTTGTATGAACCCATTCTATGAAATGTCCAGAGCAGGCAAATCTATAGACAGAAAGTAGACTGGTGACTGTCAATAGCTGGAGGTATAGGGAAGAGTGAGGAATGGTCGCTAATGGATACAGTTTCTTATGAAGGTGATAAAAATGCTCTAAAATTTATTGTGGTGATGGTTGCACAACTCTGTGAATTGTGCATTAAATTGAATTCAATGAAATCGTACATTTTAAGTGGGTAAATTATATGATATGCAATTACATCTTAATAAAGCTCTTTAACATTCTAAATAACAAGTTACAGTGTAGATCACAAAGAAAAAACTGCAGTATACAAAACACAAACCTAAAAGAATGCAATTCCAAAAGAAATGAAATAGTAAGATAGACAAAGGCAAATATAAACAAAAAGAAACACAATATAAGTCACAATCTTAGCAGACAAAAAAAGATAAAACAAGTCAAAAAAAGAATAGTTCATAATATATAATAAATCCAAATGAATAAGTAATATCTATGAATTTATCATCACCAAAAAGAGTAACATGAGTATTAATGAGGAACTTTAGAAGGCATTATAATTAAACAGACACTAGTGTTAGGAGGCTTTCATTCACCATTCCTAGTCCATGATAAACCAACTGAACCAAAAATAAATATGAATATAAAAAACTAAAAACAAAAACATAATTAGAAAGGTAAATCTGACTGACAAATATCAAAATCTTGACTAAGAAAATTTTAAATATCATTATTTGAAATGTCTAAGAAATAGTCTAAAAATTGATTACAACTTATAATAGATTCCAAAAAGCAGAATAAGTACAGGTAATATTCCTTCATCTGAGCACAATAAAATTTAACTAGTAACAAATTCTGAAAATAAAAAGGCCTTTCCACCTTGAAACTTCAAAAACACTAACAAGTGTGGGAAAAACAATAAATAAACCAAAATTGCAGAATTCTTAAGAACGTAACAAAAGTTATCAGATATCATATTCTAGACAGCAGACTATGGCAGGCTCAGAGAAAGGAATGAAAATTAATTAAGCACCTAACTCAAAAAGTTAATAAAAGACAATAAAATAAAGAGAGGTACAAAGAAGGAATTAATGAAAATCAAAGTAGGCTTTGCTTAAGAAACAAGCAGAAATTTTTAAAAATTAATCCAAAGACTGGAAGGAGGGAAAATAAAGAGCTATCATTTTTAAGAAAAAAAGTGACAAAGCATTCAACTAATAAATCGTATGAGAGAAAATAACCATAAAAACAGAAGAAATTTAAAGTTTTATAATCAATTACTTTCCTCAACTCCATACGAATAATTTTAAAACATTAATGAAACGGATATTTTACTAAGAATCATAATTTACGCAAATAGATTCCAGAAGAGAGTGAAAATCTAAACATTTCAATTTCCACAGAAGTGAAAAAAATCTAAAATCTGTTAACCCAATTCCAACATGCTAGGGCCAAATAGTTTAATGGGAGGATTTCACAACACCTATAAAAACTAGATAATTCTTATGCTCTTAAAACTACTCTAGAACATAGAAAAATAAGAAAATCCTAAATTCTTTTTATGAAGCAAGTATAATACTGATGTAAAAATTTCCAAAGATTTACAGAAAAAAAAGCATTTATGAACAACAATGTAAAAATCCTCAATAAACGTCAAAAAAAAAATGGACAGTACATTTTTTTAAAAAAAAAAGAGAAAGATTCTATGTTCACGAATAGGAAAATCTGTACTGTCAAAATGTCAGTTCCTCCCAACTTGACCTATAGATTCAATGCAAACCCAGGCAAAATTCTAGCAAATTATATTGCAGAGATCAACAAAGCGATTCTAAAGTTTATATAAAGAGGCAAAAGACCCACAATAGCCAACATGATATTGAAAAACAATGCTGAACAACTAACACTCCCTGACCTTTAGACTTACTATCAAGCAACAGTAATCAAGACAATATGCTATTGGAAAAAGAACAGGCAAATAGATCAGTGGATAAAATAGAGAGCCTAGAAATAGACTCACATAAATAGAGCCAACTGATCTTTGACAAAGTGGCAAAGGCAATACAATAGAACAAAAATGAATTTTCATCAAATGGTACTGGAACAACTGGATATCACATGCAAAAAAATGAATCTACACCTTACATCTTTCACAAAAATTAACTCAAAATAGATCAGATATCTAAATGTAAAACACAATACTATAAATCTCCTAGAAAATAACACAAAAGAAAACTTAGAGGACCTCGGGGTATGGTGTTGACTTTTTAGATATAACACCTAAAGACACAATCCATGAAAGACATAAGTGATAATCTGGACTTCGTTAAAATTAAAAACTTCTGCTCTGTGAAAGACGATGTCAAGAGAAAGAAAAGAGCCATACGCTGGGAGAAAATATTTGCAAAAGGCACATCTGATAAAGGACTATTACCCAAAATATATGAAGACTCTTAAAGTCAACAAAATAAATCTTTGAATTAAAAAATGAGCCAAAGACTTTAAGAGATACTTCACCAAAGAAGATGTACAAATGAAAAATAAGCATATAATAAGACAAGCCACATCATATGTTATTCGGGAACTGCAAATTTAAAAAACGATGAGATACCACTACACACCTATTATATTGGCCAAAATCCAGAACACTGACACCACCAATACTGGCAAGGGTGTAGAACAGGATCTCTCATCGCTGGTGGGAAGGCAAAATGATAAGCCACTTTGGAAGACAGTCTGGCAGCCTTACAAAACTAAATATACTTTAAACATCCTATCCAGCAATTTCAACCCAAAGAAATTGAAAACTTATGTCCACAAAAAACCTGCACACAAACGCTGACAGCAGCTTTATTCGTAATTGCCAAAACTTGGAAGTAATCAAGATGTACCTCAGTAGGTGAATGAACGAATAAAATGTGGTAAAAAGAAATGATCTACCAAGCCATGAAAAGACTCTAAACGTAAATTACTAAGAAAAAGAGGCAATCTTAAAAGGCTACATGGTGTATGATTCCAACTACATGACATTCTGGAAAAAGCAATCTAAAAAGATAGTAAAAAAAATAAGTGGTTGCCAGGGGACAGGAGAGGAAAAAGACGTGAACAGGGAGAACCCAGAGGATTTTTAGGGCAGTGAAAATACTCTGTAGGATATTATAATGATGGATATATGTTGTTATACACTTGTCAAAACCCACAGAATGTACACCACCAAGAGTGAATCCTAATGTAAACTATGAACTTTGAGTTATTATGATATGTCAATGTAGTTTATCCTTGGTAACAAATGTACCATCATAGTGAGTGATTTTGATAATGTGGGAGGCTATGCATGTGTGGTGGCAGAGGGTGTAAAGGAAGTCTCTGTATCTTCCTTTCAATTTGTTGTGAACTCAAATCTGCTCTAAATAATAATAACAACAATAATGATAATGACGATAACATATCAAGATTAAGTAGGCCTTAGCCCAAGGACACAAGAAAGCTTCGGTGTTAGGATATATTTTCATGAAATAAACAGAAAAAAAAAATAGTATTATATTATAGCAGATAAAAAGCCATTTGACAACAGTAAAAGTAAAATGACTCAGTAAAAGAACCAGACACTTGTTTAACCTTATAAAATAGGTTTCAAACTCAAAGACAACATTATACTATGAATAAACACAAGCATTCCCACTCAAATCAGGAACAAGATAAGAATCCTTAAAACTATTACTACAATTTAAAATTGTACTCGTGTGTAACTAAATTAGGCAAGAGAAAAACTGATGTAAAAAACATCTAGTTAAACTATGTCTATTTATATGACTGAATACCTAGAAAATCCAAGAAAATCAACTGAAAAATTATTACACAGTAACAAAATACAGCGAGAGTTTGATAAAGTTAGTATACCAAAGTCAACAGCTTTAAAAACTCATTTTGAATAAAAAACGTCTGCTAAAGTCCCGTAGCTAACATCATACTTAGATAAAAAACAAAATTTCCCTGCCCAAAGATAAAGAACAAACAAGGCTGTTCATTCTACTTCTATTCAACATTAAATGAGAGGTTCTAGACTATAAAATAAGGCCAAAAAAGAAAAAAAAAGAAGAAAGGAAAAAGAAGGATGGAGAAGGAAGGAAGGAAGGATGAAGGAAGGAAGGAAGGAAGGAAGGAATAGGGAAGAAAGAAGAAGGAAGGAAGGAAGGAAGGAAAGAAGGAAGGAAGGAAAGAAAAAGAAAGAAAGAAAAGAAAGAAAAGAAAGAAAAAGAAAAGAAAAGAAAAGAAAAGGAAAGAAAAAGAATGGAAAGAGAAGGAAAGGAAAGAAAAGAAAGAAAAGGAAAGAAAGAAAAGAAAAGAGAAAAGGAAGGAAGGAAGGAAGGAAGGAAGGAAGGAAGGAAGGAAGGAAGGAAAGAAGGAAGGCAGGCAGGAAGGGAGAGAGAAAGAAAGAAAGAAAGAAAAAGAAAGAAAAGGAATCCAGATTGGAAAGAAAAAAGTAAAAGTGCCCTATGTTTGCATATAATAAGCGAGATAAAAGATATAAGATCAATATACAGAAAATCAATGTATCTCTATTTCTATATATTACTAACAATTAGAGTTAAAATTTTTTAAATGTTATTTACAATAGTATCAAAAAGTATGAAATAAATCTGCAAAAAGTCAGGTGAGTAAAACCTGATACTTAGAACTACAATAATTTCTGGGAGAAAATAAAGAAAATAAAAGAACATACCAGGTTGATAAACTGGAAAAATGGGACATTGTAAAGATGTCAATTCTCTACCTAAATTGACCTATGTATTCAACACAACTACAATCCAATTCCTAGCAAGCTTTTTTGTAGAAATTGGCAGATGACTCTAAAACTCATATGAAAATGCAAATGACTAGAATAGCCGAAACAACTTCAAAAAAGCAGCATAAAGTTGGAAGACTAAGTCTGATTTCAAGATTTATATAAACAAAAGTAATCAAGATAGCATGGTACCTGTGTAAAGATAAACAATTAGATGAAAGAAATATAAGTCTATCAATAGACCCAGACATATATGACAATTTATTTTTCATAAAGTTGCAAAAAAACTCAGTGAAAAAAGGAGGATCTTCCTTCAATAATTGGTATAAAAACAACTGGATATCTATATGTAAAATAAACAAACAAAAACCTATCAATAAGCTTAAAACAACCCAAATTTCTATAACTATGAAATAGTTAAATTATAGTATGCTGATAAAATGGAAATTTGTGCATATGTTAATAAAAAGAATTAGGGCAATCTGTATGTACCACTATTAAGGCCAGGGGACCCAATATATATTGCTATTAAAAACAAAACAAGGTGTAAAACAGTGTTAAGAATCACCTCTTAGGTAAAAGTGGTAAGAATATAAATAAATATAGTTGCTTATGTATGCACAAAGACATTCTGATGGATACACTAAATACTTATAGCATTGGCTACTCTTCTGAGAAGATAATAAAATGGATAGAAAACTTTCAGAGAAACTATTAGCTGTGTCACTTCTAAAATTTTGTTAACCATATTTAATCTATTAAAATAATTCTTTTCCAATTAGCCTTCAAATTGGAAATGCAAATAAAATTGTAAACTGAGAAATTGCTACTTGTTATTATTATTTTGAATGCTGTATTCTAACTATGTATATTAAGATAAAAACTGAACAACTCATTATCCCTGCACTGTGTTTGATAGATTAAATTAGACAAAATGAAGAGGTTGTTAGCAGAGCTATACTAATAAAGTCGTAAAATCAAAGTTATCTTGAAGATTTTTATAGATATACAGAAATGAAATTCTATTATTTTCTATGAAAAAGTATACATTTTTCCATAGCTGTAAATTTTGTTTAAAACCAGATAAACACTAGCCCTCCTCATAAAAATGATATATACTTCTCTGACAAATGTTTTATCACTCATAATATCACTATTTTACTATACTCATTAGCCAAGATAAAAATAATAAGAATCTCTACAGCAATAATCTATCAACTGTAGCTACTATCCTGTATCTGGTGCTACTATAGTCTTGCCCTTTAAACCAACTCTGCTACAAAATATGCTTTCTTTCTGTATTCTACAACCAAAAACAATTTCAAGAGAAACTGAGAACGAAAAATAACAGTAAAAACTGAAAAGGGGGGAAGGGGAAACTAATAATTAAAATTCCAAACATGAATTTAAAAAATTCCAAATATGCTTTAAAAAAAGCCTACAATTTTAAAAAGGGGTTATATAAGCTAAGTATAAAGAAAAATAGTAAGAGCATCATGTTTTTCTATTGAAAAACTACATTAAGTTGTTCAACATAACTGATAACTGCTTCAGATCCCTAAAGAACAGTTCTCATAATCATCTACTGCCAAATATTTCTAAACAGCACTGATTTTGACTAATGAACTATACTAAGTCACATTTTCTTAGATGCTGAACTTTGAATTATGATAGCACAAGCTGTCAAATTAGCTTTTTTAAAAACGAATGCAAACTGAAACAATTTGGCTTCTGCCCAACTTTCACACTGTATTTATAATTTAGAAAATATTTCTGTAAGAGAATATGGCTCCAATTAGCAGATTTCCACTAAGGGTAGGGTCCACATTAAGTGTCAACATTATCTTTACCCTATCAATTGGGCAGGGCACAGACGTGCACAAGCTCTTGCAGGAACTCCTATAAATTGCCTACTGCCAAAAGACACACAAAAGGCAAGAAGTGAATGTGGGAAGATCATAGCAGCAGAAGTCAACCAATAGTCCTATGCCAAACAGGCATTATGCAAAATATTAATGAAAGAAGAATGATAAGTTTATATTTGTTGAGAAGAAGGCAGGCAACAGTGGTGGGATTAAGGGCTAATACCAAATTGAGTGGACATGAGTAGAAGCAGATAAAATACAATAAAAACTTACATCATCTAACATGGGAGGTTATATTAGAAAAGAGTTTAAAAGATATAATTGCATATGTTGCTATATTTCCTATATTATTCTATCATAACCACCCCTCCTCCAAAAAATAATCATCCCACGGTACATCTTTACTGTCAAATACTATACAGCAGCTAAAAAATAATGCAGCAAATCTCCATGCACCAACATGGAAATATTTCCAAGCCATACTGTTAAGTGAAGAAACAATAATCCCAGAATATTTAACATGATGCATTTTAAGTGTTCAAACAACAAAAATAAATAATAAAAGAAAGTCATCCATGTACATACACATATGTAAATAAATTTTTAAAATAAGACTATGTACTAAACATTGTTGACCTTCAGAAGGCCTAATGGGTTATTTTCACTCATATAACTCTATACTGCTTACAACTTTTTAAAAAATATAATATGAACAAACAGCCATGAATCAAAAACTATGATGAGAAATAAGGAAGCAACCTAGTTTAAGTTTCCATTACTGAGAATCTTACTAAAGAGGAGAAGACCTGGTAATTGTACATGTGTTTTTCAAAACAGGACTAAATTCAATTCAAGTAATCTGGAAAAATCAAGACAACTGGGCAGAAAAATGTCATTCATGTTCCTCTCACAAGCTGAATTAGGATATATTATAAGTATTAATTAGAAAACATTACCTTCCTTGAAGTATAAATGTCAAAAAATGGCTTATTTCTGACACTAAATGGTTCCTGTGTTTTGTCAATGAGACCGGTCTTCATTTTTTCATGTCGGGGATTTATTATTTCTCGTTCTATACACTGCAGACGAATATTAAAATCACAATCTCCAACCGGTTGTGCCTAAATTAAATGAGACAATTATTTAATTTCCAAATCTAAAAACTATTTTTTCAGCATAATTATCAAGGCTATCACATTGTATATAGCAGTCTATATAAATAGCATCCTATGGAGCTGCCCAACGCGCACAGCCTGCAAAACCATACGTGCCAGCCTTGAAAATATATGACTAATGACAGAAGCATACCTAAACACACACACACACAGTTATTTACTTTAAAATTACAAATGCATAAAATAGTATGAGAAAGGGGTATAAATCTACTCATATAAACTGATCCAAAATTTTCATATCTGAATTAAAGTATTAATATATGATTAATCATTTTTCTTATTTATATGAATTAGTAAAATTATATGAATTAGTAAAACTTGTATAAAAACTAAAATCCACATAATTCAGGAAAGTATAAGGAAATACTATATCAAAATAAGCAACATCGGCATGTTTTTTTGTTTGAAATGCTAACACTGCAGGCATCAATAAGTAGAAGATATTAGACAAATACAGCCTCAACTCTGAAAATTAATATAGAACAATGTTTGCAAAATATATTTAATTATACAGTTATAAAGAACTCTTCTGCCCTCATATGGATATATGGTATATATGGGGTGTGTGTGTATAAAATATGTGGTTTAAACTATGAAATAAAAAGTGCATGTATGTTTTTGTATGAGTTGAGGGTAGGGGCTTTGCCCTATCCTAATGGCATATACAAATATTGCTTAACATCATCTAGATAACAGTACTGGTCCAGATTAGCAGCATCACCTCAGTGGTATCTCAAGTACCTCCCTTCTTTACTTTCCAACTGGACACCTTTCCACACATTTTTCCCATCTTTTCCTCTTCTTCCTCTTCTCTACTTTATATTACTCAGCTTAACGTTCACCCAAATTAATGTTTACAAGGGATGGCAGCACTTGCTTAGTTAATGTGAACATTAACTAAGAGCAGGAGAAAATGAGCAAGAGCTAGGTATGTTCCCTTTACATAGAACTATATATAACTTTATATAGGGTATTTATTGAGGAAATGCTAGTAAATAACCACACAGGCCATGTGTAATCTTTTCATGTCACCTGCGTCATCCAAAGGATGAAAAACCTAAAATGCTAGGTTTATTTATTAGGCCTATTACATTAATTCAGACCCCTATAAAATTAAAATGGAATTAGGAAGCCCTCTTTTTTAAAGAAAATAAAAAGTCTAATAACTGTTTAAAATGTATTAGTCTAAATTCCCTCCTAGATATACTTCACTTTAGAATATACATAAATTCACCAAAGCAAGAAAAGGCTGAAAGCAAGTTTACCTTCAAATCCACGCTGCCTATCATAAAGGAAGCTCTTGATAGACAGGTGTTGAATCATTCAGAATGGACTACAGAAACATTCAATAACTGTTGACTAATTGGTCTCCCTATTTTGAGTTCTTTCTCATTTCAAAACACTATGCATGCTACCACTGGAGTTATCTTTCAAAATAATAAAAATATGATCATAGCTTTATCATATCTAAACCTTTCAATAGCATCCTATTACAAACAGAATGAAGCTAAAATGTCTTATTCAAGTAAACTGGACCCCTACTCACCAATCTATTCTCATTTCCTGCTATGTCCCATATACTACCACACATCAAGTGCTAACAACCATCTGATGCTCCTGGTCAACAAGACTCAATTCTTCAAAATTAATCTGTGTCACTTTATAAGTAATTCCACACTTCAACGACTCAACAATACCCAGAGTAAATTAGAATACTCTCACCTCTGCCTTACTTCTCATATATTTCTATATCTCTCATATACTTTTGTTGTTATACTTATAATATTACTGTTTCTTTACATTTATAGTCTCATCCATAAGACAAATTTTGTACCCAATCTAAACACAAATCTTAACAAATGTACCTATGTATATTAACTTTTAATAAATTGCATACATGTACAACTCTGTGCTATAAAAGATATAAAAACTGAATATATAAAAAATAAGCAGAAGTTCTGTTTTCTTCTCAAATCCCAATGAAGTGCTGTGGAAGTGGCCCTCTTTGGAGATCAGCACATTAAATTATGAATTCCTTGAAGGTAAGAAAACATGTCTTATTCATCTGTGTATACCCAATACCTCGAACAATACTTGACATATAAAAAATGGTCAATGAAAATTCTTGCTGGACAAAAGAATAAACTAAATAACTAAAACATTTTTAAATATTATTAAAAAAAATTTTTTTTACAACAATGACCTTAATTTGGTGATTCAAAATAAACAAAGTGGTTAACCATCAATGAAGGTTCCACAGCAAATTAAAGAATATATGATGCTTTCAATTATAAATATTCTCTAATATCAGAAAGAATGACTTTAAAACCAATGAAATATAATAAAAGACACTCAATAAATACTTATTGAACGAACACTTGCAGACCTAGAGATGAAAAGTATAACTTAATCATTTTTACAGCAAAATATGGATGAATTTCCTAAACAAGACACAAATGCGCAAACTTTGCATTCTAATAAATTTAATTTCATTAAAATGAAAAATTTCTGTGGATCAATGGATACTAATTTAGAAAAGACACTGCTTGCCACATTTATAACCAAGAAAGAATTAAAATTCAGTAAAGACTAATTCCTACACATTAAGAAGAAAAAAAAACTGGCAACCAAATAGAATTAAAAGATCATTTGAACCTGCAATTAAATCACAAAAGAAAAATCCAAAAGAGTAAAAATAAATGTGAAATATGCTTAACTTCATTAGTAATCAGGGAAAAGCAGATTAAAACAAGATGAGATATTATTTCACACATATCCAATTGACAAAAATTTGATATCTGATAATACCAACTGTGGTAATTTAATACAACTACTTTTGAAGAATTTAGCAACGCAACTAATATAATAAAGCTGAAGTTGCCAATTTAATCAGAATCTCCATGCTGTAGGGATGAGGGACTGGACTTTTATAAACACTTTCCAGGTGATTACATCTCAAGAATGAGAACTGTCCCAGAGAAGCTGTGACACACGTGCACAAGAAAAAATGTATAAAACTGTTCAATATAACTGCAGTACAGCAGCAAAATATGGAAACTCAAATGATCGTCAAGAAGAAAAAAGATAAATTTCATATATTTATATAATATAATCATCAACAGTAATTAAAGTGAATGAACAAAACCTATATATTAATACAGATAAAACTCTACAAAAAATGTGAAGCAATGCTGGGTACCACAATACAGTACAATAACATTTATATAACACTAGAAACCTTGCAAAAGAACACCATATATATTTTATAGACACACACATTGGCAATAAAGGTCTCAAAAATACTCATGAGGATAATAACACCAAAATCATGGTAGAAGTTGTTACCTCTGGGTAAGAGTGTTAAGGATAGGATGACAGAGGTGTGTATAAGAAACTTCTAGATCTGTAGTGATTTGTTTCTTATTAGTAAGAAAGTAGAGTAAAAATGACAAAGGTAAGCTTCAACAAATCTGGTGGTCAATACATAAGTATTCCTTATACTGTCTACACTTTTGTGCATGCTTAAATTTTTCATATTTTGTTAAAGAATTAGAAGGCTACTGTCTAAGACAAAGTTCCCAGGCTAAGAAGTAAACTTGCACTGAATACATTTTAAAGCAGAGCTCTGTATCAAGAGGCAAAGGACACAGTGCTCAATCACAAAGAAACAAGGCCACCCCCACCCTTTATGTCTCATTATAGGCCAATGAACATTATTCCAAGGTCTGTGACAAGAGTAAGTAAATTCTGGAAAGCATTACTTTTGAGGAATACAGTAGTCATAAAGAGAACAAAATTAAAACATGATGGTTTCTGACCCTGAGTTTCTTATATTTGAAATTCTGTTTGAAATACAGAAATTCAACAAAAAGAGATAGATTGAAAATTTCCAGGAAAAAATGCCATTATGTAATCTGGATTAATATAATCATGGATCTGAATATTGCAGTTTAAATATATAAACCCCAAAAAACAACTTTTTAAAAATTTTGTTATACATCTTCAAACCTTAGACCTTAATACTTTTTATTCCAGAATTCTTAATTGCTTTCAGTCTGCTTAGAATACTAAATGATCATACAATCTGCATAATATATTTCTAGAGCAATGATTATACCTTTTCATAGATGTACACTATTGAGTTTCTCCCATTTACAGAATTCATCGCGTACTACTTAAATAATTTCGACATTCAATTAAACATTAACAGGCAAACAGATTCTTGTCTAGTCTAAAACTGTAGGATAGAGAATATAATTTCTCTTTTTGATATCTATTTACAATAGGGAATTTTATATTTTGTTTTTAAGTTTCCTGCTTGTGCTTAAGAATAATATATTTTTGCCTCAAAGTTACATATTCAACACTTGATCAGTTTCTCTCTTTTTTTGAAGTGGTAAACAGTAATAAAATGGGAGGACTTATTTTTTTTTAAATCAAATACAGGATAACTAAAACCAAGAAGTTTCTATTTTACAATATACTATCTTGTTTTATCACAGTTAAACTGTTTTTCTTTACTCACTTGAAATATCTAAAGAATCTGAAGACAAAGAAATGTGCAAAATATTAGGCAATAAGAGAAAGAAAAGGAGATGTAAAAGTATTAACAAGATAACAATTGAATAACACAATTGTTATTCAATTGTTACAATTTTTCTTTCCTATTATCTCTAAAGCAGTAACACTTTTTATTTGTTAAAAACATCTATTATCTCAGTGACATTTTTTACTTTATAAATTATAAAAAGAAAAAAATTATAAAAAGTACTTACATTAAATTTAATTATATCATAAATCAAATATCTAGGAACCGCTTGTCCATTTACTCTGTCAATAATCATTTCCTTGAAAGAGAAAATAAGATAAGTTTCTTCATTCTTTAATAGCAATTTAATTTGACTGAAATATAACACATAGAAATCATATAAATCACAAATATACAAATTGATGAAATTTCAAAATGAACACACTTATACCTGGATCAAATCAATACTGTCAGCACCACAAAAGTCCCCATTATTGAAATAAAATCACACACTATCTCCTCGTTATATTTTTATATTTGAATTTCTATGCTATATTCTGTTTTATGTTTGAATTACTAAGTAACTATTATGATAAAAAGACAACAAATTTTAAATTCCAAATCACAGTTTTAAAAATAATTTTATCTTCTGGGTATCTACTCAAAAAAATTGAAAACATTTATCCTTAAAGATATATGCACCCTGATGTTCACTGCAGCATTATTCATGGTGCAGCATTATTCATGACTGGATAAAGATGTGGTATATACACAATGGAATATTACTCAGCCATAAGAAAAAATGAAATATTTCCATTTGTGATAATATGTGGATGGATCTTGAGATGATCATGCTAAGTGAAATAATTCAGACAGAAAAAGTTGAGAACCATATGATTTCGCTCATATGTGGGATATAAAACTGAAAGCACAAATGAACAAGACAAATAAACAGAGACTCACGGACACAGACAACAGTGGTTACTGGAGGGAAATGGCGTGGGGGAAGGTAGATGAGGGTCAAGGGGGTCAAATATATGGTGATGGAAGGAAATTTAACTTTGGGTGGTAAACACACAATGCAATATATGTATGACATACTATTGAAACCTATATGATTTTATTAACCAACGCCACCTCAAATTTAATTCTAAAAATTTTGTTAAATCAGTATTGCTTTAAAATGTCAAACCACTATGTTATGCATCTTGGTTCCATGTCCATCTACTATGATCAAAGAAAACAAACAAAAGAATATGATATCAGAGCCATTAAATGAAAAATATTTAAATTCTGCAGAAAAGAGATATAGACAAAAAGAGATATAGACAAAAAGATGATTACAGACATCACGTAATATTTTATAAAATTTTAATTCTTAATTACAGATTTGACCTAAAATTACTTTATTTTCCTCATATTCTTCCTAGGAAACTACACAGGGTTTTTATCTCATTTCATGACACAAAATCCACACACAACCATCTAAAATTACAAAGAACACACTGATTTAGAACAAATATATTTTATCCTATTATCAATTAATTTCTTTCTCAAATATGGACTTGTTAAGCAATATACATTTATTTATGATTACTGTCTTGAACCTAACTCTTGAAAAAATTTATATCACTTTCATTAAACTATTTAATGAAATATTTTCATTTAAATACTTGTATCTGAGAATTTTATGAGCCAACAAGGTGGTATCAATAATAAATTTCAATTAATTATTCTTTTCAAAACTGAGTGGATGGAAATCAAGTGACCCTCCAGGTTCAGATATTAAACATCACAGAATTTCCCTCCTAAATGAACAAAATGTATCTTTCTTTATTAAACAAAAGCAAAAAATAAGATTGTCAGCAAACAAAACAAATAAAAAGGAATAAACAAATGAGTAGGCTTTAAAAATAACAGCACAGAAACTGCCAAGATCCTGGTAAAATGAAAAAGCACAGCAAGTTTCAGCTCTAAGCCTACTAAACCCCCAGAAGCCCTACTTGTAAAATGGCACAAATTCTTGATGATTATCACTATTACATTCAAATATAGATAAACACAAACTCAGTGGTTTTTCTTGTCTTCTTTTTTTCCTGTTTTCTGTAATAAATAGAACACTCTTTCTGTTCCCAGACTCCATTCTAAATTGGAGAAATAGTCTGAGTATTATTGAAATAAAATAAAATAACTGAAGAAAACATTTACTAAAAGTTTTTAAATAGAACAGAACCCAGGGATTCTAACAAAGACCCAATACCTAGGCTGAGTTCTTTCCAGTGACCCCTCAGCACAGTGTCCCCTTCTTCACATCTGCCACTATTGCCCTAGGCTACAGAAAAGTAGGTATACATAAAATATTTAAGCTTAAAACTTAGGGGAAAATTGGAACTTTTGTATACTGTTGGTGGGATTGTAAAATGGTGCAACCACAATGAAAAGTAGTATGGCAGTTCCCTCAAAAAATTAAAAATAGAACTACCATGATCCAGTGATCTCACTTCTGAGTAAATATCCAAAGTATTGAAAGCAGGATCATGAAGAGATAGTTGCACACCCATGTTTATACCAGCCTTATTCCAATAGCTAAGAGGTAGAAGTAACCCAAATGTCCAACAGATGAATGGGTAAATAAATGTAGCATATATGTGTGTGTCTGTATATACATATATATTTTTATATATATAATTTCACTAGAATGGCTTACTATAACAGTATTCCATGTATTTAAAAGTTGAGAGATAGAAGACACATCAAAAAACTATAGTGTCTGAGATGAAAAAATACTATGGTTGGAATGAATAGCAATTTAGACACTACAGAAGTAAAGAACAGTGAACTTGAAGACACAGCAATAGAAACTACCCAAAATAAAAAAGAGAGAAAAATATTCGTTTTTTTAAATTAAAAGAACATTAGTGATTAAATCTCCAAAAGGGGCAAGGGCAAAATTACTGGCAAAATTTTTTCTACTTTTGATGAAAATTGTGAAAGATACTCAATAAACTCCAAGCATACGAAACCTGAAGATTACACCAAAGCATATCAACTTTATATCACTCAAGAGCTTGTTAGAGATTACTCCACCGTCTTTGGGTATTAAATGTTACTGTGAAGAAGTCTGAAACTTGAATCCTTCATTACAGGCCCTACCAAAAACAAAAACACACACACACACTTTTTTTCCTGCATCTTTGACTTTCCTATCCTCTGTACTTTTCCATATATTCTATTCCCCTTAGTTAAGTCCCCAGGCATCCACTCTTCTGCTTATCCATCCAATAGTTTTCTGAGCCTAAACTATGTATTAGGCATAGCTCTAAGTGCTGGATAAATTACGCATACAGTCCTTACCTTCAAGGGACTTAAATAGTCCCAGAAAGAGAGGAAAATATATAAGGAGCTAGGTCTAACGAGTTGCAGTTTTAATGGCAGATGGCCACATAGAATGGTCATGTAGCTAATGTCTAAACCAGGATGCTTCTGAGACTGAAACATTGTTATTAATAATTATTAATAATATAGTTATTAATATAATAGTTATTAATGTCATTAATAACTATACTAATGCAGCAAGTGTATACCTATACTATTCTGGCCAAATAAGGACATATGTTATTAAGGTTAAGAGGGAGTAATTATTTCTACTTATAAAATCAGAAGAAAGGTATGATAATAAGGTATGTGATCCATTAGTTCAATCTTGAAAAATATAGGAGGTATTTTTTAGCAGGATGGTGGATCAAATGGTATTACAAAGGTAAGAAAAAAGATGGTTTGGGATAAACTGTCCAAAGCTCTTAAAGGAGGAATTTATGGTTCAAAGGCTCACAGTCAATGATGATGCTAAAGACAGTTGCTTGGCCCAGATATAAAGAATATTATGTTGAGTAGTTTGGCTTTCATGCTATGGGCGATGAAGACCCTTTGAAGCATTTTAATGAAAAGAAGTAATTAACTGTTCTCTGGAAAACCTATGGGCCTTCAAAGCACACCTCAAAGGTAACCCATTCCTTAAAATCCTTTCAGATAAGATCTACCTATTTTTAATTATCATAGTCCATTCTAGGTGATGAAATGTTCTAGAATTCACAGTAATAGTTGCACAGTCTTTTCAATACACTAAAAACCATGAAATTTTATGCCTTAAAATAGTGAATTTTATAGTATGTTAATTATATTCCAGTTTTTCTAAATCAAACTAAATTTTTTTAAATGCTAAAATCAGTGCTTCAGAGTGAAGGAAAATGATGGAACTCTAGATACACAGCATATATTAAATGTCAGCTCCATATACATTGATTATACAGGTTCTATAAATAAAGGCACAACGAAATGACTAAAAGTATATCAAATGTTAAAATGTAATCTACTCTTGATAGTTGAATTTTTCTACTTTATAATATACAGACTTTCTAAAACTTCAAAAATGAGCATGCATATTCCTTTATAAAAAATTAACAGCTGAAAAGACATGCCATTTTTCTAAGATTTTTGCTATTAACTTTAATGATTAACTGCCATATCCTCCTTTCAGCCTCAATATAAAATTGATTGAATTTCACTGATTTGTTTCATGTGAATTAATTTCACATTTCTAAACTCCTGTTTTCCATATTTTGTGGGTCAAAGAGTATCATTTAGAGAGCAAAACAAAAGCCTTCAGTGCTCACATCTGACAGCCAGACAATTAGGTAGTTTTGAGTTATTCTTGGATTTGAAATTTTACAAAAACGATTTGCAAATGAAAATGTAGAAGAAACAGAAAACTACAGAGGACTGCTTTAATTAACTAACTGGAAAAACGGATATGGCAACTATAATTCTGGTCCAAGTAAACTGACATCATGAATCACATTGCTATTTTAAAAGCTCACAAGTCTATTATGCTGCTCTCAGTTATTCAAGTTTGGGGTGAAAATAAATAGTATTACTAAGTTAAATCTGCAGATGATTAAATATCTAATATTTAAGCTTTATTTCCTACCTGGAATACCCTCAGCCCAGGTCCAACAAAAATCTTTCTATAGAAATCTTTCCATATCTAATGCCAATTCCTCTATAAAACATCTTTTGTTCCTAACTAACTAGATGCAATTTCTTTCTCCCCTAAACCTCCACAGAACTTGCTTTAAATACTGATCTTCAGGTTATTGTTCTATTCATTACCAATCATTCTCCACCTCTACCCAATGAAGTAAAATGTCTCAAGGGTGAGATCTCCTCAACCTTCTAAGCAATGCCTACACTCTTGGCATAGCAACTTGAACATGACAAGCACTCAAAAAAATATATCAGTTCAATTATAAACTATACTCAATGTTTACAAATGTTTTCATCCTATTAATTACAATGCTAAAAAACTGCATCTTAAATGAAATAAAGGTAACCAAAACTAAAATTTTCTTGTTTCTATGCACTAACTAGAAAAGCCACCACAATGGCCATGCAGTTTATGTTCAGCACAATCCCAGGAGTGCCAATCATATCAACTATGAGGAGAATGGCACAGCCAGGAGACGTGCAATGAACATCACTTCCAACTTTATGCAGTGGTTCTGCCATCCACAAGGGTGTGTTGTGTGCACACATGTACACACAAACATACACACATAAATGTTACAAAAGTTTGTATGTTTATGTGTGTATATCATTTTTATTACAAAACATTTTGCTACACATCCTATCACGCAAATGAAAATAGTACAGATAACTTTGTTTTATGACTCTATAATTACTCTTTGCTCAGTCTCCTTCCAACTTAACTACCTTCTTATCATCTTTGTAACTTTAGTACCTAGCTGATAGTCATCATGGGCTCTTGCCATCACTCATTATGACCCATCTAATACTTCCCTTGATCTCACTTCCACTGCTCTTCTTCACACAACCTCAACCTCTCATCCACTCTATCTAGGTCACATCCTGAACCTTCTCATCACCCAAAACTATACGTCAAACTAACTCAAACATACTATTCTCCAATCATAGTCTCCCATCTTCTGGAGATAGAATATAGCATGCTCCAATATTTAGTTAGTAAATAAAAATAAACATAAGGAATAAAGACAACAAGCATTCAGGTCACTTGGAAAGTGGTATTCCCTCTGTTAAACAAAGTGGTATTCCCTCTGTTAAAAAAAATACATATTTTATAGATGTGATTTTCATTGCGGTAATTCTATCACTGAGAGTTTAAGTGACTATCTGCAAGCTACTCCCTACTGTCCAATATCAGTATAAACCAGAAATAGAGGAGCAAATTTCATCGTAAGACAGGAAGTATTCTCATATAAATTTCACAGAATATTAGACAAACAAAATTCAATCTGACTCGTAAAAAGGGTTCAACGTTGAAGAAAGTGAAGAAATTTTAAAGAACGTGAGTAGTATCCCTGTAGAACCTGAAGTTGTGAGAAGTTCTAAGAAATATGTAGAGCCCCTTTTCTTTCCAAGGAAAGGCAATGGAAGTATGGCAGAGAGATAAACCATACAACCAAACATAACAAACAGAAAGGTAAATGGCCTGGAGACTAGCCTACCAGAGATTACTCAACTGAGAAAAATATAAGCTTGTTAGTATAAGGATTTGCACATAAAATGTAACATACTAATCTAGCCTCACTTCTCAAAAAGGCTATTTACCCAAAAGCTAAAGAAGAGAGTAAAATCTAAGTGGCAAACTTCAGAATAGCCAGGAGACTGAGTGTACGTGGACTGTCAGACATTAAATTTTATGCTAAAGTTATATTATTTAAATAAATCTGAAATGACCACTGGAAGACCAAAATATTAATGAAATGAAAAATGAATCAGGAAAGAAACAATAATATATTAAGGAATCCAGTATACAATAAAAATGACATATCCAATTAAAAAGAAAAAATAATTAGCTGAATGGTGTTGAGGCAACAGTTTAGACTGTTGGAAATAAATAAAACTGCACATTATCTTATTCTACTTATTGAAATGTATTTCAGATAAAGCATATATTAAAATACAAAAGTAAACCATAGAAGTACTAGAAAAAAGTATTATAATTCTAAAGTAAAATTAGCCCCATTTTTTTTAGCCTTTTCTTAAAATGACACAAAAGCCAGATATTAAAAATCAAGGGGTTTATCATTTTACCTACATAGACTTAAACATGTGCCACCAAAAAAAACCAGAAGTGAAAATACATTTTTCAAAATGTGTCATAAATACCCCCAATAAACAAAAACTTCTCATAAATCAGTATGAAAAAAGATAAATACCCAATAGAAAAAAATGTATAAAAGATATGAATGGACAATTCACAGAAATATAGTAACTCATAAAAAAGTGAAAAAATTTTAAATCTCAGTAATAATTCACATAAATGCAAATTAAGATGTAAACATTCATTTTACAATGTGCCAGACACCATTATCAGCACTTTATAAACTATCCAATTTAGAATCTTCACAACAGAACCAAGAACTAAGTACTGTTACTAGCCTCACTTCACTACGGATGAGGAAACTGAGAAAATTATATAAGGTCCCTCATGTGATAATTGATGGAGCCAAGAAGGCACCATCAGTTAGAGTTAGGGCTCTTACTCATTATGTTATACTGTTCATTAAAATGGAAGAGTCTTCTTCGTCAAATTAGAAAATATTAAATTTTCAAAATCCAGTGTTTAAGACAATATACAGGTCCTTTACATATGGTTGGTAGAATTGCACATGAGTTCAAACTTTCTGGAATTATACAGGCCAATATTTAAAATGGGCATGCCCTTGAATCCAGCATAGTGAACAAAGTATAGCCTATTGCCACCCCTTCCCTGGGAGCACAACTCCCCTAGCATGCCATTGTCACTCTTCCATGGGTCTATAACTCAGGCAAGGCCCTATGGAGTCTCCCCTGGGACTGATATATGGATATTGGAAGAAGAAATTATCTTTCTGCTTGAGTTGCAATGTGGTTTGCCTCCCAAGTGTCAACAGCCTTCATGCAGAATAAGACCAGACAAATAAAGCAAAGAAAGAGAAAGACACAGCCTGGTCAATATCATAAGAGTTCCCAGGTCCAGCCTAAAGCAGGCCAAGCTGAAACATAATTATTTGTGCCAATCTAATTCTTTTTTTCTTCAGTTACTTTAAGGTTGGACTTCAGTTACTTGCAAAGAAGATTCTAAATACACATTATAATCTCATCTCTAAAAATCCTAACTATAAAATTTAACAATTGTGAAAGGAAAAGGTATAAGGATATGCATTCGAGTGTATCTTATAATAGAAAAAAACTACAAAAATCAAAATGTCCACCAAAAGAGGACTGGTTAAGAAAAGCATAGAACTGTTTCTCAAGCTTGTCTGTTAGTATCACCTGGGCACTTTTTAAAAGTGCAGATAACCTGATCCCTGGGAGAATCTAATTCTTAGGTCTAGGATGGGCTATTGGGATGGGTCTTATTTTTAACAAGCATTCCCTACAATTTTTACAATCAAAACAGTTTGGAAATCCCAAATTATGGCGTTTACATATACAATGGTATATTGTTCAGACACTTATGAGAAAGTTGTCCAAAACAAATGGCTAAGTGGGAAAAAAAAAAACAAGTTACAAAACCATCTAACATTTGGTTCTTTTCAAAGCAAAATTGTATAACTATCCATGTGTGTACATATTTGACCAGAGCAGTCATTTTTAATCAGGGCAGAATCTTACTGGGACTGAAAGGGGTCCCAACTTCCCTGAAAATTCTGATACACATTCTGTTTAAGAATCTATGCTGTGAGTTGCTATTACTAATATGAATGTGTTACATCTCTCAAGAGCAGACTGAATACTCTGACGCAGAGAAAACTCTGGAATAATGTTCATCGAAACAATAACAGAAGTTACTCCAATGGCAGGAGTTCAGATGATTTTACCAGCTTGTTTGTAACGTTTTGTATTATTTAGTTTTTATTTATAATGAATCAATATTTTTGGAATTGAGGAAAAGAAAGCTATTTGCATGAAAGAAAGTTAAAGCATTTTTAACCAAGCACTTATATGATTATTAAATATAGATTTTCTGAAATGAAAAAATTATTGTCATCTTTCAAAATTCAAATGTAAAAGTTCAGTGGTTGCTTTCAAAGGCATGATTCTCTTTAAACAAGAATTATTAGTCCATATAGCTAAAGAGCCAAGGGAAAATATGATGTCATATCACATAATTAAAACTGAACTGATAAGTAAAAAAATAAAATTAGTCTTTTTCAACAAGAATTATTTTTTAATCACAAAGAACAAAAAAAATTAAGATTTAATTTTGCTCACTCTCATACCGAAGACAACGATTAAGTAACAGTAAGCGCAGGCAAGAGATAAATGGAATTAAACATCTCAATAAAAACTACATTCAATTCTTTACATGTCATTTATACCTAATTTAAAAAAACTTTAAAAAATGAGATTCAATTCTAAATTCCTATTGAATTAATAAAAATACAGATTTACTTACAATAGAAAGAAAAATGGCAATGTTTGGCTTTTTTTTAAAAGGATAAAATATGACTTACCCCATCCAAGAGAGTATTTGATAAATGTATACGGAGATCTTTACGAAACGGAAATTCCAGGTTTGAAACATGAAATACTGAATTATCTCTATCAATCATAAAAACTTCATTTGTGCCATCAATCAACATCATATACCTGTAATAAAATATTAAAACAGTAGTATTAACAGTATTCAAGAACAAGGTCATAAGAAATGTTAAATTGTTTTTCCTTAGACTTACAGCAATGGAATAATGTTCACTAGATTCCCGGCCACACCCAACCATTCAGATTAAAGTACCACAAATAACAAATACTCTGTTAGAAAACATTTTGTTTCCTATAAAAAAACACAGTATAGAGAAATCAAAGTTTTTTGTGGAGACAATGTGATGTTCAAAAGCAACCTTATGAACCATCTTAGGAGACACCAGTTCTCTAATTTTTATTAAATATTAAACATTAAAGTTTACAAAACACATCAACACACATATATGCAATTAACCGCATTTTACCGGCTCAACAACTATACACATTAGGTATTACTCTCTCCACTTTTCAGTAGGAAAAAAAAAAAAGTAAGTAAGTGATTTGCAAACGGCCAGACCTCAAACTATCCAATACTCTTTCTACCACACTATAGTTAGCAAAATAGCCCTTCTCTTTGAATCAGAATTACAATATAACCAGATATCACCATTTCAGGTACAATTCTCATTCATTACTATAAAATTAAAATATTTTTAAAGCAAGCTCTGGAAAATTTCTATTAGCCTTTATCTTCTTAGAGCCAATCAATACACGTAGGAATTCATATACTTTAAAATGCATTATTCTTCAAATGGTCAAATTACTATCATTGATTCCTATCAGTAGGTCATCAAGAACAAAGCTCTACTTCACACCATATATAAAAATAAAATCCAGATGAGTTCAAGTTGAGGAAATTACAGACTGATAAGCAATTCTACTAAACAGATAATGGGCAAGATTTGGGGTGAAAATGGAGACCATATCCAGGTACCAAACTCTTCAAAGAATAAGAGAAAATTGACAGCAAGAAATTAGGAAGTTAAAAGGCATGCGCTTCAAAGGAACAGAATCATTTTAGCTTGTTTTTGTTTGTTGCTAAATGAAAGAGTGGAAGGAGGAATACTCTGGATGTACCACTGAGAAGAAAATGCTGATCAGCCTGTCCAACCTCCTACCCATGACGCATGTCAGAAAACTGAAAGCAACAACTGAAAGACGGAGCTGAATCAAGATAAGGCCAAGGGATATAAGAAACATTAAATGAAGGGGTTGAACCTAACACAGTACACAGCAGAAAATATAATAGAGGATAATTTGTTTCCCATCAACGAGTGCTCTAAAGAACAAATAGACACATGTTTAGGATAAGTGAGGGGAAATGGAAGAAAAAAGAAGTGAAGGACAAGAGGTTGAAGAGCAGCAAAGAAGACCAAAGGGGCTACATTTTGGGACTGGACTGGAAGCATGCTGTTACTATTTTCAAAACAATTAGTCCCAGCAGGCCCTGGGGAGGAGATGGAGAGCTCTACCCTTGTTACATACTGAAACAGGTGTAACCCTAGTAGACGAGGATTGTGGAGACTTAGGTTTCACTACGAAAAATAAAATCAGCTTCATCCTGGACTGACTGTGCATCTGAGAGATTGCTAGACCAAATGCCAGGCCAGCAGGCTGGCAGACAACAGGAATACTTAGTTCCCAAAGCCTTCCTGCACATGCTTTAGAAAAGGAGCAATTTCTGGTGGATAGGGAGAATCTAGGCTTCTTTGAAGAAGTCAGCATTCATTGCCCTGGATCATGTTTAAAAAAAAAAAAGTCGATACGAGGAAAGGTCAAATAAAAAGCAATTATGCTATCCTCTGCAAAAATGGTACTGAAAACACAATCTATCATCATGATGTTTAAGGAAGGACCTAGACCAGCATTTTATAAAGTATTTCGTAGCAGAATTAGAAAAATACTTTACCTTTTAGAAAGTCAAGATACATATTAGAAATATTTAAAGTTATAAAAAACATATGTTTGTTTATCTTATTTAGCCCATTTTTTCTTAAACTTAATCCTAATATGTTAATATTTGGCAGAAAAAGTATTCTATATTTACAATTTGAGGAAAGCTGACTTACGCTAGTAAATTTTAGAATTCAGGAAAAAACGGTTTGTCTCTTCTGATCATATGATGATGACAAAAATTATATTCCCCTTTTCACTGACTGCCCAGAAGCTCAGAATTAAATATAATGTTCAAATAGAATAAATATTAAACCCCAGGGTGTTGGTATATTTGCTTTTCCTGTCATAATCGTTATTTTCTAGTCATATCTTAACACACTTAATTTGATATACAGGTATATATGTCAGACCTTTCTTTTTACTTCAAGTAGAATATCAGTTAAAAAAAATATATTGTCTACATACGTATACATAAATAGATTAAAAGACCAAAGAAGACTTTAGAAGACAGAATTCACTATAAAGGATTGCTCATGAGAAACACAGCTTGCAATTGCAGAGATACCAAAGAAATTATTTAGTGGTTGGTATTTAGGGATTTTTCTGCACATATAAATTTTCAGGCTTTGGAACAAAGGTTTCTGGGATATGATTTTTGGTTTGAACTCCAAATCAGGTGTTCTTTTGTTATGTAATAACTATGAAAAGAAAGGAGCTATTTCATGTTAGGAATGAAAGGTAAAAAAAAAAAATGTGGAAATATTTCCACATCATTCCAAAGTCTCTGAAAGCAGCCATTTTCTTTAAAAAGTGACACCTATCCCATACACTATCACATGCTGGCTTAGTATATAACTATGGTTCAACCTTCAGTAGATATGGATCGCTAGCATAATCTAATTTCTTATTAATTAGAAAATTATCTCAGTTGAAAATTTAATACTCATAATTACTAAGTTGTTTGTATTATATCCATTCTTGACAAAAATTAATTCAGTAGAAGTTTCACTGAATTAGAAAATATTAACTTTTTATATTAAAGTATATATACTCAAGTTATATACATTACAGAAAAGCCAAATTTATAAACTGCTTTACTTTAAATACTGGTTTTCTAGCTTTACCAAAAACAATCTTTCAGGGTAGTTACTGAGATGTGAGATAGGTAATCAAGTAAACCCACCAAATACACATTAATGAAATTTAGGAAGTACATAATTAAAGAAAAAAATTATTTTAAAATATCAGTGACTAATAGCATCTTAGATTTCTAATTCACATTCCTAATAGTAATAGTCTAAGAGTAAACAAAATTTAAACACCTTATAATTTAAACTTATCACCAATTCAGACCAAACTTCACCATCAATTATATTTCCAGGAATTTTTCTTCCATTCTATGAAAGCAGAGGTTATTATTAATTTTGTTCTTTCCCATAGATTAAGTGCCTTGCACACTCTATTTGAATACACATAGAAGGTACTCAATCAATACTTGTCAAGGAAGGCTATATGTATACGGATGTTCATCACAACATTTTATAAGAGTGAAAAATAAAAACTCAAATATCCATCCTTCAGATCAGTTAAATAAATACTGCATATCCATTTGAAAGCATACTATTCAAGCATTTTTTATTGATGATTAAAATGTTCATTAACATGGAGATTCACAGTATATTAAATGAAGAAAAAGCAAGGTAAAAATCAGAATGTATAATATGATAACAGGGGGTAGGGAGATAAAACTTTGTATATATAGTAAAGGTAGACAAAAAAGCCTAAACCATAATGTTAAGAACTGTCTGTCATTTCTATCTGGAATTATTAAATTAATGATATTTGCTTTCCTTATTATAGTTTGTATTTTCAGAAATTTTAGAAATAAACACAAATTGCTTTTACAAGCTAGGCATGGGGGATTAAAGTTACAGAAAAAAAAATAATAATAAGTCTAATTAAGAGCCCAAGAAACATTTCCCTTTGGAAAGTAGTAATGAAAGAAGATGAGATGTTAAATCCTGTTCATGATACCACAGCAACTTCAAAATTAGCAGGTATTTCTCCTATTACAGACATCCATATTAGAGCTTTTTAGGGGGCAATGAAAACAGAAAAGTTGATCGTTTAAATTAATTCATTTCACAATAACTCCTATCAAATTCACTATGGTTTTTCTTTAAAAAGTTAATCAATTTATTTTTTTAAATATTTACTAAAAGTCCAATTAGGTATCAGGCACATTGCTAAATGCTAGGGATATAACAGTGAGCAGCACAGACTCTTCAAATACCTTCATGAAATTTATACCCATAGCAAGAAAACAACACATTAAATAACTAATCCCAAGCATAGTAAGTATTAAAAAGGTGGAGTACAATAAGGTGCTACAGGAGCATACAAAAGGTAGGATCTGTCAGATCAGAGTTTAGAAATCAGAGAAGGCATCTTAGAAGGATTCTCATAGAGCTAACAAGAGCAGCTTATTATTACTTATTGAGCAATGACTATGCACCAAGCCACGTCCAAAGCACTCTACATGAACTCATATAAGCCTTACCAATAAGCTCACCATGTAGGTAAAATTATTATCCCTATTTTCCAGATGAGGAAACTGAAACACACATTAAATAACTTCCCAAAGTCATAAAGCTAATAAAATAGCACGGCTGATATTAAACCTATACAACATCCTATATCTCTACAACCTCGAGTATGCAGCCTCTGACCTGCCTTATGGAGGAGTTAGCCAAGCAACCATTGTTGGGTAGAGGGTGAAAAGACACAGAAGTGAGTTGGTGATAACCAGTGAACACAGAATACCTAGTGCAATATCCTTGAGACAAAAACTGAACGTGCTTGTTCTGGCAACTAAAAAAATCCAGAATACTGAAGCTTAAAGACAAAGAAGGGAAATGTCATGGCTTAAGACGAGAGTAGTCAAGAACTTAGGAATTAATAAAAACTATTTTTTATTTTATCTGAGAAAATGAAAAAACCCTTGTGTGAAACAAACAGAAACCATAATGGATAATTCAAACACAGGAGAGTTAATACAGGAAACTCGTTATGCAGATATGGGAAAGCTAAAAAGGTAAAAAGAGAAGTTAAAGGTAATCAAGAGATTAATAATTGCAGGGAGCACTACCACCTGAAGGGCTGGGGGAACAAAATGGAAGAGGTGTGTTATCAGAAGCTAGGAGCCTGGAGGAAGGGCATTGTGAGTCTATGCCTGGAAGAGGGTTGGGAAGGTCTATGCACTAGGTGCTCAAAATTCTAAGGAGGGGACACATATATGGCTGGTACTTGGACATCTAAGGAGAGGAGCTCTGCAACTCAAGTTTGAATATCTATGAAGGTGGCACAGAAGGGAAGATGCTAAGAGGACACAGTCCAGTGGGTGAGGAAATGATGCAAGTGACACTATACCTACCTACGATGTACGTCCCAGAAGCTGGTACCTCTGAGAGGGAGCAGCAAGACTGGTGTTAGGAATGTCAATAGCTGGAGAATGAAGTGATAGTTGTCACTGGCTGCTGGAGGTATAAAGATACAAAAAACAAAAGAATTCCCTTTTTTCACCTTCCAAATTCCTTCCAGTGCTCCTATGGTAAAACCCAACAGGAAGCAAGCTGGCAAAAGAATTTGCTGAGTCCCAGTCCCCCATCAAAATTTAAAAGGGTGAATTGGAGCTGAAAAACAGTAGGTAAATAAATGGCAGACCACTGAAAGGTTTTTAGCAAACAGCATAATCTGACCTGCATTTTTAAAAGTTTATTCCCACATAATGTATACTCCTATAGAGTAAGAACTAATCTACAGACCAGAGGAATTATGAGGCTTTTATAATACACCAAGTGGGACTACAGTGGAATGATAACTTAGAGGTAAGTGGATATATTCAAGACATTTAAGAGTCAGACTGAAGGACAATATGCTATTGATTGGATATGGGGCTGAGGAAATGGGAAAAGTCAAGGATGACTTCTAAGCTTCTGATATGAGGAACAGGGTCCATTTTACTTACTAAGCCATGGAACATTTAAGGAGGAAGAAGTAATTGCTCAATTTAGTCTGAGAGAAGTAACGGCCACCGTGCTTTGGATGTGGATATGGATAATTTCATTTTCACATTGGAAACCAAAAAGTCCAAATTTTCTCTAACCCTACCCTAGCAGGCTGAAAACAGGCTAAGCATCTAAGCCAGACAATCAAATGCTTCTTACCCAAAACTTTTAACTTGAGTGAATGACAAAGAGGCACAGAAATAGTTGAAAAATTATTCAGAAAAACAGCAGAGGTACTGCCAGTAATTGCCAATGGTGGCTTCCTACTCAAAACGTTTATGTGCCTGACCTTGACTCTGGTCCTTGTTGCTTGGCTTCTCTTGATTCCTATCCATTTTCTGAGACTTTTTCTCATGAGAGCTGTCCAATTCATTCCTTTGCTTAAACTAGCCAAAGTTGATTTCTACTGCTTAGAGTCAAAGCAATGCTAATGGATATGCTGGGTATTTTTTTTTCTTTTTGCCCACTATATGCAGCTGAATTCAAGTAAGTTAAATGTGCCTATGACATAACTCAGCTGCTGTGTCACCCAGCATACCCTTAATACCAAGGTTTACATGACACTAGCTCTTTCCATAATAACTTCCTGCCAAGAGACATGTCATCTATTTTCCATCCTTCAACAGAAGTATATTATGTTAAGCACAAAGTTTACTTTCCTTTTGTATCTTCTTTAAGAATTCACTGTCAAACCTCTATTGTTTCTATACCAGCTACATTTCCTCTCATTTGTATTTCCAACAGAATTGGCACATAAATCCCTAAAAGCTATTCTCAAGGTTGTAGAGATACATAGAAATAAATTCAAGTTACTAAAATGTCTATTAAAGACAATTCACAGTTTAGACCCATTTCCCCAGGAACAGTTATAAGCCTTTCTGACATAGAGTAGTTGGTCAGACTGTGCCGCTTACCCATCAATACCCATCATACCTTATTCTAAAAACAATACGAAAACAGCTAACTTGCCAAACTCCAGCTTTCTTCCTTCCCCATGGAGGGCTTATGCACACTACACCTTTTATCTCACTAGTCCACTGCTCAGTAAATTTTATCTCTGTAATCTTTTAAAAAATATGTCAATGTCCTCTTTAATCCATTCTTCTTCCATTTCTTTCAACTCTTAAAAAATTGTTATGTATATTTCACAATGAGATTTTATAAATGAAAAAAATATTTAACTACTCCTCACTTCAGTCACTTAATTTCACTAATAAGCCTACGAAAACTGACAAGGCTAGTGACAAGCCTGTATCAAGCAAAATTAAAAGTCAAAATAATTTAAATACACCTAGACAAAAAAAATATATCTGTGTCAGAGTCCCCGCCACAATCTCCATAATATTCTCAATCTATCTTCTCCTTATCTTACAATATCAAATGGTTTCTCCATAAGGTTTTTTAACTAATCTAAATAGAGTTTTTATAAACTTCTTACATTTATTGCATTATAGTTTGTTTAGTTACCAGTGTTGGAAGAGTACATTTTGTCATTTTTCACAGCAGACATACACAGTGAGTAATTTAGCTACCTTAGGAATTAAGCAAGCTTTACAGGCTAGGTTGGAAACCTAGTCACCACTCATACTAGATTCTAGAGAAACACAAACTAAAGTGTCTACCAACATCATTTAAGGAATCTCAGCAAAAGATTTCAGGTAACTTTGAACACTGTTTACATCACTTCCACAAAAGAACCAATATTTAATGATCACATAATATAATCCTACACGAGCTTTACTTTTAAACTAATAGCTATTATTTGTTTATCTGACACATAACATTTTGACTCTTGAAAAAAATTATTTGAAGAAGTACAGCTTTACCTATTTCACCTTCCCAAAAATGCAAATTAAGGCCATTCTTTTCACATAAACAAATTAAAGAGAACACACACATATCTCCTAACCGTTTTGAAATTTGTTAATGCTGATGTTAACAATCTCTGAAATGTAGACAGAGTTCTAATATATTCTCATCAAAAACAATAAAAATTTTTATTTAGCATTATAAAAGATTACAACCAAATAGGTATTTTGATTTATTGATTCTATAAGCTTCTTCAAAAGGATTAGCTCTTTTTTAATCCTCGTATCACATCAATTTAAAGAAGGAGATGTGATTAAGGTTTTTATGGTCTTATATTCACTTTAAGCTCACAACTTCATTCTATTATGTGATCACTTATATACACACAACAGTAAACAAACAGACTAGTATTAATTTTAAATTGCCAAGCCCATTCACTTCCCCACCAATTTAATTGTCAAATTTGTCTATCCAGCCTCCAATCTTAGGTTGTTAATTGTGTATTAAATGGCAGGACAGACGCATGCCACTGAACATTTGGACAGTCTGCCAACATTTAAATGTCTTCTAGCTAAGTACAGTCATCTTTATTTTATATGTTGTTTATACAGCAAATTTTCTACTATGTTCTGTTCATCTAAGTTTTGTTTAAGCTTGTTACTTGGTAAACTTTGTTAAAATCAGCAGTTATCACAAGTAAATCTTGAAGACCTGGGGGTATCTATAATTTTTTTAAAATCGCAAATTCTCCAAGTCTTCTCATTAAAATATGTGTTTATTTCTAGTAATAGATATTAATAATTTTCATAGCACAGATGTTTCTGCTTCAAGAAACCCCTGCCAATCAGAAAGACTTAAGAGCCTTCTGCAAAGCTTAAAAATCAACACCATAAAAGAGTTTAGTAAGGCATACAATTAAAAAACAATTTACTCTGCTCACTTTGTTTACATGAAGTGCCAATTCTATTATTAAGGGTTTTGGAAAGTAAATTCCAGTTCCAGAGCCCGTAATACCAGACTCAATTCATGCTTGCTCTCTAGACCCTTAAAACAGAGGCAGGTAGATTGGAACCAAAAATCTCATCAATTAATGAAATGATTCTAACCGTCCAACTCCTAAATACATACTTTAACTTAAGAATTGCAACTTCCTATCCCTTTCTTGTTTTCCCATCCTCCACTGCTCAGAAATATGTATGTGCCTGTTGCTAAGGCTATGTATCTGTACTACTACACCATCTTATCCTAAAATACATATTTTCAATTCTTACTCAAAACTCCCTTCCATAAAATCTCTCATACACCAAATAACAGGTCTATTCACATCACTCTATCACTCCAAGTTTTCCAAAAATTACAAATCTATTATGTACAACAAATAATTGCCTCTGGTAGGAGAAGCACATGGGGAGCAAGCAGGAGCCTTAAAATCCAGTTTGAGTTTCATCTTTACTTTGTAATTGAGCTGATTTATAGCCAAAATGCAACAAACATTAAAAAAATAAAACAATATATCGTAAGTTCATTTGCCAACATTGGTATTAAAGGTATTTTATTACATATCATTAATTATAATTAAGATACAGTAAATAGGAGTGAAGATATCTGCAGGCAAAACAGAATGCACCAACGTAAAAAGAGATATATGGGAGTCTACTGTGGTGGTTAAGAACACGCATCCTAGACAGGCTATTCCTAGGTGTGTGATTTTGTACAAATCACCTGTCTGCTCTAAGACTGTTTCCTCATCAAAAGTGTCCACCTCCTAAGGTAGTTGCAAGAATTAAATGAGTTAGTACAGCCATAGTCATAGAAGCATTATTCATAATAGCTAAAGTTGAAGCAACCCATGTGTCCACTGTCACATGAATGGATAAACAAAATGTGGTATAAATACACAATAAAATATTATTCGGCCTTAAAAATGGAAGTTCTGACATATGCTACAATACAAATGAACCAACCACAAAAAGACAAATACTAGATAATTCCACTTATATGAGGTAGCTAGAGTAGTAAAAAATCAGTGAAACAGAATGTAGAATGGTGGTTGCCAGGGGCTAGGGAAAGAAGGAAATGAAGAATTATTGTTTAATGGGTAAAGGATTTTAGTTTTGCAAGATGAAAAGCGTTCTGGATATAAATGGTGATGATGTTTAGAAATTATGGATGTACTTAATACCACTGAACCAAATACTTAAAAATAGTTAGGTATATAAATTTTATGCTATGTAAATTTTACAATAAAAAAATATGGACTTGAAAACTCATATCTAAAAAGATATTTGCACACCAATGCTCAGAGCAACATTATTTACAGTGGCCAGGACATGGAAGCAACCAAAATGGTCTATGATTAATAGATGATTGGCTAAAGAAGCTGTGGTACATATATACAATGGAATATTACTCAGCCGTAAGAAGAGATGAAATACTGTCATTTACAACAACATAGATGGACTCTGAAATAATCATACTAAGCTAAATAAGCCAGACAGAAAAAGTTGAAAATCACATGCTATCGCTTATTTATAAGATATAAACCTAAAAGCAACAAATGAACAGGACAAACAAACAGAGACTCATGGACATGGACAAAAGACTAGCAGTTACCAGAGGGGAGGGGGAGGGAAAAGGGAGAGGTAGGGGGGGAATTTAATCATTTCTTCAATTAAATAAATAAATAATAAAATAATTAAATGTGTCAATATACAAAGGGTACAGAACAGTGCTTGGCAGATGGTAATAAGAATGTCAGCTATTATTATTATGTTACATGCGAGACACACAGTAAGTACTTAATTAAGGCTGGATATAATTAATATTATAATTACTATTTTACACAACCCAAAAAAAGAAGTGAGGTAATTGATAAAACCCTCAATAAGACAGAAGGAATTAGTTTAAGAACTCTGTAGGCAGAGAAGAAGAGAAAATTCCTTCTGAACAGAGGAGAAAGAGACAAGTGAACACAGAAATTTTGAAATGTAGAAAAATGAACCATAAGTAATTCCCTGTAAAGGTTACCCACAGCCCACAAACTTGAGCTTATAAGCATATTTACACAGTCAAAGGCAGACAACTATAGTAAAGTTATTTAATTCTGTTTTCCATGAATAGGTGTAACCCAAATAAATTTTATAAAATCAGAAGCTGCACTACTTGAGTGAGCAATAACAGAGAACTCAAATAAAGAACTCAAATCAGGTGGATCTCTCAATCTGTCTAAGAAATTGTTTTCTAAACACTAGAAAGATAAAAACAAACCTGAGCCTAAAATATCCCAATGTATTGAAACAGCTTCTTAAGATTTACTAACAATGGTACATATAAATATACTCCAAAAGTCATTGCACATAATGGAAAATTATGTTTTTATCCAATAATCTAGTTCATTAAAATAGAAATCAGCGTACGGCCACACTACCCTGAACAAGCCCGATGCCGTCTGATCTCGGAAGCTAAGCAGGGTCAGGCCTGGTTAGTACTTGGACAGGAGACCACCTAGGAAGACCTGGTGCTGTAGGCGTAAAAAATTTAAAAAATAAGGGATTGTAAGCTGACAAGGTCCTTGCAGTCTGTGAGGTCAACCAAGGGTCGCCTCGCATAAAAAAAATTAAATAAATAAATAAATAAATAAATAAATAAATAAATAAATAAATAAATAAATAAATAAAATATTAGTTAACAGCATAAAGTGTAATTAAATCTATATGCATTCATATTCCCCCAACCCAAAAGAAACATAATTACCATCATAGCAATAAGAGTTCACTGATAAAGTCCCCTCCTATGTATGAGTTTAGAAAATCAACAAATTAACAGAGTTTGGGGTAATGCAACAGGTAGACTATCAAAGCATACCTTTCAACTAATGAACTGTCAAATCAGAACTGAATGTATTTGCTACCAGCAACACACATCGTGTTAATCGCCACCTGTGTAGGCTACAGTATGTTCTCTCCTCCTTTCCCCAATCTACAAAGAATTAGAGAATTATGGAATCTTAAAAGGCTAGAAGGATTCTTACATAGTCCCACTTCACCCAAGTAGCATATGCACATACATACGAGCACACACACATACTCCCACCTCTAGCCCTGCAACAACCCTAAAAGTGCTGAAAGCACAATAAACACCAGCTAGATTCAACTGCAAGTGAGAACCAAAAGTATTCATATAGGCATCACAAAAGACATAAAAATTATATGGTTCTACTACCTCCTACAGTTCGTAACTGTCTGAAAATATGCATTAATAGTCACTATACATAATAACAATAAAAACATATAATTCACCATTCTATAGAAAGAAGTTTCTACCTCAAAAACTAAATTTGAATATAATATAGATATCAGTATGTTCTAAGGTCACTTAAATTTGCTTCTTAATAGTCACGTAAGTCCAAAATATAAGCACTCTAAATCAATAATTGGATACAGACAGTTCAATAAATCGATTTCCTCAAATCCTCAAAAGTGATAAGGTTAGAACAGAAAATCTTAAGATACAACGTAAAGTTTTATACAACTGAATAAACTTAGCTAAATAAATGAGTTGTCATTTAAGTAAGGGAAGAGGAGGATTTCTCTTTGTTTTTAAATATTTCCTTACCCTGAAAAATATGACACATTAAAAAATAAAAACCTACAATTTCTAATTAGGTATATAGGTCACTGAACAAACTTGATCTCTCTGCCTTTCGTATCCTTATCCTGAGAAAACAGAGTAGATCCTTGCTACTTAAAATGTGATGACTGATAGCAATGGCATCACCTAGGAACTTGTTAAAAATGCAGAATCTTGAGCCGCACCCTAGACTTACTGAATCAGACTTACATTTTGACGAGATCCCAGGTGATTCATATGTACGTTAAATTATGAAAAGTGCTGGATTAAGTAACCTTAACACTCAAACAGGAAGCCAAACAATAGAAGTCAAAACAAGCTAAAGAAATTAAAATGTTTAAAAACATATGAAAAAAGTAGCTTCCACTAAAGCACCTGTCTAAGTTATATTTAATAGATTTTTCTTCTCTTCTACAGAAATCTTCAGCTACAGAAACATTCTTGTTTTGATGCTAACTATGGCAAAAGGAGCAAAGAGAAGTAAAGAAGACTAGGCAAGATCACAAGTTAGTTCTAATCACAATCTTCTAGTTTTCTCTTATTCAAAATCTTTGGAATTAGATGTACTCCAGAATGTTGAATTTAAAATAAAAATTTAGATAAATAAAAATATATATAATAAATTAAATTAAATAGGTGCAAACTAATTTTCCTCCCAAACCTTACTGACATTGAAATTGACCACACATTAAATTATTTTTTTAGTGGCACCAAGTACACAGTCAGAATAGCTACCATTTATAATTTGTCGTAAAGTAGAAAGTTGTGGAAAAGCAAGCAACATCTTTTTTTCCATGTTATTTCCTCTAGAACAATGAATATTTTTCTTATTTTAGTGAAAGGAAAAGAAAGACCTAATCTATAAGAAACTTGAAATAATTTTACTTTTAACATAAACATTATACTTCTATAGTTTACAGATCCTCATTTATTTTAAATTTACAGACCAATAACACAAGGTCTTTTTAAGAAAGATAATTATAAAAACATGTGGAAGATGCACAACATGATGATGCTTGATTTTATTTAATATCGCTTCATGAACATAGGGAAAATGTGAGTAAAATTATACCAAATGGTTTAAATGAATTTTAATTTCTCCATTTACTAGTACATAATGTTTAATGGATCACACTATTAGAAATTAACTGGTTTCCACTAGTCTTTGTTCATGTTATCATAAAAGTGACAGAAGAAATTCTAGATGCACCAATCTCAACAGTTAAACACTAAATACAAGTAGCTAAATACAACTGAGACTACAAAATAATGTGTATTTATAATATTAAAGCAAATGCCAAAGCCAAATCACAGAGTAGACTCAATGTGCAGTTGCTTAAGGTTTACTACTGTATTCTGTACCTCTAGCCAGCAGTTTACATCTTATCAGGCTAACACAACTTATAAAAGGCTAAAAAGCCATTCTAAATAATTCATGGAGGGACAAAATTTAGTTCTCTGCCCATGCAAAAGTATTTAAAGAGTTAAATTTTCCAAAGTCTAAGATGTTACTAAAATAAAATTTGTCCAAGAAAGCTCACCTGCCAGCCAAAATATCAGCAACAGCAGCAACATTTCAGCTGGGCTGAAAGCCAGGGATGCACGGTACTAAGATGGGCTACCTATAAAATCTTCAAATCAGACTTCACAATTTAAAAAAAAAAAAAAACTGTCATATTACTATTTTCATTTTCTTTACCTGGTTCACAGATATTAATGTCTTTGGGGAACCAAATTATCATTAACATGCAAAAACTGAATACTGTTCCTCAAGGAAGTAAAAATGATACATAATTTTTTTAAAAGGAAGCATATGGTTATAGAAATTTCTTTACCAAAACATAATTGGGCACATATACCAAAATCACTGTTCTTCATCTACCATGTATAATGTCAAATGACTTTTTTACCCTATGAACATAAATTTCACTATCTAAAATAGAAGAGTTTCCAACATCAAATTTTTCTATTAGACTCCTTCCAATACAAAGTACCGGAAGCAAAAAACCCATGGGTAAAGAGAATCTTTACATCTTTATTTCACTCTGAGATTTCAACATAAGAACGTCAGATTCTGGAAGCATATTAAATATTTTTAGGGACTTTAATATGGCAAAATCATTTTTACAAAATAGTTCCAAAATGATACTACACAGTCACCTACAAACAAAATAATTCAGATGCAGTTCCCAAAAAAAAGTCAACATTATCAAAGCTGTTATGTTTTCAGTATTGTTGTATACTGATCCCCCTAATTCTTACTAAATTCTTAATAATCCCAAACTAATATTTTAGGATGTATTAGATGTATAATAGACTAGATACAACTAGAATTTTACTTCATAAAAGCAGCCAGAAGTAAAGCTTGTCCTTTGCTGCCATCTAGTGAAGTCATTAAAAGTCAAAATAAACCAAAAGTAACTGGAAAAAAATTTTTTCAATGATGAATTTAACAAATCATTAAAACATACTACACTTCAGAACATGGTCCTTAAAATATCACTGCAGAAAATGCTACAAAGACATTCACTACAGCGGAATATTTTACTTTTTAAAAAATGTGTGTGTATTCCTACAAATGTATTCAAGAGTATACAAAATGTAGCAATAAATGATTATAATGAAGTGTTGGATGAATAATTACTCATATGAAACCTGTTATCTAGAATAATATTATCACAGTACTGGTATAAAAGCAGAAATTTCAAAACAATCTAAATTTCCAACCACACAGAAACTGTCAAATAAATTATGGTACATTCATGCAATGGGATATAATGATCCAGTATGAGCTCTTTTTCTCCCAATACTATGAAAATTATAACAAAGTTGTTGTTGCTGTTTTTAAGTATAAAGCCATCTGGTGGTTTTAAAAATATGTCTACAAGTCTTCAATCTTTTTGACATTCTTTCCTTCAAAAAAGTGAAGCTTAATTATTTCCCTCCCCTTGAGTGTAGGCTATATCTCATTTCCAACAAAGAGAATATGGCAGAAGTGATTGCAAATAACTTTTGAGATACGATTATATTATAAAAGGACTAGTACTTCCATCTTGGTTATCTTGGAGAATCTACTCTCTCAGATAATTTGCTCTGGGGGAAGTTAGCTGCCACGTGGTAAGGACACTCAGGCAGCTATGGGGACCTTCTTGGAACCCCAGAGTTAGTATGAAGAATACTTTAAACTTCAACAGATGCAGAAAGAAGCCTTCTCAGAGATTCCCTTATCAGACTAAGAGCAGAAACTTATGGAAGTGAGATTGCCATAAATCCCCTTTTGGGAGAAGTTTCACCACCAGGAAGATTAAGAATGAAATTCAAATCCCCATTCTGAAAGAGTTTTACCACCATGAAGAAGAAAAAGACCACTAGCACCAGCATAAACAAACATTATCATTAACTTTATGCCCTGTTTGTTGCCCTAAAAACTCATTTGTCTTTCCTAATAAAAACCCATTTGTTTTTCCCATAGAAGCCTTTCCTCCCCACTCCTCTTCTCCTATTAAGTTAGGTATATAAGCCCCTAACTTTAGCCATTTAGCAGGCCACTTTTGTACACTCCTATATGCATATAAACAAACTTCTCTTCTGTCTTTTGTTAGTTTAATTCTCAGGTCCCCACAAATACCAAACCTAAATGAGTAGAAAAAAGTTTTTCCTCCCCACACAGCCTAAGGACAGATGCACAAGGCAAGAAATGGAAGCCTCAGGCCAACAGCCAGCAAGGAACTGAGGCCTGCCATCGACCACATAACTGAGGTTGGA
The DNA here is from genome assembly GCF_902729225.1 of Pteropus medius. NCBI lineage: Eukaryota > Metazoa > Chordata > Mammalia > Chiroptera > Pteropodidae > Pteropus > Pteropus medius. The sequence goes on along the minus strand of NW_024354500.1, from coordinate 8,171,699 downwards.
AGTGGAGCCCTTAGATGACATTAGCCCTCCTGGCCAACAACTTCATGACAACCTCATGATGGACACTGAGCCAGAAGTACTCATAATTGTTCCTAAAAACTATGAAATAATGTTGTTTTAGCTAATTGGGGGGTAATTTCTTAGGTAGCAATTAACACAACACACAACAATGAAGATAATGAGGGAAAAAAAGAACATCATCGGCAGATGAACTATTTCAATAGTTTACAAAAAGTAGTTGGAGAAGTGCTGAGAAGCACTGCAGAGGTAGCAACATCCAAAAATGAAGCTGCCTGTTTCTGCAAAACTCCAAAGATCCAACTCAAAAACATCAGCTACAAAGCAGTAAGTAATTCATTAGAAAGATAAAAAGGAAATGAGAACACCTCCCAGAAAGTGGAGAGACAAAGGAAAGTATGAGAGAAAAGATCAGAGATGAAAAAGAATCTAGAATATAGGAGGTATAACAACTAACGGTAGTTCTAGATAGAGAAAATAAGGGGGAAAAAATCAGAGGAAACAAAGCACAGAGAGAAGATAAAATTTTCCTCTGAAAGGAAGAACCCAGATTTTCAGATTCACAGAGATCACCAAGTATCCAGCACAATGACTGAAAAAGGGGGTTGAGAACTCCACATAATAAGACATCCACTTGGAAATTTTAGGCCAAGAATAAAGAGAAAATTCTAAAAGTTTCCAGAGGCAGACCACATACAAGGAATAACAGAATCAGAATATCAACCTTTTATTGATTAACAGAAGATAGTAAAGTTAAGATTTTTAATATTCTGAAAGACAACCAGTTTTAATCTAAAATTTAATACACAGCCAAACTACTAAATCCAGGGCATTTTCATACACCTAAGCATGCATATGGGTTACTTCCTACACATACTTTCTCAGGAAGTGATTTAAAGAAGTATCCCTGAAAAGTGAGAAAATAAACCTAAACAAAGAAAGAAAAGAAGAGTGAGGAGGGAGAAAAAACATGGAATCCAGAAAACTAGAACCAACCAAGATGAAAGTTGGCAACAGAACTTTACACAGAAGCTAGAAATCACAGAATATTCTAAAAGAGAGAAGTCTGGGATAACAAAAAATAATTGAAAGAAGAGATAAGATGACTAAAATCTTGAAAAAAACACTTGACTATTGGGTAATGGTAATTAGTAGAATGAAAAAGAACCTATTTATATTCAACAATAGGAACATTCTATTTTAAGTGGCAGAGAAATCATGACTTTGAACTGCGGAAAAGATAGCTATCATTTTGTGGTCAGCTCCAACCCTACACTTGTGTGTTCTCAGTATATCTTGGTTTGAGAAGCAAGCAAACTACGCTTCCCAGTCTCCCTTGCAAGCAGCCTGGAAGGAGACTGGAAAACAGGAGGAACTTGATTTGCTTCTGGCAGCATCTCAGGTGGCACTGAAGACAGCAACCACAGGATTATGGGCTCTGCTCCTCAGGGGACAGCCTCTCAGTGAGTGGCTGCTATGCGGCAGCACTGAGTGCATTCCAACAGCAACAGCCAGAGCTGAGGTACCTCTCCTCCATCATCATTAAGAGCAAGTGCCAACCAGGCTCCAACCAGAGGTGGCATCTGCTCCGTGATTACTGATCTTGAGGTAAAACTTTTGTTTCTCCATCTTTTCAATGCCTTTGTACACAATTCCATGTATTAAACCCTTATATATTTGAAATATATTTCTCTTTTCATGCCATAAAAAAGGAATTCTATCCCTTTCCGCTAATCTAAGCAATAGTTCAGTGAAAACAATTTAAGTATTTTTACCAGTTAAATTCAACTACATAGACTTAAAAAAAAATCTCCGTTTACCAGCATGTAAATGGAGTTGACAATATTGAAGTTACAGCTGACATAATAGAAGTAGAGGAAAGAGAAAACTCTAAAGTCTTCATCTCAGAAGACTCAAGAAAAACTATATAGGGGTTATTAGGATAAAGGGAAGATCAATGAAGAACAAACAATAATAGTTTAACTACGATGACAAACTAGAAGGTAGGCACCAAGATTCTGGTGAGCTACATCCTCAGTGACCACACAAGGAACTCACCTAAAGTTGACTCATAAACAGCAATATAAACATGTTATTTAGAGATTTTGGAATAATCACAGAATGAGTGAAAAACAAAAAGGGTTAAAAATGAATGACTAGAGATCAGTACTGACAGAGAGAAGGAAAGGATGGGGAAGGGTTCTAATGTTCTCCATTACAAGCTTTCCAGTATTATTTTATTCATTTAACCATAAACGAGTATTACTTTAATAGAGAAATAACTGTTAGTCATCTAACAGAAAATATTTAATGAAATGGAAAAATACTGAGGATACCTTAAGTAAAAATAGAAGATTGAACTATAAATCATAGATACGAAACAGTCTGTGTAGAAAACATATTTCACCTAATAGAAGCTCCAATATAACACGGACCACAGTGATTTCCAGCACCAACAATGGTACTTCGCACATAATACACACTAAAAACTATTATGAAATGAATACAGTTTCGTTATAACTAAACAAAAGAATATATAGACAGAGAGGATGGTGTGAAAGCATACACACCAAAATGTTAGCAGCAACCATCTCTAATTGACAATTATAGATGTTTTTCATTTTTGTCCTTTTCCTTACCTTCATTTTCTAAATTTTCTATAATAAATACAAATAACTTTTATAATGGGCAATATTTTTAAAGACACTGCCATTTATTCATTACAAGACCAGAAACACAAGACAAAAAAAGACATTTTCACTGAAATGTATATCAAGTCCAAGTCACAAAAAGTTAATAGTACTAATTATGGAAAAGGTTTAGTAAGGCACAGACATAGTCATTGATCTTGACCTAATTAAGATTTCAAAAGCATTCGGGATAATGGAATACTGCAAAATTATTATTCATTGCACAAATCAGGTAATCAGTTCCAATACTGATAAACAAATCACATGAAATCTACCAATTCTGTAAATAAAAAGCTTCTCTTAGTTATTTTAATTAGTTATTTTTAGATTAAGTAACTCAGTTCATGAGAATATAAAATATCTTTATCAGACTTTAAAGTGTAAAATCAAATGATATACTCATTTGCACTAAATATCATGAATATTACAGGTTATGCCTTTTAGAACTTTACAGCCACACACAAATTAAATATGTAAAATATGGTATCCTTTTAAGTGGTTTTCCATGAGGGAGAGTAATGCCATATCGATTTCGGCAGCACTTATGTATCAAAGGGGCAGAAAGATATGAGAAACATTTTGATTTTCATAAAACAATCAGTCTTCATGAGAAGAAAAGATCAAAAGAAATATTCTAAATGTTTTGTTTTATTTTGCATTAGTCCCTGACATGGCTGAGTACTTTCAATTTTCTTTTGTATAAAGTAGGCATTATTTTAAAAAATCAATTATAATTCAAACAATTTTTCACCAATTCAGGAAGGGAAATGGATTTGTTTTCTCCTTTTTACCCAACCTTGTACTTGCCAGTACTAGAATCACACATAATGGACTAGAATATGTGAGCAAATAACCAGTTCTTAAAGTATCAAGGAATCATGAAAAAATAAGTATGAAAATCCACTTAACATCTCATCCAACAGATAGCTCCATAACTGAGATGTGAACAGGATAAATGTTCTTTAGTATGGTTAGCAGCACTATTCGGTACTAAATAACAAATATATTTGTATCTCTTATTCCACTATCAAAGGTAAAAATGCATCTAGAACACCCAATATTACACTCCTAAAATCAAAATAAGCACTCCTATTTCACATTGTTCACCAAACAATGCTTCTTAGCAGTTCTTTGGTACTTATTTGTTCTGCCTTGTACTATACATAGTTTTACTACATCTCTTACTACATTGGAAAGCTGATTCAAGACAGGAATTGTATTTTATTTTCCTACGGTGTCTTGTATGTTATATATCATACAAAACTATTTGCCTTGCAATCAAAAGAAAAATAGAGCTAAATAGAAATTTGTATTTGCTCTGATTTCTTCCCTGAAATGAAAATGAAAAACAATCAAGTGAACAAATCTAAAGTAGTATACACATTATTTAATTGATCATAATTTGATTTATTTGTTCTGTTCCTAAGCAGCATAGAACAAGAGTTTTGTTTTTGTAGTTCACTGAAAATTATTCCAGAGACATGTGAGACCTCTTTCATATTCCTCTCAGTATGTAAGACTTTTCCATTCTAGCATCTCAGTCCCTTATCCACACTACTCCTATCTGAACATTCAGCTCTAGTCAGTAAAATGAACATCTGCTATAAACATTATTAATGAGATACATATGAAGGGATCCAAGTAAGCTAACTACATGGGGTAATTACACTGTTCTGCATAAAAAACCATTAGAACAGCAAATATAGAAGCTGCCTGAACATATTATAAATCGAGCACTCTGTTATAAGACATGGGACATGATTTTTATGAGGAAAAATTTATAAATTTATAAATTCAGTGAATTACTTAAATAAAAAAAATCTTGTCAAAGTACCAAGGAGTTAGTAAAATAACTTACAATGAGAAGAAAAACTTATTTCAACTTTTAATTTACTGAAGCAAATTTTAAAACAAAACGTCTTTATACTAAACTTTTTTCCTACCTTAAGCTCACTTTTATACTTTCTTAAAAATAAAGAAAGGAAAGAACATTTTAGATGTAAAGATAGTCTTTTAAGGAGAATGTATTCCATCATAGGTTGGCAAACTATGACCCAAGTGCCAAATCTAGCCTGCTACCTGTTTTTGTAAACAAAGTTTTATTGGAATACAGTTAATTCATTTGTTTATAAGAGGCAAAATGTAGCTGCTTTTGTGCTAAAATGGCAGAGCTGAATAACTGAGACAGAGACCACATGGCCCACAAAACCTAAAATATTTATTATCTGGCCTTTATAGAAAACATTTTGCTGAATCCTGGATTATACAAGAATCTTAAACCTGGGGATCTGTCTTAAGCGCTCCTGATCCATTCAGCACCTGACACAGAACCCCAGAAGTAACAAGTTTTCAATATCATTTCTGAATGAACAAAAGATGGGGATTCCCAGACCAGAGTTCAAGAAGAATGAATGTGACTACAATTTCCTACAAGAAGCATCATACAAATATATCTCGCTTACTTAAATAGATGTGTTATAAACAGCTGTCTATAAATTACATTTTCATAATGCCTAAGTGGCTTTTTCTAATTCCTGAAATAATTTACCTTGTATACTCAGTTTTTCTTAAAGCATGGTATGCTTATATAAGTGCATGTATTATATATCTATGTAAGTCAGAAGTATATGCGTGTGTAAATCAGAAGCTATCTTTTACTGTGTCTACTGAATACTAATTGCTTTAAATTACTTCATTTAATCCTTTTATAACTCTGTAAAGATAAGATCATTCCTATCTTATAGAAATCCAAACAAAAGTTCCTTCTTAAGTCCATCAAGCTTTAAATTCTGCCCTAGTGTATCATTTCCTTTGAAATATGCTTTATTTTGCTAAATGATTTACATTTTTGTTTAGGAATTAAATATGACATAGAGTTGTCATTTTTTTAAATCTCAAAAATTTCACAACCACAGTGTATCCATATATTTCTGCAAAGACATTAGCTACTTTTCACTGATTAATTCCTTCAGTGATTTCTTGAGGGCCTACCATGTGTCAAGCACTATTCTAGGCCCTGGGGACACAGTGGTTAGAAAGACAAAAGTCCCAACCCTCAAGAAGCTTGCTTCCATTATGATTATCAACTCATGACAAGGCTTTTACTTGTCAATTACAAATTATTCCCATAGCCTTACATTTTTCCTATGTCAAACAAAGTTTGAGTTATCTTTTACTTCACTATTTGTATTAAAATAGCAGTTACAAAAAATAATAATTTGTTTTTTAGCCTACATGATTCAGAAAGTTGAAATTAAATTTATACTATTTAATCTCTAGACTAAAAGAAAAAATTTAAATTACGAGATTAATTCTAAAATTTTTACGTAGTTCTAAATCTTCATCATTTTCACATGGATGTTGAATAAATTTTGAAAAACTATTTTGAAAATTGATGTTTTCTCTTTTAATTACATGAAAAATTCTGCTAATTAAGTACAGAGAGAAATTCTTAATAAAAGTTTGAGTATCTTCTCTTGGGAGATTTATAAAATTTGTGAAAGAACAGTATTTCACAATTACAAAATACTTCAATTCTAATTTTATCCGTAGTACCATTATATCACTTCTACTGGTTTTGTATTTCCACCCAGGAGTCCCCTCTTCTGCATCTCCACTATGACCAATACAGATTTTCCTAGATTCTATGCTCGGAATTCTCCCATGTGTCAAGCTACATGTAGTTCCCTAGATCGTTCACATTTTGTTTATGCTGTTCAAGTATTGTATTCTTTCATTTAATCGCTTACTTTATTAGTTCCTCCCACAATAATTTACTTATTTATTCATGCAGTCGTTTATTCAATTATTATTGCATACCTTTGTTGCAAGCAGGTGTGCAATCCACTTGTGAAAAGAGAAAAGCAAAATAAATAGTATCTTTTACTGAGTACCTAATGTATGCTAAGCAGTCTACTAACTGCTTTAAATTAATTAACTCATTTAATCCTTTTACAACTGTAAAGAGTAACAGATTATCTCCACCTAATATAAATGTTCTAGATGTATAACAAAAGGAAAAGATCTCCAATTCAATTTTAAGAAACTAGTACAAATTTCATAGCAAAACCACACAAGGATAATACAAAAAAATATAGACCAATCTCACTTATAAACATAAATGCAAAAAAAAATCAAATTGAATCCAACATCATATTGGAAAAAAAAGTAGTTCAACTTCAGAAAATCTATCAGTGTAATTGACTATACTAAGTGAATTTATAAAGTGAAAACTCATATGACTTTCCTAATGCTAAAAATGTATTTGATAAAATTCAGTGATGATAAAAATTCTTAGCAAACCAGGGATAGTAATTTTCTTAACTAGATAAAGGCTATATAGTAAAACCTACAGCAAATATCATTCTTAATACTAAAACCAAGGATCATTCCCACTGAAATTAACATGACAATATCCAATAACATATAATTACACATTGTCTAGAATAATTCCATTGTTTAGAAGTTCTAACTAGTGCCATAACACACACACACACACCAACACACACACACGTACTAATTATAATGAATTATAACTGAACAAAAAAAGAAAAATATTTTCAGATGGTAACTACATAAAAAATTCAAAAAATCTATATTCACACCATTAGAACTTACAAGAAGGTTCAGGAAGATTGCTATTACAATATCAACATGAACAAATGATTAGTGTCCTCATACTAGTGTATGAAGCCATCTGCCATGGGTGAGACGGTACTTCTACAGAATTCAAAGCAAGGAACCTCCTTTTCACTTCAGTAGATAATAGATTTTTTCATTTTAATTTCCAAGTTATTATATGGCCTCCTTTCAGGACCACCGTCAGTTAATTACAACATCAAAACATAGGTTCCTTTTTAAAAGTTTAACAAAAGACATGCTAGAAAGCTATACAACATTGCCAAGAGAAATTAAAAATGACTTAAATAAATGGTGGAATATACCATGTTCATGGGTTGGGACACTCAGTACTGTTAAATGACCATTCACCCCAGAGTGATCTCTAGATATGAAGCAAATCAAATCAACATCTCATATAAATGTTTTTCTCCCAGAATAAAGTAGCCTAAGACAGAGTGAGTATTCAAATAAATACTTAGGGGTTTTCTTTTTGTTTTTAGTAGAGCATGGTTATATGATAAATGAGATATTTCCATTATCAATCAAAAATGTATTAGCTCAAATTAATTTAGCTAATCATTTAGGGGTCTTACTGAGACACAGAGAAAGGAGTATACAACTGCAGAGGAGGGAAAACAAAAGTAAGTGACAAATTTTGCAGACTTTATTATTTAAGCAGCTTTTGCCACAATCATAACCTTGGACACCATGGAGATGGCAATGTAGAAAGTAAAGAATATCCAGAATATGAAACTCAACAGATCAAAACTATGCCTCACCCCCAAATCCCCAGACCATTTTGTAACATAAAGCCTAGATAGGCTTTTGCCCCTCACCTTTTACACTACACTTCTCCACTCAATGAGACAGGTAATAAACCCATCTGTTAAAGACATTGTACCTTATCGAATACAAACGTCTCAACAACACTTTAATTTACTAACTAGTATTACTAACGATTTAACAGATTCTGAACTTATTATAATTCAAAAATATAAATATAATTTCAACATTCTGAAAATAGCCAATGATGCTAATTTGTACTTATCTTTCAAAAATAAATATCTACTGAGAGGAGGGCATGGAAGGGCATATCATCCAAATTATCTGAAACTTTAACTGCATCCATCCCATAGAATGAATACTCCTAGTAGAACACAAGGCAAACTTAAATTTCATTTTATCTGTCTACACTGTTTGAATTTTTTATATTTTAACATTCATTTTTGAAGCTATTTCATTTTTAAATTCAAAATAATGTGAACAAATGAATGCATAAATGTAAATATATGAAGAATGTATATATAAAACATACTTTGTTATTTATTTAAACTCACTACACCAAACATTAATATTAAAAACAATAACTGTTTTATAACCAAAAGAATAAGGACAATACCACAATCATGGTCGTGGTTGTCTCTGATAAAATGACTATTTTTATTTTCTTCTTTTTATGTTATTTTCTGAACTTTAATAAATCTGTACTATGCATAAAATCCCTAAAAAAGTTAAAAGATGCTAAGTTAAAGGGAAAGATTATTTCCAAAAAAGATGAAAGAAAATATTTTTATATAGAACCAAATAATTAAAATACAATAAATTACTAGAAAGTACATAATGCTCAAATAACGTCATTATATTCACCTATTATTAAAATCAAGTTGTCTCCATATGTATCTTTTAAAGTCACCACAAGCTAAATATAGATGAAGAAAGGATGCAAAAGGTATAATTGCCACTATGACACAAAAACTTCTCATAAAAATTAAATGCAACCTATATCTTCTTCAAATTAACATTTAAAAGCTAAAATATGAAAACAAGATCTCAAAGGGATATCTGCATTCCCATTTGTATTTCAGCATTCTTCACAATAGCCAAGATATGGAAACAAACACCAGTCAGCAAAGAACAGACAAAGAAAATGTGGTATACAGAATCCCCACCTTACTGATAGGGGATACATTCCAAGACCCCCTGCAGATGCTTGAAACTGTGGATAGTACCAAACCCTATATATACTATGTTTTTTCCATACATATATATACACACACACACATCTTTGATAAAGTTTAATGTATAAACTAGGCATAGTAAAATGTTAACAATAACTAATAAAATAGAACAATTATAACAATATAACAATATACTTTTATGTAAATGTGCCCACACACACACTTACTCTCTCTCTCAAAATATCTTACTGTATTATATTCACTTTTCACTTAAAAGAAGCACTTTACAGCTTCTCTTTGGCATATTGAAATGCCAGCATCACTTCTCTTGTGTTTTGGTGCCATTACTAAGTAAAATAAGGGTTGCTTTAATAAAAGCACTGTGTTACTGCAATAGTGTATCTGATACCCCAGATGGCTACCAAGTGACTAAAAGGTGGGCAGTGTACACAGCGTGGATATGCTGAACAAAGAGATGATTCATGTCCCAGGTGGGACAGAGCAGGACGGCAAGAAATTTCCTCACACTACTCAAAATGGAGTGTAATTTAAAACTTACGAATTGTTTATTTCTGGAATTTTCCACTTAATAGTTTCAGACCATGGCTCACAATGGGTAACTGAAATTGTGTAAAGCAAAACTATAGATGGAGGCAGGGGCTACTATCTATAATAGATGTACATATAAAATGACATCTTATTCGGCCATGAGAAAGAAGGAAATCCTGACGTTTTCTACAATATAGATGGACTTTGAGGGCATTATGCTAAGTAAAATAAGTCAGAGGAAGATAAATATTGTATGATACCACTAATATGTGAAATCTAAAGAAGTCAAACTCATAAAAACAGAGACTCGTATGTGATTACCAGGGGTAACAGGGTGACAGAAATGGGGTACAAACTTCCAGTTATAAGACAAATAAGTTCTGGGGATCTAATGTGTAGCATAGTGGTCATAGTTACTAATGCTGTATTATATACTTGAAAATTGCTAAGACAATACATCTTAAATGTTTTTTCACCCCAAAATAAATGGTAATTAAGTAATGGAGGTGTTAACTAATGCTATGAAGTAATCACTTTGCAATATATAATTGTATTAAATCGACATGTTGTACACTTTAAATTATATAATGCTATATGTCAATTGTATCTCAATAAACCTGGAAAAAAACTAAAATATATATGTACTCCTAATTATTCTAACACATTTTATTATGAAAATGTTAATAAGACTCATATTAATATCTGTTAAAATAATTGTTTCAATTATCATAACATTTGCTAAATGAACATTTGCTAAGTACATTGAAAAGCTCAGAAAAGCTCTAAAAACATGGATTACTAAAAGAGAAAGTTAAATATTATTTGGGAAACATAAAATTTATATTAATAAATATTTTTAAACTTAGGAATATGAAATGTGAAGTTAACTTTGTTGTAAGAATACAACAACCTTAAGAGTGTATAAAAATCACAAAAAGAATTAGCAAGAATTAAGAGAAAAACTATTCGAAGGAGCAAAATATAGAATGAATCAGGGAGACTTGGTAATTTCTAGATTATAAACTGACAGCACATCTGCTAATTTCAAAAGTGCCCAAAAACTGTTAAAGACGTGGTAGGAGGCAGACATATCAAAAAGCACAATGTTATCAAGATAAAAAACACTTTCAAATTTAAATTTGGTATAAATTTAAATCAAACTAACAGAACTCTAAAACCAAAAGTTTAGAAGAATGAAAGGATTACATAGCTAAGAATACTAGCAAAACAAAAACTACACAATATTAGAAACATGATTATTTTGCTCTTCAAGTCATAAATTCACACTCCCCAGAGTGTAAACCTTCTCTAACAACAAAGCAATATTCTTCAAGTACTAAGGTTATTCGTATAATTTTTTTTAGACTTTTAACTTACCGAGTACCATCTGCTTTCCAGCTTACTTTATATGGATTCTGCTCCAGAAGTTTGATATTTTGCTTGTCCATGGAAACAGGCTGTGCTCCAGGGAATCCAGACCTTAAAGAACATTTTATTACTATTGAGACAAAGTAATACATATCTGAAACCAATCTCACATAAGTCACACATTTATCACAATGTTCTCCATATCAAGAGATTAATGTCAAATGGAATAATACTAGCTTTCACAAGAACACTAACTAAAGGTTATCATTTTTTTGACACTTTATATCACGAGTTAACAAGGTTCTAATCGCCACTACTATACTATAACTATTGGGCTAAATGTTTTTTAAGGGTTTTGGGTTTTTTTTTTTAATTTTTTTTTTATGGTGACATTGGTTAACTTTTAAATATTAATAATCTAAATAGTAAAGCAGGTATGTTTACAAGTCTTTTATATCATAAAGTGTAAATCATGCTTTAGTATCTTAATTATTCTAGACCCCATATTCCTCCACTGTGAAACTGCCAACTTGTCATAACTGTGCAGAGTTTGCAAATTTCTCCTCAAAAGATGCCCAGAAGTGAAAAACCAGGAGAAACATAGATCAAGATTAAAGTACATTGGCAAGGGTTTAACATAATGCTAAAATCAATATTACTTCATCATCATTTTTACCTTTTAAAATTATTTCTAGCTGATTGATCTGTATTTATCAGTCAAAAAATTCTTTATATGAGGAATTTTTAACAATTAATAATCCTGTTTCATCATGTTCCAGCTATATTACAATTTTCTGCCACAGATAGCAATGATCAACAAAAATGATTACAGGCCAACACCTGAGAGCAACAGATAAGAGCAGTGAATTCTCTCCCAAATCCTTTCCCATGAAATGTCCAATAAATAGTTTCAAGTCATGGTAGTGGACAGAACATATTTAAAACTGATTCTCCCAGGTTTCTCACTAAAGAAAACCTGAAAAACATGGCATATTTTCATCTCTTTTTCCTTAATACAGTGCTAAGGACAACCCAAACATTAATCAGTAACAGTTGAATCAAACACACAAAACAAATACTAGACTATAACAACAGTAACTTTCTATTCCTTTAGGAAGACAGATAAGTCGTCTAATTTTTGACTCGACTATCTTCTTTTTACACTGCCTGTCCTGAGAACCACCTGATAAACTCTTATTTGACATCTTTCTACGCACTCTACGTAAATGTACAAACTTCAAGAGGCAACAAAGCTACATTAATGATTGCATCAATGTTAAGTATTGTAAAGTAAGAATAAAATGTTTATTACCCTTCCCAGCCACAGAATTGATGACACTTCAGCTGTACTTCCCCTAACTTTGGTTGAGTTGTCACTTGAGTTACACCTTTAACAGTTACACCTTCCAAGAAAATAGCACCCTAAAATCAAAGGAAAATAAAGATATCTTATTAGAGTTCAAATCCATTTACGAAGACTAGACTGAGAAATAAGTTCATTCATTTTCACAAATCTTAGCAAATGTATGAAACAGAAATGGTATGCTCCAGGAGACTCTATAAACTCCCGAGACTATACACTAGTTTTCTTTAATCCAGTAAATGATTTTCAAGGTACATAAATAGCCCAGTTATATATCATGTTATCAAAGCATTCCATAGGCACTACTCAGAAATCATAACAGCCATAACTACCTACCATTTACTCAGAGCTAGGCAGAGTAGCTGGTATTTTACAAACATTTTTTCTAATTCTTATAATATCTCTGAAAAGTGAATTTTATTATATTTATTTCACAAATGAGTGTATGAGGCATACAGACTGCATGTAATTTATTCAAATGGTAATAAGAGAAATGAACTGAGGTCTACACTATATCATTTAGCAATAATTCTCATTTGGGGAGGAGTAGAAGAGTAGTATCACTTATGGAGTATAGATTTTAAGAGGATAAACACCCACAAGTATAACAGTAGACAAAGTGGTTAAGCTACAGTCATTGGATGTATTAACATAAAACTAAATATTATTCATCACTGAATTTTTAATCTAAATTTATTAATTCAGAACTAAATAATGTGTCTTACTATATTTCATAGCAAGCATATTTTTAAAATATCAGAAGTGAAGTGGGTGGAATTTTATATATCAAATAAAGAACACTCCTGGAAATTTCAAAAACTAAAAAAATAGTAGAGATTCATGCTACAATTAATTTCAAGCCCATAAGAGGATTAGCATCAGTCCCAAGAAAAAAATCCATATACAACTCTAGCTGTTAATGTAATTAGGAGATAAAAAATATGGTCTACTAGCTACAATGATCAATCTTCTAGCAAAGATTTGGCAACTCAAGCCACGTGGGAAGGGAAAAAAATGAACAAAATATTTAGACCACACACATCCCTGTCAAATATAGAAGAGTCCTGAGTAGAATCTAGTCGATTGCTTCAGATCCTAATTCTGAATTACATTATAGTTATCTAATATGTTGTCTACTTTGTTTTCCTTAAATAAACATAGAGATTTCAGGAGCCAAAGGATCAAAGAGTACCATTGCTCTCTACTACATCATCAACTCTCTTTATTAGCCAATGAAGTTTCTGTTTTAGAACCATTTCTACCATTAAACATAATAACAGAAGAAAGAAAAAAAGAAAAAGAGAGAAAAGAAGAAAAGCATTTTTAAAGGAAAGATAGATAAGATTTTTTTTACCATATTTAGTTATTGAGATACTCAATTTCAATATTCTTATAAAAGTATATATAGCTACACTAATTAAAAAGAGAAAGCATTAAGAGAGTTCACTGTTCAGCATCTTTATTCTGAAGGTACTAGTTTTACATGAAGAAGGTACCTAGCTTCACTGATAAACATGTATTTCCTAAGAAGTTAAGAAATCAACAGTAATTTCTGAAAAGCGAAGGCCAAATTAGAATAAATTAATCCTAAAAATACAAACATTACTTCTTTTTCTAACAAATAAAAAGGACTAAAACACTGGAAATACAATCAACATTCAACCAAGTACTTTCCCACAATATTACTACAGGAATATTTTAATAAGTCTATGCAGTTGAACAAGCTAAATATTTTTTAATTTAACAGAACAAATAAATATTGAGCCTCAGTACAGATTTAACAACTATTGAGTGTTTATAAAAGATAATTCCAACCATCTAGTAAATGTCATCCATTTATTTTTCTTCTTCCTTAATATTTCCTACAATACATCAATTTCTTTTTTACTTTTTTTATATTCCCTTATTTTCTTCTGCAATAATTAAGTAAAAAGGGGGAATAAGTCCAATAAAAAAATAAGCATGATGTACTTTATTTACAATTACCATTTAGTAACTTTACGATAACTTAATTTGCTATTTACTATTATTACAAGTTTCTTGTGACAAAAAATATTTTATAGCATTCAAAATTATGTAAGATTTCCAAGAAAGATCACTAATTCTAAATATAAACAGTAATTTCTTAAGCCCTGAACTATTTTTAAATAATATAATGGAGTTTTACAGTCACTGATATTTTCACTTTTAACAAATTATCATTTCAGTCTATGAGAATAAAGAAAAATCAAAAGTACAAAGAAGATAAAAAAGTGCATTTCATAAACAGATTATGCCAGCCTTAAAATGAACATTTGTATGGCTACCACAAATAAGACAAAAGGAATGAGTGATCATTTTGAGAGAAATCGAGGAAATTATTACAAAACGTGGGAGGCAAACTATATGTGAGAGAGGTGCGTGGGTGGGTATGTGTGTATGTGTGTAAAGAGAGTAAGCAAGTATGTATGTAATATGTAATAAGGGTATTTTTGCAATGAAGAAAATGCACTAACAATTTTATTCGAAGAGATGATCCGACATCAATTCAAAAGAGCAAGCAACATACCTGTAAGTCATGCTTTCCAACTCAGTAACAGCATGTGCTCTAAAAATGAATAAAGGTGTTTAGGAATGTGAGGGCCAAGTACAGGACATGTACCTCTGTCATAAACCAAACAGAACTATCAGAATTCACTACAAGGAGTCCATTACTTCAAATCACAATTATATCAATATAAGATGTAGGAAAGAGGAACTCTAACCAAAAAAAAAAAAGGCCTCAAACCAAAATAAGTTCACTGAATTAAGAATTATGAGCTACAAAGAATTAATCACTCTTGCATTGCCTGTTAACTATCTTCAACTTCAGATTGTAAAAAAAAAAAAAAGGAAAAGGAAAGCTTTCCAAATGGGAACTTGCCAATTAATTACATTTACACTTCTCATCACTGTCAACCATACCTTTGACATCACCCAAAATTCAATTCTCCAGTCACCTTTCCTCTCAGATGGTCTTGTCCTCATTGCTTTGGAGTCCCTTCTCCTTGGTTCATCTTACCACTAATCACCTTCCCAGAGTTCCAATGTAAACCCTGGAATCTCTTTTTCACAAATAACCTCCCCTATAATCTCAAGCTTTTTCGTGAACACTGTGTACCCTGTGTCTTAACTAAAAGCTAGCTCTCCAACAAGGAGACCACTTCTCTCTTAAATGAAAGCTACTCATTCTCCCATTGCCCAAGTTCCATGGGTAGTATAAGCCATTCTCCTATATCTTCACTTCTTTCCTAACATCTTTCAAAAGCTCCTTGTCCATTTATACTAACTCAATTCAGCTATACCACTCAGCTGTGGTAGAGCAGATGTTCATTGAAGTTGGTGATATAACAGCTCTTTGTAAGAGCTGCCCTCCTCATCCACAAAGACAAAACCCTAATAGCCATGTTGCATGATAAAGCAACGTCCTACTCCAGCCAAAGTTGATGGGAGCATGAGTAAACGCTCTAATTCAACCTGAACCCACCAGGTTCTCTCTTGGTAACTTTGGAATTGGGATTCAAGAGAGTGAAAGTCTGCATATGGCTAAAATGATAACACATAAGCTTAGAAGATGTAGGACAGCTATAACCTCCCAGGACAATGAGAAATCAGAAAGAGCCAGTCTTGAGAGAGCAAGCCAGTGAGAAGTATGACAGAAAGGAGAGACGAAAATAAAAAGGTGACAAACGAAAATAGAAAGGAGAAAAACGCAAAGGTGAGGAATTAAGAATAACAGAACCTGGGGTGGCTCCATAGTGTAGTGGTTAGCATGTATGCTTTGCAAGCAAAAGGTCCTGAGTTTGCGCCCCAAGTAGAGCCACGGACCACACTCCGGGTGCACCTGGCCCCGGGTGCATGCCGTAAGCATGTGGAAGGGGACACTCCACCTTCAGAGATCCAGTTCTTAAGGGGAAAACAGCAACATCCATGGGTCAGGGGTAGAAATGGGGTGAGGAGGGGGAATTATAGAGGGGGAAAGGAAGAAAAAAAAAAAAGCAGAAATTATTTTTAAAAAAAAGAATAACAGAAACTAGGTTCTAGGTAGCTTTCCAGGTCCAGCCTCCAGTCCCTTCCTGAGACTGGGCTATATTCCTATGCTTGAATTCCACCCATTTATTTTAATAAATTCCTCTTATTATTTAAGCTAGTTTGAGTTAGTTTCGGTTACTTGTAACCACAGAGTCTAATCTGATCGCTCTGTCCTTTGTGTACTGACCACTGGTCATTCCTCCACATTTATCAAAAACAGCTGGTATTTCTTACATTGCTAACATCCATAATTATATCCACTGAGAAAATTGGACCCACCAAATAACCTAGGCGTCACAGTTCAATAATTTCACTTCCAATGACCCTTGTTTTTACTTAACTCGAACAGCCTGCTCCATGGCCATATCATCACCATTCCCTACTGCTCCATTTTTTGATCCATCGATCCAACTCAAACTGAGTACCCACGACATCCTAAAACCAACATGCCTCTAACCTGTCGTTAAATAGCTTAACTCTTTTACTCTCATTATGCTCACTTTCAATTTCACCAAGATTAACAAACCCTCACTCCTCCCTTTTCACATTCTTAACAAGTCCTCGATTCTGACCATACTTTCTACTCAAACTAGATCCTATGGCTGATTACTTCAATTATTCTTTGCCTGATATCCTCAGTACTCCTCTCTCTTTTGTCCTTCCATTATTCTCATACTAAATATACCCAAATATTGCTGAAGACCTATTTCTCCACCTACTCTTGAACTCCATTCCCTTTCATCTCCTCAGAGGCTGCTCTATCATTTATTCCCTAACTTTTGTTGACTTTCATTGACTTGACTCCACAAGCTCCTTATCCACAAGTAATAAATAAGCTTGAGTTTATTCCATACTAAAAAGCCTCTTCTGACTATATAGTCATCAAGCAATCACCTTTATTCTCCTTTTTTGATCATAAGCAAACTACTTGAATAAATAGTCTGTACTAGTGTACAGAAAAGTTAACAAAACAAGACTGCTTGCAAGTTTAGCCCCTGGATGGCATCTGAATATGACTATCAAAGAGTGTTCTCGGTAAAATGATAAGGGTAATTCGCTATGCTCAATTTATACCAACAACTGTTTATACAAAACAAATGTTTTTCTTCTGAGATTCTGCAGTTTTGGTACATGCCAGACAGAGACTGCCTACATGAACAGCCATCAGTAAAAACCTTACGCTCTGAGACTCTAATGAGCTTCCCTAAGCAGAAACATCATATGTGTGTTGCTGCATTTTCATTGCTGCGTGACCCAATGTGGGGAGAAGAGGATAAGAAAGCCTGAATATGGATTACTCTAGACTCCACTTGTCCTTCTCCCTTATGATCCAGTTATATATCCTTAGTACATCACCGTAATAAATCTTAGTTCTGAGTACAACTATACGAGTCCAAACATGGGAGTGGTACTGAAGACCCCTAACACAACTATCTCCATTTTCTCACCTCCTATTAGCTTCTTAAAATCACTAATCTGACCTGGCCTTACTGCACCACAGAAAATAATCCTTAAAAGAACATTTTTTATCCTTATTGTATTTATCGCCTATGACATTTCATTCTGTTAAATCATTTACATAAATCATTATATAACTGTAAACTATTTTTCATATCTCTTTATCCTTTTGTGCTGCATTTGGGAAGAACTTCCTAGCTAGATCTTCCAGCTTGGTAATTTCCTATACAGCTAACTTGATTCTGCTATCTAGCTCACATATTATCTTTTTTATCATCTTCAAGGTCTCTAATTCATTCTTTTTCATAATAGTTTGCCATTATTTTATGGGTTAATATCTTCTCTCATCTTCTAAAGAAATGTTCTGTTTGTTTTTTATAAGTTGTTTCCTCTGGTGTTAGCTAAAATGAATAAGGTAGTTCTATATTCAGGAAGAATTTCTCAGCTAGATCTTCCAGCTTGATATATATATGTACTGAAAAAAGACATCTCAGTTTTTTCTTTTAAGGCTGCAGAAAAATACATTTATTTTAAAAAGGGGAGGGGGAGTAAGATCAAAACTGAATATATCTATGTAAATGCATAGAAAAAATAGTATCTAAAAGGACAACCAAAAGGTAGAGAGGAAGAATGAAGAGATATCTTCATTTTTTTTCCTCTATTAATTCTAAATGTTATCATTTTTATTTCACAAAGAAAACTGATCTTTAAGTCATTTCTGTACACTTTTAAAATAATGATAGATGGACGGACAGAGACAGCTAGACAGATAGATAATGAGGAGAAATTCTAAGAATACCAAAAATGCCAGTAGTAAGGTGAAAGTTGAGGGATTATAAGTTGTTACTCTAATTTTCAAATTTTCTTTAATGTAAGCATGTTACTTTTATAAGTAAAAAATATATTTTGTAATTTTAGTATTTACTAATTGTGATTTTAAAAGAAGAAAAAACTACCAAAGTGGTACTTAACGCTTTAGAATTTTTTTTTCATAACTCTGCCTTTGGAAGTATAAGCACAAATATTCTTAAAAATCACTATCTCCTCATTATCAATTAGAAATCAAACCTAACTGCCTGTTCCAAAAAGAGAGAAGTAAAGATTTCTGCTTTGGGTAATGACAGACTAGTTTATTTAGACCAATTTTGCAGCCATGAGAAGACACTGGAGAATTAGAAGGGAGAAAGACTTGAAGGGCCAAGAACTCAGAGGTAAAGAAAGCCACGATGTGAGCTAGACATCTACTATAGCTTTTCTCCTCCAGGATTTTCCTACAAAGGCATTGTTTCAAAAATCGTAACAGAGAAGCTAAGAAGCTGAACAGAGCTTTCAGAAATGTCACAGGAATGATGGAACAAAAACTGGAGTTCCAGGTCACCAAAAAGAAGGGATCTTGTTTAATTCTCCAAGTTTTCAGTTATAATCACCTAAGGGCTACACTCTAGGAATTAGAGTAAACCAAAACACAGTCCAGCTCCCCAAAACTAAAGCCTAGCTTCTAAATAGTGCAATCCTTGACTGAGTTACGATGTTCAACTCCTAGTCCTACACAGAAGCAAAACTAAATCTCCAAAGGAAAATAACATGATGCAGAATTTCAAATTATTTCCACAATTTTTCATACATAATGTCTAGTAAGCAGAAATACCTAAGCATGAAAAAAAAAAACCCTGCAATTGACCAGAAATCAAAAGGACATGAGAAGAAAAAATAAAATACAGAGGAGATTCACATATTAGTTATCTGACACAGCCTGTAAAATAACTGGGATTAATAAATTAAAAAACCTAAATGACAAGATGAAGAATTCCAACAAAGAACTGAAAATGATTTCAAAACTCAAATGTAAATTCCAAAAGTGAAAGTAAAATAATTCAAATTAAGTACTCGATGGATGAATTTAACAGTAGCTTAGACAAAGAAAAAATTAATAACCTGAAAAATAGGTCACAAGAAAATATCCAGATTGAAAAATGAAACAAAAGTTTGGTAAAAACATAAAAGAATATAAGAGCATAAGAAGCATTTAAAAAGAGACAGACAGACTATTGGGTAAGTCCCAGAAAGAGAAGAGAGGAAAAAAATGAATCTGAACAACATTTGAAGAGATTAATAGCCAAGAATTATCTAAAACTAATCTTCTAAAAATCCAATCATAAATTCTAGAATCATTATAAATAGAAAGCAGGATAAAGATAAAGAAAACCACAAGTAGAAACATAACAAAACAGTTGAAAATCAGTAACAAAAAGATAATACCTTCAAAGAAGCAACATCTCAACAGAAATGGATTATGGAATGATATCTTCAAAGTGCCAACACAGAATTCTATACCAAGTACAAACATTCTTCAAAACGACAGCAAAAATAAATAAATAAATAGATAGATAAATAAATAAATGTGTTTTCGCACAAATAAATACTGAGACTATGTATCACAGCAGACCCACTGCTGTGATATATAGAAAATACTGAAGAGCTCTTCGGTCAGAAGGAAAACTATCCAAATGGAACCACAAAAATACATGAAAAAATAAAAAGCACCAGAATAAATAAATACATGAGTATAGCTAATGAATATTAATTAACGACAAAATAATAATGGTGATGATGATGTCTTATGGGATTTTAAAATGTGACAGAATTCATATACACAAAACCAAAAAGGCAGGCAGAGATAAATGGAATCAAAAGTTCTAAGATTCTTACATTGTCTAAAAAGTAGCAAAAGGATCTTTGGAAACATGATGGAGTGAGAGACATCCCCAGATCTCTCCCCTTGAAACAACGATAAGATGAACATCTAAAACTCAACAAAAAACACCCAAACTGCACAAAAGCACATCTGACCATGAGATTTGCGCATAAGAGCTACCACGGGTCAGAACCCCGGGTATCAGGCGTTGGGCTAGGACAAATAAAGAAACTGCCCCTCGCAGCCACTGGAGCTACCTGTAGGAGGAGGGGGATAGGAGAAGGAGTGACAAAGTTCACTGAACAGCCCTGCCTGGGAAAACTGTGAGCTCCCCATGGCCGGCCGGCAGCAGGGCCTAGTCATCAGAGCAGAAGGCAGAGAATCGGGAGGGCAGAAAATCAACAGTTAATTTTGACCCGCCTCAGTTGCAAAACCCAAGGCTGAGCCTCAGCTCCCAAATCCCAACCCAGAGGGCCCCTCCCCACATACCCTCCAAGACTGTGGAGAACACTGTGGAGCCCCAGGGGAATCTGAGCAAACGCTACAGAAACTATTGCTAAAACTGACAGGAACTGAAACAGAGATTAGCAAGCGTGATTAAATATGTATCAGATTATAAAAAGGGATTTTTAAGGCTTTATATAAAGCAGAGATCCAAGAGGCTTAGATGCCACCTACTAGAAACCAAAAGAAAAGCACCTTCTTTGCAACAGGCTGAAGACCTTTATGTATCTTCTTACTGGAAAAAGGCAGAACGCACTTCCATTAATGCCCAGGTAGAGAAATAGTCCATTAAACACCATGAACAACAGAGTGAAGAAAAGGAACAGGGCTAGAAAGCATTTTCAGACTTAAAGTAAACAAGAATTTCCTATATCTAAGGAATGAGCTGGAGCCTGGAATTCAAGAAGTCAACAGAACACCCAATTATCTCAACCCAAAAAGGCCTTCACCAAGACACATTGAATTAAAATTATCAAAAATCAACGACAAAGACAGAATTCTCAGGGCAGCCGAGGAAAAGAAAACGGTAATTTCTAAAGAAAAATCCATCAGATTATCATCGGACTTCTGAGCACAGACCTTATAAGCCAGAAAGGAATGGAACTAAATTTATAAACTATTAAGTGAAAGGAACTCCCAGCCTAGAATAATGTATCCAGCTAAGTTCTCCTTTAGATCTGAAGGAGAAATCAAGACCATTCCAGACATACAAAAACTGAAGGAACTCTCCACTACAAGGCATGCACTACAGGAAATACTGAAAGGGGTCAGCTCACCTAAAACAAAATAACAAAAAAAAAAAAAAAAAATACATAATTAGCAGTAAAGTGACTATCAGGCAAATAGAAACAGAGGAGTGTAACCCTTATTAAGGGCAGGGCATTATAGCTTAAATAATAAGAAATGAATTGTTATAATAAGATAGTAATGAACGTTCAGCATTCATAGGGACAAACTGAGACAACAATGACTGAAAAGGGGAGGATTCAAAGATCCAAATTCCCAAAGGAGAATGGAGATAAGGCACACACAGAAGAAAATGGACAACTGTATATATATAACTATCCTTTACATATTCATAATGGTAACCACACACCAAGGATTCAGAACTGGAGTATATAACATAAAACAAAAATCAAAGGCAAAACCTACAAAAGCCAACTAAAATAAAGAAAACAGAAATACAAGGACAAAGAAGCAATGGAAACACCGAGCTACCAGAAAGCAAAACATAAAATGGCTATAAGAAGATCTCATATTTCAATTATCACCCTAAATATAAATAGACTGAACTCACCGATAAAAAGGCACAGAGCTGCAGATTGGATCAAAAAACAAAACCCAACCACATGCTGCCTCCAGGAGACACATCTCTGCTCCAAAGACAAATATGGACTCAAAGTGAAAGGATGGAAGATGATATTTCAAGCAAATGGCATTTAGAAAAAAGCGAGAATAGCAGTACTAATATCTGACGAAACAGACTTCAAAATAAAAAAGGTGAAGAAAGATACTGACGGACACTTCATAATGATAAAGAAAATCCTAACACATATTAATATCTATGCTCCCAATCAGGGAGCCCCAAAATATGTAAAGCATTAGTAACAGAACTAAAGGGAGAAACAGACGAAAACACCACCATAATAGAGGTCCTAAATAAATATCCCACTGTCGGATATGGACAGATCATCCAAACAGAAAATCAATACTGAAATAACATCCTTAAATGACATGTTAGTCCAACTGGACATAATTGACATTTACAGAACCATCCCAAAACAGCTGCTTATACATTATTCTCCAGTGTACATAGAACATTCTCAAGAATCGACCATATACTAGGACACAAGGATAGCCTAAACAAATATAAGAGGGTTGAAATCATACCAACCATATTCTCTTCATAATGCTTTAAAACTAGAGATCAACTGCAAAAAGAAATCAGGAAGAACCACAAACACATGGAGACTAAACAACATGCTACTGAAGAATAACTGGGTCAGTGAAGAAATAAAAAGAAAGATCAAGAGATACATAGAAACGAATGATAATGATAGTACAACATATCAAAACTTCTGGGACATGGCAAAAGTGGTCATAAGAGGAAAGTTCATAACATTACAGGCCTATCTCCAAAAACAAGAATGAACCCAAATAAACAACCTAATGCTTCATCTTAAAAAACTAGAAAAGGAAGAACAAATGAAGCCTAAAGTCAGCAGAAAGAAAGAAAGAGTCAAAATTAAAGCAGAAATAAATGAAATTGAAAACAAAAGAACAATAGGAAAAATAAATGCAACAAAGAGCTGGTTCTTTGAGAAGGTTAATAAAATTGACAGACACCTGGCTAGACTCACTAAAGAAAAAAGAGAAAGGACACAAATAAACAAAATCAGGGATGAAAGGGGAAATTATGACTGATGTCACAGAAATACAAAGGACCATACAAGAATGCTATGAAAAAGTATATAACACAAAATTTAATAACCTAGAAGAAATAAACCAGTACTTAGAAAAATACTGTCTTCCTAGACTGAATCAAGAAGAACTGGAAAATCTAAATAGACTGATCAGCAGTATGGAAATTGAAACAATCATCAAAAACCTACCAAAAAGTAAAAGTCCAGGACCAGATGGCTTCACCAGTGAATTCTACCAAACATTAAAGGAGATTTAATGCCTATTCTCCTCAAACTCTTCCAAATAATCGAAGAGGAGGCAATACTTCCAAACTCATTTTATGAGGCCAATATTACTCTGACACCAAAACCTGGTAAAAATAACACAACAAAAGAAAACTGCAGACCAATATCTCTCATGAACACAGATGCAAAAATCCTAAATAAGATACTAGCAAACCGAATACAGCAACATATTAAAAAGATTATACACCACAATCAAGTTGGCTTCATCCAGGGGCACAAAGATGGTTCAACATACGCAAATCGATTAATGTGACGCAACACATAAACAAATTAAAAAATAAGAATCATATGATCGTATCAATAGATGCAGAAAAAGCCTTCGACAAGATACAGCATCCATTTATGATCAAAACACTTAACAAAATTGGTATAGGAAAAAAAGTGCCTTAACATAATAAAGGCCATATGTGATAAAGCCTCAGCCAACATTATACTTAATGGTGAAAAACTAAAAACCTTCCCTCTAAGAGCAGGAACAAGGCAAGGCTGTTCACTATCGCCACTCTTATTCAATATAACATTGGAGGTCCTAGCGAGTGTAATTAGGTAAGAGAAAGATATAAAAAGCATCCAAATAGGAAACGAAGAAGTCAAACAGTCACTATTTGAGGATGACAAGATTCTGTATATAGAAAACTCTAAAGACTACACAAGAACACTACAAATATAGTAAAGTCTCTGGATACAATATTGATGTTCAACAATCCATAGTGATCCTAAACTCTAATAATGAAGTGTCAGAAAAAGAAATGGAAAAAATAATTCCTTTTGTAATTGCAACAAAAAGAATAAAACACATCTAGGAACAGAACTGAGAGTCCAGAAGTAAACCCATATTTATATGGGCAAATAATTTTCAACAAAAAAGCCAAAAGCATACAGTGGAGAAAGGAAAGCCTCTTCAATAAAAGGTGCTGGGAAAACTGGAAAGCCACCTGCAAAAAAATGAAACTAGACTATCACTACACACCAAAATTTACTCAAAATGGATAAAGGACCTGAATATAAGGCCTGAAACAACAAAATGCATAGAAGAAAATATAGGAACTAAACTCAAGGACCTTGGACTTAAAGTGGATTTTATGAATTTGACCTCAAAAGCAAGGGAAGTAAAAGCAAAAATAAATGAATGGGACTACATCAAACTAAAAAGCTTCTGCTCAGCAAAAGAAACCGTCAACAAGGTCAAGAGACAACCATCCGAATGGGAAAATATATTTGCAAGCAACACCTCCAATAAGGGCCTAATGTCCAAAATACACAAAAGACTCATACGACTCAATAACAACAACAAAAAAATGATCCAATCAAAAAATGGGCAGAGGACCTGAACAGACACTTCTCCCTAGAGGACATACAAATGGCCAACAAATATATGAAAAGATGCTCAACGTCGCTAGCTATTAGGGAAATGCAAATCAAAACCACAATGAGATACCATCTCACACCTGTTAGAATGGCTATAATCAACAGGACAAGTAATAACAAATATTAGAGAGGACGCGGAGAAAAAGGAACTCTCATATACTGCTGGTGGGACTGCAAATTGGTATAGCCACTATGGAAAACAGCATGGAAGTTCCTCAAAAAACTAAGAATAGATCTACCATATGATCCAGCAATCCCTCTATTGGGTATTTACCCCAAAGACTTGAAAACTCTTATCTATAAAGATATCTGCACACCAATATTCATAGCAGCATTATTCACAGTGGCAGGACATGGAAGCAACTGAAGTGTCCTACGATAGATGATTGGCAAAAGAAGCTGTGGTACATATATGCAATGGACTATTACTCAGCCATGAGAAGAGATGAAATACCGCCATTTGCGACAACATGGATGGAATTCGAGATAATCATGCTAAGTGAAATAATCCAGACAGAAAAAGTTGAAAATCACATATCACTTATATGTGGGATATAAACCTAAAAGCAACAAATGAGCAGGACAAACAAACAGAGACTCGTGGACATGGACTACAGACTAATGGTTACCAGAATGTAGAGCGTGGGAGAGGAGGAGAGAGGTAGACAGGGGGTCAAATATAGGGGTATAGGGGGAAGGTGAAGTGGGTAAAAGAGATCAAATATATGGCAGCTGAAGGAAACTGGACTTTGGGTGGTAAATACACAATGTAATATACAGATGTGAAATTATACTGTACACCTAAAAATTACATAATTGTATTAACCAATGTTACCCAATAAGCTTAAAAAGTGGCAAAAGTACAAATATACCAGACTTTAACAAATCAAAGATGCATACTGAAATCTTAGGTAACCACTAAAATAAATGGTAAAGAAATGTATAACAAGCAAGCAATGGATAGGAGTGATAGAATAAAAAAAAAAAAACTATTGAGCATAAAGGAGACAAGAATGGAAAATAAAAAGGAACACACTACAAGTAAGAAAAACAAACAAAAAAACAGTAAGACAATAAGTTTAAATCTAAAATAAATAAAACATTAAAATAAATGTACATGGACTAAATACTCCAATAAGGCAAAAACTGTTGGCTGGATAAATAAAACCCAACATGATCCTTATAAAAAACATAACTTAAATAAAGGATAAAGATTGAAAGTAAAAGGATAAAAAAATATTCCATACAAACACTATCCAAAAAACACTTGTACAATCATATCAGATTTTACAATGCTAAAATTTAAGACACTGTTAAAGATAAAATAATCTTTATACATATTTGTATAAACCAAATAATATCACCCCAAAAGATACAAAGCAAACCTGACATAACTAGCAAGGAGAAACAGGTAAATCCACAATCATAGTAGGGAATTATTAAAATATTCCTCTTGCTAACTGACAAAACAGTAAAAATTAAGTTTAAGATTTTAGTTTGTGTTATTTTCCCTTAAAAAAAAAAATGCCCATCTTGGCTATTTTTCTCTTAATGCTGCTTGAGCTCATTTGCAACTATAGGATTTGATGGTACTTGATTTTATAAAATAAAAGTCATCTTTAAGATCCTTTCTACTGGTAAAAACTAAAACAAAACCTGCAAACTTTATCCCATTTTGCAAGATAATAACTATTTTAAACTCTTACAAATTGAAATACTATTCAAAAAGCATAATTCAAAAACACATTAAATGCATGCTCATGATTGTTATTCTTAAAAAATATCCCTTACAAAATGTATCCCTTATAGAAAATATTCCTTACAAAAATGATATCATAAGAGGGTAATCATCTATATGATCATCTATATGTTGTTAAACTATTAGACTTTCTTCAGAATGTGATTCCTACTTTTCTAGGTATGTGATACAGTAATTTCTTATATCTAAATCCAGGAAATAATGAGTTAGATTGAAAAAATAGTAAGTTATTTTTGAAACTATTTGTTTCAAAGCAATTTACATTTTTCAGTGGCCTTACAGTTTTGAAGTCTGAAATGTGTAAATACATATTAAAACAAATGTTTTTCAAACAAGACTTGTTTTTTCAAGCCCAAAATAACGATTACACAATTTACATAAAACAAGGCATTTTCTTGCCTGTGAATCACTGTCTACTAATAAATGTTGCGATGTTTACTGCATAACCATGATTCCCACATGCCTTAATTATTACCTTCATTAACAGTTAATTACCTCCACACTTTCCCTAACTTTCCCTTTTGGTCTATACCATATACTTGTTACGTATAAGTACAATCAGTACTTTTCTTCTCAACATCTCTCCTATCCCCTCAAGAAAAGGAGATTAAGTCCTAATGTTTTCAGTTAAGACTTTTATTCTAGAACAATAAATATGGGAGTTGGCCATAGAAGTAAGTCTCTTCTTGGTTCAACTTTACAGAAAATATGAAAATACCAGCCACAGGAAAGAGAATTTATACGTAAAGTTATTTTAACTGTCACAATTTTCAAAAGCATTAGTAAAATTTTCACTAGATATTTAATTGGAATCTCACAATACTTTACAAAGAAATAATAAATTCTCAATCAAATGTCTAAGAGTTCTTTGGTTTACCTAATAAACAAAAAGAGGATAGATTTATATAACTGAAACTTTTCTTGCAGAAAAGGAAAAGACTCATGGTTATCAAGAATCTTTAGAAGTAGCCAGAATAAAATAACCTCAAAAAAACTAGTAAAACAAACAGTAAAATGAAGAGTCAAAATTCCATTTTCATAAATCTCAATAAACCTGCTGAAGAAAAAAAGGTAAAGATTATAATATTTTTAAACATTACCAGTTTTAACCGTTCTTTTCTCCTTTTGCCAAGGAGGCACTTGACCCAGGTTCTGATTCCTTTTTGCCATCCTCATCCTCATCTTCATCTTCCTCATCCTCATAACACCAATCTGGCAACAGAGGTGGGGGTGGTGCTTCTTCTATGTCACCATAGCGACGAAAAAGTTCCTTCAAATAATCACCTTTATAAATTCCTGGTGGTCTGGCTTGAGCAAAAGTAGCAACTGCTGCTTCAATACTATGGAAAACAAACACCATGCAATTTCCTCACTACTCTCCATTTATGCAGACTTATCAAAACTCACTCATTATATTTAATGTACCATAGAAGTTTAATAGATTTATATAACCACAGTCCCAATCTTAAGGCATTCAATTTACTAAGGGACAAATTCATTTTGACTCAATTTTAACAAAAGTACATTGAAAATTCCTAGAGGTAAATTGCAATGAGTGTATAGGAGAGACCTGGGTAGAGTCAGTGGAGAATTTAAATAAATCTTTGAAGGTGGAGGTCTGACTCTAAGGGAAAATATCAAAGAAATGTGAATAGCAATTTAAATAAAGTAAAAAGCATTCTGATTTTTCAGGAACTTTCAACAGACTCAGGCAATAAGAGCAGAGGTCATTAGAGAAGCGCTAAGAATAGTCTCAGTCTGACACAGGACTCAGGGGTTATTGTGTAGAACATCTGAAAGGCCAGAAAAGCTGAGCTAGAAGTGCATGCAGTGCATGCAGAAGGGAACTACTGAGGGTGCATGACCAGGAAAATAAAATATACCACAAGATGTGTACCTCGGCTGATTATATTCAGAGAAGGACCTACTATGTAAAAGGCTTTGCAAATAATGACCTTCAATCAGTAAATGAGGAAATCCAGTTAGTAATATCTCATTCTCTCAGGAATTTTGAGTGAGGTTCTAATGTCTCAGGATCTAAAAAGGCACTCCATAAATAACAGGTGCTCAATAAAGACATGCTGATTAGTTTAAATAAAATAACTCTGTCCCCAAAATATCTTTTCCATATCGCATTATAAGTTTTTCCTATTACTCAACAGCTATAAGAAGGTACTATTAAAAATGAAAACAACAACAATAATTTCCAATGGTAAATACTAACACAGAATATTGGGAGAACTTGTCTCTGATAATTCTGTAAGATGTGGAAAAAGAAAATACATAGTACGTGGGATCCATAAGCACTCAACTAAAGTGCTGCTTTGTGCAAAAACACCAAGTATGGAATAGTATTCTAAAGATAAACCAAATCTAAAATGAAAACAAATTCAAATTATATTAATCATGACTTCACCAGAAATTTGGCAATATAAAGTGCTAAAACTAAAAAGTCAATAAAAAATTTTATCAATTACTAAATGTCTTCTTCCATTATAACATAGAAACAAATACCTCCAATCCATTTTCTCCACCAAAAAGGCACATATGAGGAAACCAGTGCGATTGAAACCATGGGTACAATGAACACCTAGAAAACAAAGTAGTTTTGGTTTAAAATTAATAAATCACTTTAGAGGCCACATTTTACTTTAAAATTTCAACTTGCACTCAAAACATTTCATTTTATAAAATAACTACATTTTAAAAAACTGAAACCTCTTATAATACTATTAGTAACTTATCAGTTTAAGTTGTTTAACATCTAATTTATAGCATTAGCTGTAAGTTTAAATGTAATATATACTGATTTATTAGTTACAAATTATCTGTAAGATCTAAACATTTCTCTTAAAACTACAAGATTCCAAGCATATTAAATAAGGAGGTATTTTCATCAAATACATAACTCAAAGGACACACACACGTACAACAAGACACTTGACTGGATACAGAAAATAATTGACTAACTGATGGATACACAGTACAATAAAAATAAAACTACTTTGAAGTTCTCTAGAAACCAACTGACTATATCTTTACATTAGCTTACACTCTTTCGAAGTAAACTTTCAGAAGAAAAACCTGCTGAGAAAAAGAAATTTATTTTTCTTAAACCTTTTTTCAGGACATAGTCAAGATCAGTATGGTCCCACCTCTGTATTCTGAAAAGCTGCAAATGAGCTTCATAAATTCCAAACATGATTGCATTTTTAAATCATTTTAACTACTTTGAAAAAGTAATAACAGCTTTATGGATATTACCAACATGAAAATATTACTGCCAGATTAATTCACTCTCCTGCAAACCTCAAAATGAAGGTTCTCTTGTTATCTCTGTTTAATGGTAGGATAGCCTAACATTTAAGACTATATCTTTCTTTTTATTATACCTTTTACAAACTTCTCTGTGTTTATAAAGCATCTTGATAGAGTACAACCAAAATCAAATATACAAATAAACTAAAAGTTAGAATTGTAAAACGTCCAGAAGAAAACACAAGAGAAAATCCTAGCAACCTTAGTGTACGAAAAGATTCTTAAACATGAAATAAAAGGAAATATCGATAAACCAGACTACTTCAAAATAGTAAATGTTTGCTCTTTGAAAGATGTCATAAAGAAACTAAAAACACCAGCCACAGAAAATATCCACAATACATGTACCTGACGAAGGACTTGTATCCAGAATATATAAAGAACTCTTACAACTCAATAAGACAAACAACCCAATTTTTAAAAAACTATTCAAAAGATTTGAACAGACTCATTACAAAAGAATGTATGCAGATGGTTATGAAGTACATGAAAAGATGATCAACATCGTTAATTAACTGAAAAATGCAAATTAAAACCACAATGACATTCTACTACACAATAATTAGAACTAAAATCAATAAGACTGACCATCTCAAACGTGAGTGACGATGTAAAAGAACTGGAAATCTCATACACTGCTGGTAGAAATGTAAACGGCACAATCACTTTGGAAAAGTTGGTCAGCTTCTTAAATAGTTAAAGCTATAACAAATTACCAAATGATCCAGACATTCTAATCCTAGTTATTTACCCAAGAAAAATAAAAACATGTGCTTCAAAGACTCACATATAATAATGAATGTCCACTGCAACTTTATTCGTAATGGCCAAGCCTCCCAAATGTCAATCATCAGTGAAAGGATAAACATGTTGTATATCCATGCAATGAATATTACTCAGCCATAAAAGAAAAAGGAACGTTTGTACACTGTTGGTGCAAATGTAAACTGGTTCAACCACTATGAAAAACATGAATTTTCCTCAAAAAATTAAAATAGATCTACCATATAATCAAGCTATTCCACTTCTAGGTATACATCCAAAGCAAATAAAAACAGGACATCAAAGAGTTATATAAACTCCCATGTTTACTGCAGCATTATTCACAATAGCCGAGATATAGAAAACCTAAGTGCCCACCAATGGATGTATAAAGAAGATGTGGACATCCTGCCACCTACGACAACACAGATAGATCTTGACCACATTATGCTAAGTGAGATAAATCAAACAGCAAAAGTTTTGTATATCATTTATATGTGGAATCTAAAAAAGCCAAACTCGTAAAATGGCTTTAATAACACATTTCAAATGTTAATGTTCATCAATACAGCCTTGTTTTCAGCAACTGATTTTGCTAAAAATATCATAAGTGGGATACATTTTTTAAAGTATACCAATAAAATATCATGTTCATCTCATTTATGTAATAGGGTAAGATTTCTTTCAAAAGAAAGTTTTTGCTCCTCAAAAAAAAAAGTATCTTAGAGTTACTATTAATTGAACTAAATCACCTATTTTTACACTCATTATAAATAAAATGATCATTAATATTTAGAAAAAAAAACATAGTCAATGAACAACACTCAATAAACAAGGATAGACTAGCATGATAAGAAAGTAATGCCAAATGCAGTTGGAGACAATGAGAGGGTCAAAATCCTAAAGAAACTTGTGCATCGTACTAAAGAGATTATAAAAGCATAGACGATATTAAAGAATTTTAAGCATGGCATAAAATTATCAGGTTCCAGAAAATCCACTCCAATGGCAGCTAAACAGAAGATATAAAGGACACAACAATGAAAGCAAGAAAACTAGTGAGGAAGTCATCCCAGTAACTTATGTGCAAGATAAGAGTCTGGGTGACAAGGGTCATGGTGATGGTAATAATGAGGAGAGGCAAACTGAAGAGACATTTAAGGAAGAATCTGTAATATGAGGGGCAAGTGACTGACAACAATGAGAGAAAAGATTTAAAA
Organism: Pteropus medius; assembly: GCF_902729225.1. NCBI lineage: Eukaryota > Metazoa > Chordata > Mammalia > Chiroptera > Pteropodidae > Pteropus > Pteropus medius. The sequence continues at coordinate 8,139,291 of NW_024354500.1, read as the reverse complement.
GGAGTCTGGTTTCTGACTTCGGCAGTGGTGCCACTAACTGAGCAGTGGTACCACTTACAAGGACAGGAAGTACAGTTTACATCAGTCTTATGGGCAAGGCAATGAGTTGGACATGCTCAGTTTAAGGTTCTTATGGGACTTATGAGTATTTGGAAATAATGGTAAAGTGTTTCACAGAGCCATCTGGCTGGAGTTGCAGATTCAAAAATAATCAGTTACACAGTCAATTATGGAAGGGGTCTGTGACGGGTAAGATTTCCAGTAATGGGTATATAAAATAAAAAAAATTAAGGATGAAAACTGAGGAAAACCAACCTTTCAAGAATAAGTGGTAGGGGTAGGGGACCATAAACAAAAACTAAGATTGAACTGTCATGGGGTCAAGAAAACAAAGAGAACATGGGGTCATGTACACTAAGAAAAGTGGAAATTTCAAGACATGAGTGTACAATTGTTTAAATGTCACATAATGATTAGAATTGAAAGTCATTATGTGATTAAGAGTTCAGAGAAAAAACTCCAGATTGCAATGAAGTAAATGGGAATAAAATGGATTCAAGTATTGATCTTTCGAAAAGTCGGCTAGAAAAGCAAAGAGGAAATATGAAACAGGAAAAAAGGTGGGGTTCTGTTGGGGTGTATAGTTTAATATAAGAAGCTTAACTATGTTTACAGTTAAATCACAAAGGCTGACAATTAATAGAGAATAAGGATATAACTGAAATGAAGTTTCTGAAGAGATAAAAAAAAAAATAGAAATCAGCCTTGAACAGGAAAAGACCCATCTTATATATCCATGGCTATCATGAAACTATAAATGTAACCATGAAACTATAAATTCCATCATTTCCACTGCTTTGTAAGAAAAGGGATCTCGAAAAAGTTACACAAAAATGTTTGCTGTAAACAGACTTTTTTATTTAAGAAAAGTGTTCATAATCGAACATGGAAATTACTTTTCTACTTTATATTTTAGACCAATTTAAGTAACAAATATTCTAACTTTAGATGTTTCTCACCTACACCACTGCTGTTTTGTATCTAATTTTTACTCTAAAAAGATTAACTATTTTTTATGAATAGAAAATGTAAGAATAATTGCCAATTAAATGATTAAGTCATGTGACAATACAGTGTGAGAAATTATACCATTATACTATTGCTCTTTTAATATTGTTATATAAATACATAAACTTTTAGTCTTGCTGACAAAGCTCTATAAAAAAATTTAGAAGATCATGTATTTAACGTAAAAAAATCCATTAAGTATACTACAAGCTTAGTCTGATACGTCTTCAACATTTTTTTTAAGTTTTTAGTTTTCCCCAGTTTATTATGAAAATGGGTCCATCTAGTGGCAAGAAAAGCACGGTTTATAACTAAAGATTAGCTCACTATTAACTATTTCAATCAAGTCAACTCATTTAAATTTGTCTTCATTTTCTAGGTAAGTTAATATGACAAATTTATACAGCACTTCAAAAAATATTAACACAATCAACTTAAGGAAAAACTGTAGTTCTTTTAAAATCAAATGAAGAGAATAAATAATCTCCCTCAACAAAAGGAGAGAAAGATGAACTATAATTATAGGTATAGATATAGATATAGATATAGATATAGATATAGATATAGATATAGATATATAGATATAGATATATAGATATATAGATATAGATATAGATATACACACACACACACACACACACACACACACCCTGGATATTTAAGTATAAATTAGAAAAAGGTGACTTATAAAGGGTAGCAGCAACATATTAAATTAAGCCTTATTTCAACATACATAATTTCCTTTCTATCTCACCAGTTAGATACATTATTTTTTAGGATCAAAAACTTATCTGATCAATCTAAATCACTGGTTTTCCACTATGAACGATTTTCCTGCCTCCTCAAACACCTGACAAAGTCAGAAAACATTTTTAATTGTCACAATTAGCATCTAGAGATTAGATGCTAGGGAATAGGGATTCTGTTCAACATCTTACAATGTACAAAGTCCCCCAAACTAAAGAATTACTGAGTACAAAATATCGATAGTGCTGAGGTTCAAACTTGGTCTTAATGAGCGACAAAAATAAGAACAGGAAAAAGAAACAATCATTAAGAATTTACGAGGTGCCAAGTTATCTTAAATATTTTTATTTACTCAAAAGAAATACTTTCTACAAAAATAAACATGTGCTACTCATGAAAATACATATTCACAAATCTGTCCTATGTACTTATAACCAGGAACACCTAGTAATTAGAAGCATCAGTAAAGCTATGTATCTATTAGACAGTCTACCATTTACCAAGAAATCAGTTTTTCTTTTAACACAAAACAGATGTCCTCTAGTCCACAAAATTCTTATTCTCAAAACAGTTATTTCTGTCCATGCAAACGAATGCATTGTAACTCCATAATCTCTTGTTCATAATTATAATTACAAAAAGGCTCTAAAAAATTAAAATTTTTGTTAATTCATTTGGGGACAAAACCTGACCTGAACTAATGTGATATTATTTATAGTCTATTTTTCCCACTTAGTATGAATGAATATTCATATGTTTAACTGCAAAAATGTTAATATGTTTAATTATGGAATGTTCTCTAACACCCAGATCATCTCTAAATACTATTTTCCACTAAAAGGATGTCAGGAACCATGCTCCTTAGGGAAATAACTGATTCTAAGTCTGGAAAACATCTCATGCCACAAAACAAGAAAACCATCGAAAACTGGTAAGGTGATAGAAAGTTACAGAAACCAGTTTGAAGGGGCTCCCACTGACCTAGTATGAGGCAATTTGGACATAAGAATAAATACTGACTGCAACTGATTTAAATACATCAACAATATAAAAAATATATAGTTCATACAGACACTTTAAAAAAATGAAATTAATCAATCACCACTAGAGACTACTAAGATGCCAATCCATTATTCTGAAAATTGAGAAATAAAAGGAAAGAATCAAACATTTAACTTGCCCTTCCAGTATAAACTGTATTTCAAGATAACCAAATTGTCTGAGAAGGAATAGTTCCTTATTAAAGAAGAATTTGAGCTAATATATGAGGAAATAAGAGAATCAGAAAAGTCATTTTGCAACCCCTATTGGAATATTGGATCAAGGCAACAATCATCAATGGATACTAAAATCATTAGATAAAGGATAGATGAAGGTGCCAGGCCCCAGGTGCACCAGGCCATAGGTGCCAGCCATGAGCGTGTGGGAGGAGAAGCCACACCTTCAGATGTCCAATTCTTAAGGGGGAACAGCAACATCCGTAGGTCAGGGGTGGGGGAGGAATAAAGAGGGGGAAAAAAAAAAAGATGAAGAACTTTCTAACAGATGAAACAAGTTGACACCACCCAAATACTTACTCGTCTTAGTACCACTACAAGTGAGACAACCAGACATTACGTGCTTCCTGATGTGGCGTGAAAGGAACTATACAACATCAACTATGAAGTATTCTTATCTAAAATCCTAAAACTGAATATAATTACTTCCCTACATTTAAGTATCAATTTATAGGACATACAAGAGATAAAGGGGATTCAGAAACACGGAGGAGTGAGAGACGTCCCTAGATCTCTCCCCTTGAAACAACAATAAGCTGAACATCTAAAACTCAACAACAACAAAAAAAACTGCACACCAGCACATCTGAGCGTGGGATCTGCACATAATTGCTACCACAGGTCAGAACTCTGGGTGTCAGGAGGTGGACTGGGACAAATAAAGAAGCTGCCTCTTGCAGCTGCTGGAGCTCCTTGTAGAAGGAGGGGGAGGGGTGAAGGCACAGCGACTTTCCTGAACGACCTTGCCTGGAAGTGCCCAGGCTTGTACGCAGCTGACCAGAGGGCCCAGTCATCAGGGCAGAAAGCGGAGAAGCGGGGTAGGACTGCAGAGGAACAACAGCTGATTTTTGCTGGCAAAGGTTACAAAACCAAGGCTGAGCCACAGCCCCCAACCCCTGACCCAGAAGGCCCCTCCCCCCATACATTCCATGACTGATCATCGTGGAGCCCCAGGGGAATCGGAGCAAAGGTTACCAAAACTGCTAGGAATCCAAGAGGCTTAGATGCCACCTACTAGAAACCAAAAGAAGAGCATCTTCTTCGCAACAGGCTAAAGAGAGACATTTATTTAATAAACCTTCTTTCTGGAAAAACAACAGAATACACTTCCATTAATGCCCAGGCAGAGAATTAGTCCATTAAACACCATGAACAACCAAGGTGACAAGGCATCTCAGAAAGAAAGAGAAAAATCTCCAGAAAATAAGCTTACAGACAGAAATATGCAAGTTACATGACAGAGACTTCAGGATGGTGCTTCTGAAAAAACTCAATGAGATCCAAAACAACTCAAATCAACAATTTCAGGAATTGAAAAAACAACTAGATGAATTAAAATTATCAAAAATCAACGACAAAGATAGAATTCTCAAGGCAGCCAGGGAGAAGAAAATGGTAACATATAGAGGAAAACCCATGAGATTATCATTGGACTTCTCAGCACAGACCTTATAAGCCAGAAAGGAATGTAACCAAGTATTTAAACTATTAAGTGAAAGGAACTCCCAGCCTAGAATAATGTGTCCAGCTAAGCTCTCCTTTAGATCTGAAGGAGAAATCAAGACTTTTCCAGACATACAAAAATTGAGGGAATTCTCCACTATGAGGCCAGCACTACAGGAAATACTGAAAGGGGTCAAGCTCACCTAAAACAAAATAAAAAAAAAAAAATACATAATTAGCAGTAAAGTGACTATCAGGCAAATAAAAGCAGAAGAGTAAAACCCTTATTAAGGGCAGGGCATTATAGCTTAAATAATAAGAAATGAATTGTTATAACGAGATAGCATACATAGGAATAAACTGAGACAACAATGACTGAAAAAGGGAGGATTGAAAGATCCAAATTCGCAAAGGAGAATGGAGATAAGGCACACACAGAAGAAAATGGACAACTGTATATATATAACTATCCTTCACATATTCATAATGGTAACCACACACCAAGGATTCAGAACTGAAATATATAACATGAAACAAGAAGAACCAAAGGCAAAACCCATAAACACCAACTAAAATAAAGAAAACAGAAATACAAGGACAAAGAAGCAATGGAAACACCGAGCTACCAGAAAGCAAAACATAAAATGGCTATAAGAAGACCTCATATTTCAATTATCACCCTAAATGTAAATGGACGGAACTCACCAATAAAAAGGCACAGAATTGCAGAATGGATCAAAAAACAAAACCCAACCACATGCTGCCTCCAGGAGACACATCTCTGCTCCAAAGACAAATATGGACTCAAAGTGAAAGGATGGAAGATGATATTTCAAGCAAATGGCATTTAGAAAAAAGCGAGAATAGCAGTACTAATATCTGACGAAACAGACTTCAAAATAAAAAAGGTGAAGAAAGATACTGACGGACACTTCATAATGATAAAGAAAATCCTAACACATATTAATATCTATGCTCCCAATCAGGGAGCCCCAAAATATGTAAAGCATTAGTAACAGAACTAAAGGGAGAAACAGACGAAAACACCACCGTAGTAGAGGTCCTAAATATCCCACTGTTGGATATGGACAGATCATCCAAACAGAAAATCAATACTGAAATAACATCCTTAAATGACATGTTAGTCCAACTGGACATAATTGACATTTACAGAACCATCCCAAAACAGCTGCTTATACATTATTCTCCAGTGTACATAGAACATTCTCAAGAATCGACCATATACTAGGACACAAGGATAGCCTAAACAAATATAAGAGGGTTGAAATCATACCAACCATATTCTCTTCATAATGCTTTAAAACTAGAGATCAACTGCAAAAAGAAATCAGGAAGAACCACAAACACATGGAGACTAAACAACATGCTACTGAAGAATAACTGGATCAGTGAAGAAATAAAAAGAAAGATCAAGAGATACATAGAAACGAATGATAATGATAGTACAACATATCAAAACTTCTGGGACATGGCAAAAGTGGTCATAAGAGGAAAGTTCATAACATTACAGGCCTATCTCCAAAAACAAGAATGAACCCAAATAAACAACCTAATGCTTCATCTTAAAAAACTAGAAAAGGAAGAACAAATGAAGCCTAAAGTCAGCAGAAAGAAAGAAAGAGTCAAAATTAAAGCAGAAATAAATGAAATTGAAAACAAAAGAACAATAGGAAAAATAAATGCAACAAAGAGCTGGTTCTTTGAGAAGGTTAATAAAATTGACAGACACCTGGCTAGACTCACTAAAGAAAAAAGAGAAAGGACACAAATAAACAAAATCAGGGATGAAAGGGGAAATTATGACTGATGTCGCAGAAATACAAAGGACCATACAAGAATGCTATGAAAAAGTATATAACACAAAATTTAAGAACCTAGAAGAAATAAACCAGTACTTAGAAAAATACTGTCTTCCTAGACTGAATCAAGAAGAACTGGAAAATCTAAATAGACTGATCAGCAGTATGGAAATTGAAACAATCATCAAAAACCTACCAAAAAGTAAAAGTCCAGGACCAGATGGCTTCACCAGTGAATTCTACCAAACATTAAAGGAGATTTAATGCCTATTCTCCTCAAACTCTTCCAAATAATCGAAGAGGAGGCAATACTTCCAAACTCATTTTATGAGGCCAATATTACTCTGACACCAAAACCTGGTAAAAATAACACAACAACTGCAGACCAATATCTCTCATGAACACAGATGCAAAAATCCTAAATAAGATACTAGCAAACCGAATACAGCAACATATTAAAAAGATTATACACCACAATCAAGTTGGCTTCATCCAGGGGCACAAAGATGGTTCAACATACGCAAATCGATTAATGTGACGCAACACATAAACAAATTAAAAAATAAGAATCATATGATCGTATCAATAGATGCAGAAAAAGCCTTCGACAAGATACAGCATCCATTTATGATCAAAACACTTAACAAAATTGGTATAGGAAAAAAAGTGCCTTAACATAATAAAGGCCATATGTGATAAAGCCTCAGCCGACATTATACTTAATGGTGAAAAACTAAAAACCTTCCCTCTAAGAGCAGGAACAAGGCAAGGCTGTTCACTATCGCCACTCTTATTCAATATAACATTGGAGGTCCTAGCGAGTGTAATTAGGTAAGAGAAAGATATAAAAAGCATCCAAATAGGAAACGAAGAAGTCAAACAGTCACTATTTGAGGATGACAAGATTCTGTATATAGAAAACTCTAAAGACTACACAAGAACACTACAAATATAGTAAAGTCTCTGGATACAATATTGATGTTCAACAATCCATAGTGATCCTAAACTCTAATAATGAAGTGTCAGAAAAAGAAATGGAAAAAATAATTCCTTTTGTAATTGCAACAAAAAGAATAAAACACATCTAGGAATAAATTTAATGAAACATGTGAAGGACCTATATAATGAAAACTACGAGATCCTATTTTAAAAAAAAATTGAAGATACAAAGAAATGAAAAGATATTCCGTGTTCTTGGATTAGAAGAATCAACATAGTTAAAATGACCTTATAACCTAAAGCATTATACAGATTTCATGCAATCCCCATCAAAATCCCTTCAGCATTTTTTAAAGAAATAGAACAAAAAATCATCAGATTTGTATGGAAGCACAGAAGACCCCAAATTGCCAAAGCCATCTTGAGAAAAAAGAACGAGGCTGTGAGGCATCACTCTGCCCAATTTCAAATTATACTACTAAGCAACAGTAATCAAAACGGCATGGTATTGACAGCAAAACAGACACACGGACCACTGGAACAGAACCGAGAGTCCAGAAGTAAACCCATATTTGTATGGGCAAATAATTTTCAACAAAAAAGTCAAAAGCATACAGTGGAGAAAGGAAAGCCTCTTCGATAAAAGGTGCTGGGAAAACTGGAAAGCCACCTGCAAAAGAATGAAACTAGACTATCACTACACACCAAAATTAACTCAAAATGGATTAAGGACCTGAATATAAGGCCTGAAACAACAAAATGCATGGAAGAAAATATAGGAACTAAACTCAAGGACCTTGGACTTAAAGTGGATTTTATGAATTTGACCTCAAAAGCAAGGGAAGTAAAAGCAAAAATAAATGAATGGGACTACATCAAACTAAAAAGCTTCTGCTCAGCAAAAGAAACCGTCAACAAGGTCAAGAGACAACCATCCGAATGGGAAAATATATTTGCAAGCAACACCTCCAATAAGGGCCTAATGTCCAAAATACACAAAAGACTCATACGACTCAATAACAACAACAAAAAAATGATCCAATCAAAAAATGGGCAGAAGACCTGGACAGACACTTCTCCCTAGAGGACATACAAATGGCCAACAAATATATGAAAAGATGCTCAACGTCGCTAGCTATTAGGGAAATGCAAATCAAAACCACAATGAGATACCATCTCACACCTGTTAGAATAGCTATAATCAACAGGACAAGTAATAACAAACATTGGAGAGGATGCGGAGAAAAAGGAACTCTCATACACTGCCGGTGGGACTGCAAATTGGTATAGCCACTATGGAAAACAGCATGGAAGTTCCTCAAAAAACTAAGAATTGATCTACCATATGATCCAGCAATCCCTCTATTGGGTATTTACCCCAAAGACTTGAAAACTCATATCTATAAAGATATTTGCACGCCAATATTCATAGCGGCATTATTCACAGTGGCAGGACATGGAAGCAACTGAAGTGTCCTACGATAGATGATTGGCTAAAGAAGCTGTGGTACATATATGCAATGGACTATTACTTAGCCATGAGAAGAGATGAAATACCGCCACTTGTGACAACATGGATGGAACTTGAGATAATCATGCTAAGTGAAATAATCCAGACAGAAAAAGTTGAAAATCACATATCACTTATATGTAGGATATAAACCTAAAAGCAACAAATGAGCAGGACAAACAAACAGAGACTCATGGACATGGACTACAGACTAGTGGTTACCAGAGGGCTGTAGAATAGTGGTTAGTAGCGGGATGGGGGAGGAGGAGGGAGGTAGACGTGGTAAAGGGGTCAAATATGGGTGGGGGGAGGGAGAGGGTGAAGTGGGTAAAGGGGATTAAATGTATAGTAGCTGAAGGAAACTGGACTTTCGGTGGTGAACACACAATAAAATATACAGATGTCAAATGATAATGTACACCTGAAAACTATATGATTGTTAACCAATGTGACCACATAAACTTAATTTAAAAAAAAAAAGAGAGAGAGATAAAATAACAAGGTGAGTGATACCATTAGCAAGCAATCAGATAAATCCAGAACATGGAATACTTTATAGGATAAATGACCTGGTTTCTCTAACAAACTGATGGCATAAAAATAAAAAAAAATTTTTTAAAAGAATCAGACTTAGGAGACATAATAACAAAATACAGTAAGTGAACACTATGGGATCTGGGTTGGAGACTCTAACTTGAAAAAGACACTTTTTAGGTAACTGAAAAAACTTAAAAATGAACTAGGCTTTGGATGACATTAAAGAATTTTTAATTATTCTGTTTGGTATAACTGCATGGCGGTTACATAATAACCAAATATTCTTATCAGTTAGAGATGCATACTGAAACATTTTAATAAAATGGTCTACCTCTGATTTGCTTTAAAATACTCAAAAAAATTGTTAAGGGGAGGAGAGGAAAGATGAAAAAATAGCAAAATGATAACTACTGAAGCTGGCTAAAGATACATGAAATTTCATTTTACCATTTTTCTTGGTTTTGGTATATTTGAAAACTTCCATAATAAAAAAAATTAGGGGGTACTGCTCTCAGGGGAGTTAACATACAGTAAAAATTAAAAACATCTGACCCAAGGGTATCAGATAAGGGATTATGAAGCTGTAGTTCTTCCTGAAGATCAGAAAATGTTTCAGGCTTCTGTGGTAAATGTTTCAAGAACTTTACATTTTCACTAAGCCTACAGCATTATCCCACAACCAGGCTAACTTCATGAATTACCAATTACATCAGCTAATTTAAAAATGATAAAGAGCAGCTCTGAAAATAAATGAGTCTAATTTTTGCCATGTCATAAATGTTATACTGTTGGTCACATGTATGCTTCAGCAAGAATGAAAGCAAGGCTGATGAAAATTCCATCACTGACACTAAAACATAATTAAAATACTCTAAAAGCAGGCCACTTAAGCTTGATTTTTACCTCCTTTTGTTTAAAAAGGTGTTATCAGCAATCAGCTCTAAAACCAGTTTCTGTTATTGTATTCAGAATATTACTACAATAAATAATTGCCAAAACAACCTGTGCTCCAAAACTTGGCAGGCCCAAAGCAAATGTTTCCACTTCAAACCAGATAACCAGAATCACTACCTGTGATATAAGACATATATAATAATATGTGATATATTGTAGCAAAGTTCTATAATTTTTATAACCTGTAAAACACTCAATTTAGAAATTTTCCTATTAGTTCTTTCAAGAATACAAGTGGTCAATTTATAACAAGAGTAAACTTATTTTCCTAAACATGAAAGTGTTAATCTTTCTGAAATCATGCATGTGATTCCAGATATTAAGACTTCTTGACTGCCCTCCTCTAAATTCTACAAGTGTATTTAACATATGCCCCTACAATGGCTTCGCTCAAATAAGAAAACAGTTGTTTTTAATCATTCAAATAAAGGTCTCAGTGCTATTTTAGGCTGTTTATATTCTTCTAGTCTTATACCTAAATGTGTGTGTGTGTGTGTGTGTGTGTACATCTTACACATATCCTTATGTGTAAATATATACACACTTCCATATCGAATACTTTATGTCATATATTCCCATGTTATTGTTCTTCTGTTAAAGAGTACATACTGTACAATATAAATAGCCTGCTTTTACCACATATGTAAGCTTTTATTACAAAGGAAGCTGTGATGAAATTCCTTTCACATAAATCTTTATTTCAATCTCTGACTACTTCCTTAAAATAAATTCTTAGATTTCATCTTGATCAAAGTGTATGAACACTTTCAAGGCTCCTGAGAAATATCACCAAATTGTGCCTCCAGAGAGGCTGTGTCAATTAACACTCAAATTAACAATGTATGAGTGTACCCATTTTATTTAATCCTTCACATGATTTTTTAGATCTTTGCCAATGTGATGGGAGAAAGTAATAATACATATTTTAATTTGTATCGCTTATTAACAAGTGAGAAGAAAATCTTTCACATTTCTCGGCTATTTGTATTTCATCTTTTATAAACTACATTTTCATTGCTTTCTATATTTTTCTACTAAGAAATGCCTCTTTTGCCTACTGGATTATAAAACCTCTTTGTATATGAAAATATTAACTTTTTACCTGTTATATATGCTTCAAATATTTTTCCTAATTTGTCAAATATCTTTTTGCTTTGTTTCTGTTGTGGTTTATAGTACAGAAATTTTTTTCACCTTTATATGCTCAATCTAGAAACCAGCGGAACAAATAATTAAGAGATTTGGACTTTGAGGTCACAAACTGCATTAAAAATCTGGTTTAAACACTTTTTAGATGTGAGAAAATGGGCAAACTACTTAATTTTTCTAAGAGTCAGTTTCTTTCTCTATAAAATGGAGATACTGACACATAACACATAGAGCTGTTAAGAGGATTACATTCATTCGTTCCCTCATTCACTCTTCGTTTCCTACCATGTCTGCCAGGCAAATAATAAGAATTCATTATTATTATCATTAAAAAACATTACATATTAATTTTTGACAGCAGTTCTCAAACTTAAATGTGCATAAAAATCACTCAAGACCCTATTTTAAAAAAAAAAGCAAAAACCTAGATTCCTAGGCTTCATTTCCAGTTTTTGATTATGTAAGTTCAGGATAAGGCCGTAAAACACATTCTTAATAAGCATTATCAGGTAAGCAGTCCAGGAATACTCCAAAAAGAAATACTTGTTCAAGAATTCTGCCTTTGGCAATAGACGGAATATCCTTCCTCACACCAGAATTAAGTAAATACTGACCTGTATTTTCTCCTATTATCCTTATGGGTTCTTTTAAAAATATTTAACCCATCTAAAATATATTTTATTATATTGTGGCTAATATATTTTATTATATAGTGGCTGTCTCTCAACACCATTTGTTGAATAATCACCCTTCCCCCTCTGATTCGAAAAGATCTCCTCTACCACCAAGAAACTCTTAGTTTCCACTGTTCTACCACATGTTTTAATAACTGGTAAGGAAAATTCCCTCATTACTTTTGCTTTTCAAAATTTTCTTGCTCGTAATCTTGCCTATTTGATTTGCCAATTTTTTTCTGTCATATATAAATAAATATTTATTGACTTAATAGAGGCAGTGGCATTTACGAATAGAAATTAACTTCATAATAATTCTCCCAAAGTCTCGCTGGGATTTTGCTTGGAATTACATTTAAAAACTGAAATTAATTAGAAACAAATAATGTCTCTCCGTTTCTTCAGGTCTTTTAATATGCAAGTATATTTTCTTTATAAAGACCACTTAGTAATTATATTCTTTGTTTTATATTTCCATTATAGACAACTCAGATTGCTTAGGATCTGATCTAAGTTCTAACCTCTACTAGCTTGTGCAAGATAATGAGATAATGTATGTAAAATGTGCAGTACTGAGAGAAAATGTTCGATGAATGTTAGCCAATATTAGTAACGATAAAATTAATGACACCATTCTCTATATTTTCTAACTAGTTACTGCTTATTTGCAGGAAAGTTGCTGGTATTTTCTTATTTATCTATGACCAAAAATATCCCCTGAACTTTCTTATTATTCTTAACATTTTTTTAGTTAATTCTCTGGATGAGAATACTAGCTGCTTAAAATTTTAAAAAATAGCAAAAAAAAAAAAAAAAAGGCATTGACAACACAAAAAAAAAATTTTTTTAATATTACCAACAAAAATTAAAAGGCAAATGAATTGGAAAATTTTCCAATAGTACATATAAGTAATTTATGGCATCTACCTATCAGTAAAAAAATCATTCAATAAGCTGTACTGAAACAAATGATTGGTTATAATTAAAAACATTTAAATTGGATTCTCAATTCAAACCATATGCCAATATAAATACCAGAGAGAACAAAAAAAAAACCCGAAACCAAAATGTCGCTTAAGTAAACGTCATTTTTTTTTAATTTACTTATTTATTATTTATTGCCTGCCTTCCCCAACCTGCCACCCCCACTCCCAACCACACTAGAATATAAACTCTAGAAGAGCAGAGACTTTTTTTGTTTCCTGCACTGATATATTCCAAGATCGTTTACCTGGCAAAGAGGAACGATCAGTAAATATCTGCTGAAAGAACTGTTCATCAACAGAATAGATAAGCTGTAGTATATTCAGACGATGGAATACTACACAGTAGCAAAAATGAACATCAGTTACATATACCATCGTAGATCACTCTCAGATAATGAGCAAAAAAAGTTTCAGAATAACACATATGGTATACAATGCAAAATTATAAAAAATAAATATGAAGTGTTTAAGGTAGTTTCCCAATAGTACACCCGAAGATAGGCAATTAGGGCTATATCTTGAAAAATATAAAAACTACAAAAATACATTTATTTTATAGTTCACAAAAGTTAATCTATTATTTCAATAAACATTTCTTGGTGGTTACTTAAAAAAGGGAAGGGAAAAAAAAACCTCCATATCAACTCACTTGCAAAGAAGAGAATGGAAATCCAATCCCAAAGTAAAATAGTCACAGGGGTAAAGGAAAGTCAAACATACCTATAAGTTCAGGTGGGTTTCTTTCATTAAATCGCTCACACAGACGAATAAATGTCTCTGTATTCTCAGCTGTAGGGCACTCGCCATGTCTAGTAATATGAAAAAAAAAATTTTAAAGAAGAGATTACAAATTTCAGCAGAAGGTTTCAATATTAAAGAATCTTAATATATGACTTACCCTTTACACTGAAGTTTTATATATTTGATTCCTTCTTTTTCTATGTCATTTCTGTCATAGAACCTTGAAGTATTTGTCAGATCCACCAGCAAGCCCATTTTAACCTTAAAAAAAAAAAAAAGGTCAGATTTACTAGTAACTGAACTTGTTCCAAAACAAGTTGACTAAATGACAATACTCCAGTTCATCCAGTTCATCCATCTACACTGAAGGAGATTTTATGTTCACTCTGTCAATGAACTATTAACAATGTAAGGACCACTTATCCAAGTCTTATTCAAGGAACTAGAATTTAGAAGGCACTAACTGAATGAAATAAATTAACTCCCCAAAAAATAAAGGCACAAAAACATAAGCAAAACAGACTCCACTTCAACATCATAAAAGTCTACCTAAAAAAGCAAACACTGATATAGTTTTCTGCATGTCATTACCCCTATGATTTATTAGACAAGAGGCTAGAGCAGGGATAGCATCTATCTGAACTACACCCTACCTGAGCTCCAGGCACACATCAATCCAGCATTCCAAGCAACCATCAGTACATCATATGTTAGGCAGTTAAATTCTAAAGCAAGTATACAGGGTAAAAAGTGTATACGGTGAAAATTCCCTTGTAAATTCTTTAAATAATCAATAAATAACAGTATGCATGGCATATTTGTGCATCTCATTGAAGACTGACTCCTAACTCTCAGCCAGTTTTTCTTCCTGCATTGGAACAAAAATCATTTTCTTCTGTCAAGTGCTAACTGACGTAATTGGCTTGTGTTTAGGGGCTATGTGGTTTGAAAAATCTTTAACAACTAGAATCACATTCAGCCTGGCAAGACAGTCTTGCCCAGAAATGCACACCTGAACTGAGCCAAAAAATTAAATAAATAAAAGTTAACCATACATCTTCCGCCTCATTCTAACAATTTAGAAAGTATAGATTATTTCTCTTGCCATACTTCAAATATGGAGTTGTTATTTTTCTCTCTTTTGTTGTTTTTGCATTTTTGAGTATCTATTGTTATTTTTCTCTCTTTTGTTGTTTTTGCATTTTTCAGTACCTATTGTTAGATTTGCCTAAATGAGAATAGTCTACATAATGATTCAATTCCATTGTTATAGGGGGGGAAAATGACAAAAACATTTAAATTTCACACATAATAAAACAGACAAAATTGTGTGCTTTAAAATATAACTAGCTGCCATAATGTGCTCTACTGATTTTTCCAGATTCCTTAGCTCTTGTGTAGATGAGAGACATGTCTACGAATCAGGTTAGCTCTTACTTTCAGGAAATGTATTTTTACATTCTGATGGTATTTTCTATAATTTGCCACCCCGGACCTACTTCTTTACCCACAGCTTCTGCAGTGATCTTAATTCCTTCAGAGGTATACATTACCAAATACAAAGATTCAGATACTATATTACAACTTCTCAATGAGTTAGAATTAGAACCCATGTTGTTTATCTCCAGGTTCAAAATGAGAAGTGAATGTAAAGTAAATCTCTAACCATGAAGCAAAGATAATAATAGTATTACCTCAGAGTTGTTTATGATGTTTAAATGAAGTCCTTACTCTGTGTCAAGCACTATTCTACATGCTTTACATGCACTAATTTTATTTACAGATAAGGAAACTGAAACATGAAGAGACTGTGTAACTTGCCCACAAAGCTGTAAGTGACAAACTGGAATTCAAACCCAGTCTGTCTGGTTTCTAAGTCCAAGTTCTTAGCATACTACCTAAGAAATATTTAATGGTTTATATATGTTAACTATGACTTTCAATGCAATTATTGATAACAAAAATAAAAATTTTAGGTTTATGAGCTAAAATAA
Source organism: Pteropus medius (assembly GCF_902729225.1). NCBI lineage: Eukaryota > Metazoa > Chordata > Mammalia > Chiroptera > Pteropodidae > Pteropus > Pteropus medius. The sequence continues at coordinate 8,123,452 of NW_024354500.1, read as the reverse complement.
AAGATATAAAGAAAAGACTCAAAACTACACCAAGAAAAGGGATGAGTAAAAGGTTTTCAAAACCTAAGTGGTAAGAGGAGCCTTGCACATAATGAGCACTAATATTTGTTGTATGTACTAATATATAGCATACCAAGAGTATAAAATAGAAGAGTAACAAAGATTGGTGTTATGAGTTGAATTATGTCCTAACTTCCTATGAATATGACCTTATTTGGAAATAGGGTTACAGAGTCTTTGCAACTGTAATCAAGTTAAAATGAAGTCATACTGGATTAGGGTACCCTTTTAAGAGAAAAATTTGGACACAGATACGCACAGGAAGAATATCAACAAGGGAGAGAGAATTGATGGAAGTGCAAGCCATGGAATGCCAAGATTGTTGGCAATCACGAGAAGCTAGGAGAAAAGAATGAAAAACATTCTCCCTCCAGGCCTCCAGAAAGAACCAACCTCACCAACACCTTGATTTGGAACTTACAGCCTCCGGAACTGTGAGAGAATAAAGGTCTGTTGTTTTAAGCCACCTAGTTTGTGGTAACTTGTTACAGCAGCCCTGGGAAACTAATACTGGCACATTCTTATAAAATTAACCATGCACTCAGAAATCATATTCTTGGCTATTTATCCCAGAAAAATGAAAACACGTTCACACAAACACCTGTACATGAACATTCACGGCAGCTTTGTTCCCAATACCCCACAACTGGAAACAACTCAAAATGGCTAAAAGGTTATTTAATCATTCAGCAGAAGAATGGTTAAATTCTAACACATCCATACAACTGAATATTATTCAGCAATAAAAAGGAACAAACTTTCTGTTGATACATGCAACAATTTAGATAGACCTCAAGGGCACTGTGCTTAGTGAAAAAAAAAAGCCAATCCCAAAAGGTCATATACTGTTTTATTCCATTTACATAAAATTTTCAAAATGACCAAACTACGGAGATGGAGGACAATTAGCAGCTGCCTGAGGGAAAGGGGCTGGGAAGAGGGTCTGACTATAAAGGGGTAGTATGAGGGAGTTCCTTTGTGGAGACGGAATAGTTCTTTGACTACCACCACAAACCTGTACATTGAATCAAACTGCAAAGAACCATGCACACATACACACAAATAAATGCATTTAAAAACTGCTAAAAACTAAATAAGTTCTACAATCTAGTCAACAGTTCTGAACCACTGTCAATTTCCTGCTTCTGATATTGTACTGCAGTTATATAAAATGTCACCACTGGGAAAAAACTGGGTGGAGGGTCATAGAACTCTGTATACAATTTTTGCAATATTTCAAAACAGAAGGTTGGGTTTTTTTAAGCCACCTGAAGAACAAGAGTGGGATAAAGTATATTAAATCAGTATCAAAATGTTTTGTTTCTTACCTTCAGACTCTTTAGATAATTTGAGAGCATACTGGGATGGAACCGATTTTCTTCAGCAACTTGACTATCGTATCTTGGTCCTAACATTGTCTTCAGAGGTAAGAATCTTCCTAAACAACATGAGAATGGGTAACAATTTTCATTAAAAAAAAAAAGTTCCAAGTTAAAACTCTATTAGCAATTCTCAAAATCACTCTGTTAAAATGTTTTAAACTGTTCATGAAGTACTCTTGATCAAAACTATACTTTTAAAAGGTATTGCCTTAGAACTTTTAGGGACAACATAAATTCTAGAAATTGACAATCATATATAATAGCAAAAGAGAAATTCCCAGGTAATGGAACTTCCATAAAGACTCTTAAGTTCTAAACCATTCCATTAAAAGTTATTGCCTTAAAATCTTTAAAGATACAGTACTAGAGAACTGAAAATGAAGTGAATCAAATTGATTCTTTAAAATTCCTAATTATACCTTTTTAACATGAGCTTGGAACTTTCCCCCTCTTATGGACCTTATCCTACATCTCAGAATAAGAATTATGCTGAGAGACATGCTAACCAAAATCACTCTACAAACAACTATCGGTGATTATAATTTCAGCAAGACTAAATGACCTTTTTGGCCTTCTTTTCTGAATCACAATATAAGCATAGGGGAAGTCACTTTATATAATCACTTTATATAAATCACCTATTTTTAACTGATTTAAATTTTAAAACACAATAAAATCAGTAAGAATAAATATCTACCTAAAATACATCTGAGTGAAATCTTAATATGTCCAAAGGCTTTAACCTAAATTTCAGAAACAAATAATTTTTTTTAAATCTTTTTCTACAAGACCACTCAAGATCACTAATAACCTCTACAGTGCAAAATCCAAAGGTCAATTCTCAGCTCTCAAACAACTAATCACTTTTTAATTCAAGAGAGAGCTTTTGAAACATTTTTTGCACTTGGCTTTGAAGACACATCCTCCTGGTTTTCCTCCTATCTCTCTGGCTTCTCCTTCTCAGTCTCCTTTACTGGCTCCTCTTTATCTCACTGATCCTTCAATGTTTTGTCCCAGGGCTGTCCTTGGACCTCCTTTCTATCTTACACTCACTCTCCTGGCATCTCATCTAGTCTCATAGCTTTAAAAGCCATCAATGTGCTGATGACTCACAAATGTGTATCTCCAGCCCAAACCTCTCCCTTAACTCTAGACTCAGATATGAAAATGCTTGGCTTAGTCTCTACTTATTATCTAACAGTAGTCTCAGACTTGATATCCAAATCTGAGCTTTCAATATTCAAACTTCCAAAGCTGCTCCTCTCATGGTCTTCCCTATCACAGCAAATGGTAACATCATCTTTTTAATAGCTTAGGCCAAACTCTTTAGTTATCCTTGATTCCTCTCTTTCTTGCACACCCCATATCCAATCCATCAGCAAATCCTATCACATATATCTTAAAAATATATCCAGAATCTGAGCACTTTTCACCACCTCTACCATTATTTCACCTAGATCATTATACTTCATTTAGTTTATTTAACAGATATTTAATGAGCGCCTATCATGTACGAGACATTGTTCTAGCTGCATGGAATACATAAGTGAAAAGAAAAAAAACAGATAAACTCTCACCCTGATAGAGCTTAGACTCTACTGGGAAAAGATAAACTGTAAACAATAAATGTAATAAATAAGTAAAAAATATGGTATAAGATTCATCCCACTAGACCCTCTCTCCAACTATCTAGCAAACTTCTATTTATTCAAGATAATTTATGTATCAGCTCCTCTGGGAAGTCTTCCCTGATCCCCTTCGTCTTACCCATCTCCTCTTACCCAAAGAAAGGATTAGATTCATTACCTCTGGTATCCCATAATATTCTAGAATACAGTCACTACTCTATTTATTACAACAGAATTGTGTTTAAAAATGATGGTTTGCTACTCCAATGAGACTACGTGCTGTTTAAGGTGAAGGACTATATCATAATCATCTCCCTAGCCCCAAGGAGTAGCAAAAGTAGATATTCAAATATCTGCTAACAAAAATGACTTCAAAGTCACTATCACAAACTGTCTCATGTTTATATTCCCAGTTAGTTCCTAGTAAGTTCTTTAGATATAGTAGGCACAAAATAATTTAATGTTGAATGATCTTTAAGAAATGTGAAGTTGTTTTCTTCAGTGTTCACCTGAAATCTATCACTCAGAAGGAGAATAAAAGAATTCTTCAGAAATAAAGCTTGGCCTTATCTCCAAGAGCTCTCCTTCATTAGTAATCTGGTTTAATTAGAGAAGTTGACCTCAAAGTAGAACAGACTATATATAATTAGTACCTTATTTCTGATACAGGAAAATGATGACCTTCTAGTACTAATAAAATGCATCCTAATGTTTACAATGAGAAAATTTAATTTAAGCAGGCATAGCATTTTCCTATATATGCAAAATATCAAGTTAAGCAATAAGCATGGATTACTTTAATAATTAGAAAAAACTAAGAGGAAAAACTAAGAGGAGGTAGAGAATGGGAATGGGAATGATTCCTTACTTTTCGCTACAGCTTGCAAGAATACAGCTAGTAATTCTTGCTTGGCTACTATAAAACACTGCTAACCATTCATTTCCAAAATTCACAATGTGGCATGAATACTTCTAGGACACAGAAAGACAGAACTTTAAAGGAAACTCAAAGACACATCAAGAATTCTATGTTGCATTCACTTTACTTTCTAATAAGCATCACAAGCTGAAGCACTATTTATCGCTAGCAATGATCCAGTTTGTCAGGAGGCCTGCGGATCCATCCAGGGACCACAGTCAATTAGGTAAGTGAGCTTAGTGACTCACTGAACAATAATAATTAAGAATCCAGCTTTTGGGGGCCAAAATATTCCTATATAATATAAAGGAAAAACTTTATTCCTGACTCTTCATACCCAGCAGCCAATATTCTGATATGTCACTGCTATCCTGCAGACCATATTAAAATTTTGATTATTAAACTGCTTTCCTAATTCTAAAAAAAAAAATCTCTTTGACAAAAACTACTTTATGATTATTTTTCTCACAAATCAGCATAGCAAATAACAAACGAAAGGATCTGGGAAACAAGCTCCAGGCTAGAAAAGAAGCTAGACATGTGAGTTTAGAGGTTTTTTCATAACTCCCGTGAGAAAACAACATGTATAAAGAAAGGATTCAATATCAAATTAGAGATGGCAAGGAGAAAAAATGTCAAAATGACTGGAGAGTAAGCTCTATAAATAAAACGTAAAGAATTGTGATCAATTCATTTGAGGAAAATACAAGTTATCAAGAACTGTTTTCATTACAAATGGATACAAAAAATGGTTAGAACATAAAGAAAATTATTTCATTTTTCATTAAAGAAAAAGATTTCCTCACCTTAAGACTTGCTTAGGTTATCTTTCAGTACCACTTTTATCCATCGTTTATATGGCTTTACTGACTAAAGCTTTTATATAAAATGTGAAGAAAAGCTGACAAACTAGAAGCAGCAGAAAACTTGAATAAAAAATGACTTACAGAATCTCCTCTTCCAACAATTTTATATAACTAAACATGGCCCACCACAAAAACCTTTCATTTTTGTTTCAAAACACCATCTAGAAAAAGCATACATCCAAAGAAAGGACTTATATTTACAATACATAAAGAACTCTAATAACTAAAAAATAAGATAAGCAACCCAATTTTAAAATTAGCAAAAGATTTGGACACTTCACAAAAGAAGGTATGTGAATTGCCAAGAAGCACGTGAAAAGATGCTCAACATGAAACCACAATAAGATATTATTAAACACCTATTACAGTGGGTAAAATTAAAAAGACTGATCATACCAAGTGTTGGAGAGGATGTTGAGAAAATAGAACAATCATATATTGATGATGGAAATGTAAAATGTTAAGACTCTGATAAAGAGTTTGGCATTTTTTTAAAAGATTAAATGAACACCTACTATATAATCCATCGCTATCCTAAAAATTTACATAAGTGAAAGCATATGTCTATACAAAGAATTGCATATATATGTGAATTTGTAATAACCAAAAACTAAAAACCCAAATGACCATCAAGTAAATGAATAAACAAATTGTACTGTAACAATGGAATACTACTCAGCAATAAAAAGGGATGAACTATTGCTACATGAGAACATAGATATATCTCAAAATAATAATGCTGAGTGAAAGAAGCCAGAGATCTCCCCTCAAAGAGTACATACACAATGTTTCTCTTTATTTAAAAATGTATAAAAATTCAAATTAATCTATAGGGACAAAGCAGATCAGTGGTTGCCTGAGGAGGGAGGGATTACAAAAGGGCAGAGGAGACTTTCTGGGGTGATGGGTTATGTTCACCACCCTTGCGGTAATGGTTTCATGGGTTGTTTCATAGAATATGTGTGCGTATAGCCGACATTTATTAAACTGTACGCTTTAAAGTTTGTTATGTGTCCAACTCAACGAAGATGAAGAAATCCATAATAACAAGTCATTTAAACAATTTTTTTAAACTGCATTCTCTTGCCGATCCATTACACCGCAGGGAACTGCTCCGCCTCTTTAGCCTTCCTCTACCTCAAGCGCGACACTTGTTCCTTCCCCTTCCAAGTACCCTGAAAGGTTCACAAACTTATGATTAAGCTTCAAAGTATTGCCCACTGTACTCTTGGGTCCTCAGCTCCTGTTACAGAAACCTCCAGTCGACGTTCCTGTCCGCAACACTTAGCCTTACTGTATAGTGACAAGTGGCCCCACGCACCGACCCACCCGCCTCCAGTCCAAGTTCCCAAACACTCATCCACGCAGCTTCATCGAACCAAGCACATCTCAGTCATTAAATACCACTAGCAAATACAAACACCGAAAGCTGCGACCCTCAAACGGCCCACCCCAGGACCGCCGGTGGGCGGGGACTCGAACACCCCTCTCGGGATTACCTGCCACCGGCTGGCCCCTCCGCGGACAGTTGAGCCACCGCGGCGGGATCTTGTTGTGAGCCATGTCTCGGAGCTACGCAGAGCCGCCCCCTTCGCCAACGCTCACCGCCTCTGCCGCCGCCTCCTGGCGGTCCGTTCCGCACCCGAGGTGCGAGGCACCCGAACCCCCGCAGAGGTCCGAATTCCAGCCGCTCCTACTCGAATAACGTCAGGGACTGCGCGCCACTTTCATTCAGGCTCAATTCCATGGCTCTAAGCGAGCCCATAATGCACCGCTACTTCCGCCCCCCAAGCCCCACCCTCTTCTTTCCGAGGTCAGAGGGAAAAAGGGAAGCTCCGCGGAGAGATGGGAAGGAGTTAAGGCCCAAGCGAATGAGAGGCGGTAGTTTTCTCTCGCTCCGCCCCGCCGAGATCCCGGCGCGCTCGTAAAACAGTTTGCGCAGGCGCAGTTGCTCTCGTAGGGGCTGGAGGGACGACATCCATTTTGTTTTCGCATCCCGGCAGCCGGTAGAAACTGCCCAAGAAGGGTAGAGCACGCTCTTTCCGTGCGTAGACTGGGCCGCAGTTTTCTTCAGGGCATCAACTTTATTAATGAAAGAGGCCTTCCTGCAGTTATCGCACAGCTCAAGAGCCTGATCGCCCTTTTTTTGGCCAAGTTTGGCGTCCCGACAGTTTCTGAGTTTGATTTGGAATTTGGTAAGTTTTCCCTGAGGTGGATTAGGGAAAGCAGTTTTAGAGTAGTTCCAAGGGCGAGTGATTAGAGCACCAGAAATGAATTTCTCTTCCGGGGGAGAGGGAGGAGTACTTCTAAGGATCTATTAAATATCTGAAATTAGTTCAAAAACTTCTGTTTAAAGAGTTTTGTTTGCCTCTTTCCGTACCCAGCGCAGCCATGGCTCGTGGTCCCAAGAAGCATCTGAAGCGCGTAGCAGCTCCAAAGCATTGGATGCTGGATAAACTGACGGGTGTGTTTGCTCCTCGTCCATCTACCGGTCCCCACAAGCTGAGAGAATGTCTCCCTCTTATCATTTTCCTGAGAAACAGACTGAAGTATGCCCTAACAGGAGATGAAGTGAAGAAGATTTGCATGCAGCGGTTTATCAAGATTGATGGCAAGGTCCGAACTGATGTAACCTATCCTGCTGGTTTTATGGATGTCATCAGCATTGACAAGACCGGAGAGAATTTCCGACTGATTTATGACACCAAAGGTCGCTTTGCTGTTCATCGTATTACACCTGAGGAGGCCAAGTACAAATTGTGTAAAGTAAGAAAGATCTTTGTGGGCACAAAAGGAATCCCTCATCTGGTGACTCATGATGCTCGCACCATCCGCTACCCCGATCCTCTCATCAAAGTGAACGACACCGTTCAGATTGATTTGGGGACTGGCAAAATTACTGATTTCATCAAGTTTGACACTAGTAACCTGTGTATGGTGACCGGAGGGGCTAACTTGGGAAGAATTGGTGTGATCACCAACAGAGAGAAACACCCTGGCTCTTTTGATGTGGTTCATGTGAAAGATGCCAATGGCAACAGCTTCGCCACCCGGCTCTCCAACATTTTCGTTATTGGCAAAGGCAACAAACCGTGGATTTCTCTTCCCCGTGGCAAGGGTATCCGCCTCACCATTGCTGAAGAGAGAGACAAGAGACTGGCAGCCAAACAGCAGTGGGTGAAATGATCTCTAGGCGACAGATTGGAAAAGTCTTTGTACCTAATTAAAGATAAATATAGCATGAAAAAAAGTTTTGTTTGTACATTTCTAGAGCAAAGTGTCAAACTGTATTTGGGAGTCTCAGAAAGTCCATGTCTCAAAGTTACTAATGTGTATAATTGACAAAGGCAGGAATCACCTAATGGAATACCACTATGTGGTGGTGGTCTCCTTTGCCTTAAATGGTCTTTCCATTCCAGTTAAGCAGGGGTGATTGGAAGCATTTTATAAACACTGGTAATAAGGCTTTCTTTGTGTAGTTGACTAAATTATTAAATACAAGCTGGACAATGGTAAATTGTAATGTAGCAGCTTGGCTTTAAGCACCAATGCTCTATTTGAATTGCAAGAGTGAAGTTTAGGGGAATATATCTTAAAGAATCAGTGGGAATCCTGAGCAGCTCAACCCCTAAATGCTTGGGCCCTCTCAGTATGAGTCAGTTCCATAAATAGGGTCCAATGGCTACCTCTTTGGAAGAGCCTCACTCCTGGTCTGTCCCACTGTTGTATCTGCTGAGATCTTTTAGTGAAACTGCCCCTCCTCCCCTGACAAGACAAAGTAAAACTTGTTTTTTTACCAGCCGGCATCCTGCCTACATGATTCCCAATTCTCTGCTAGCAGAGAGCATGACTCTGCCTACACCTTGATTTCAGACTTCTAGCCTCCAAAAAGGTGGAAATAAATTTGGTTTTTTAAGTCAAGTTTATTGAGATATAATACAGTTTCATGACTTGAATGTGTAAATCTCCAAATGTTCCCTCACACCCCTTTGTAATCTTTCCCGACTCCAAGGTCCTGGTACCACTGATCTCTGACTCATTTTACCTTTTCTGGAATATATAAACAAAATCATATAACATGTAGCCTTCTGTCTGACTTTTTTCCCTTAGTGTAATGCATTTGAGATTGTTGTTTTAAGCCTTTCAGTTTGGGGTACTTTTTTATACCAGCTCTACAAAACAAATACAAGGCCCTAAAAAATCTGGATCTACCCCTATTCTACCCATGCTCCCTGGTTCTAAAGCTCTTGGATCTAGTGTGTCCTCTGTACCAAAATCCCTGGCCCTAGTATAAATGCAGACAACTTTTCCCAAGCCATTTTAAATTTACTTGGTGCACTCGGGGTTTTAGTGCCCAAAAGTCTGTTCTACAGAACTCAGACATTCGGCCACAAATACTAGATTACTGTTTACTGTAACAGCACTGGGGTCTTCAAAGGCAGAAACTGCTAGGTGTCTATCTCTTTGGGTGGCAAGCATTAATTCAAGTATTTGCTAGTATCTCCAGAGTCCTCAGTGGCTAGAAGTCTACTGTCCCTGAAGTGGGATTCTACCCCAGAAAATGCCCTCAGACCCAGCGGTTCATCTTCTATCAAAAGGCTCCCCCACTGTATTAGTTTCCTAGGGCTGCCAGATGGCCACAAACTGGGAGGCTTAAAACAGCAAAAAATTTATTCTCTCAGTGCTAGAGACTACAAGTTAAAAATCAAAGTGTTGGCAAGATCATGCTCATTCCAAAGCCTCTAAGGAAAGATCCTTCCTTGGGTCTTCCAGCCTCTGGTAGCCCCAGGCATTCCTTGGTTCCAACCTCTGTCCCCATCTTCACATGGCCATCTCTCCCCTGTATCTTTGCCTTCACATGGCATTCTCTGCTATGGCTGTGTCCAAATTTCCCTCTTCATATGACAGTCATATTGGATTGGGCCACCCTAATCCAGTATAACTTCATTTTAACTTGATTCCATCTGCAAAGACCGTATTTCCAAATAAGGTCACATTTACAAGTATCTCCAGTAAAATTCAACCCATAGCACCCACCCCTAACTTCTGGAGGCAGGCCCAGGCTCACAGAAACACAAGCTTTTCTGAACCCTGGGAATTTGAGTTTGTCTTCCTTTTTCAGAGAGCCATGTCATTTTTCAGAAAGTCAAAGGCTGAGACAGGCCTTAAAAGTCACCTTCCATGTCCCTCCCTTTGAACACTGCTAGAAGCTACAGAGAATGAAATATGAGCAAACTCAAATTCACCCTGTCTTCCTTCTCCCTACCAACAGTGCTGAGCCTGCTTGAAGAGTTTAAAATGTTCAGTGGCACTCTTTCAAACCTGATCTTCTCATAGGCTCCAGATATTCCCTCAGTGATCAGTGATTTCTAAAGAAAGGCCCAAATTCATGTTTGCACATTGTTAAAAGACAAACAGGCAAAATATAAATGTTAAGAGTTTATTTGAGCAAAGATCAATTCCAAACGGGTAGCGCCAATTCAGAAGTGGTTGGGAGCATTCCAAGGACAGGAGACAGGGGAAAGACACGTAAAGTATAGAGAAGGTGTGGAAGCAAAAAGGAAATTACTTGATTGGCGGTAGCTTAAAACCCAGTTGGCTGTTTGTGATTGGTTGTCGTTAACCTTTTGATTTCGCAACCGAGAGGCATTTACAGGCTTTAAGTTTTGGGGTTGCTTACACAGGCCTCAGTGGCATTAGAACCACCTCAGTCTAATGGCCTCCTTGTTTAATCCATTTAACAACATCAATTTCCCAACAAGGTCTCAACATGAAATGACTCCAGTTCCAGGAGTGCAAATATACACCTAACCCTGAACAGGCTCTACACATAGAGTTCTGATTTTCTGGTGTGGAGGTGGAAAAATTAATTTTCCTCCCACCTTTTTAGGTTCTTCTGACTGGACTAATAATCAAATTAAAATGAGACATTAACAGGAGAAAATGACCAAATATATTACATATGTACTGACAAGAGAAAAATTCTGAGATGTCCTAAATTAAATTACAGCAGTCTGAGGAGTGAAAGAGAAAAGAGGATGTCCTTCCATAGTGTAGCGGTTAGCATGTCTGCTTCACATGCAGAAGGTCCTGGGTTTGCACCCCAGTGGAGCTATGGTCCAGAGTCTACAGCCATGCCACCCTGAACAAGCCTGATCCCATCTGATCTCAGAAGCTAAGCAGGGCCAGGCCTGGTTAGTACTTGGATGGGAGACCACCTAGGAAGACCAGGTGCTGTAGGCATAAATAATAATAAATAATTTTTAAAAAAAGAAAGACAAGAGTATTTAACCGGTTAATAACTACGGGCCAATTAACAAAAGACTGCTCACATTCCTGAATATATCTTGGAGCTTTGAATCAACTTCCGTAGTGATCACTAGGAGCCACCTCATCCTGCTTATGCATGAACTTTCAGGACTGTTGCCCACCACCAATAAAAAATAGTAAATATTTCTTTCTTACAGACAGTGCATCTGTCATAGAACTGCTCCTGCTTCATGTTTTTAACTCTTATCTGTAGCTAATGTAAATTCTTTCAAAACAACTTTTATCTTTCTTCCCCACACATAATGTATAAGAGTCCCTTCAGCTACAAGGTGGACATGTTGCCTGCTCCATCTAGCCCACTTGCTGATGGTTTAGACTTCACACTCCAGGACCTGGTCCTTTTCTGGGTAGCATTTGGCTCAATAAAACCTTTTTTTTTTTTTCAGAAAAGCTTTCAGCCAGGAAAGTTTTTTAACAGTACATACAGGAGTTCCACAAGAATATGAGACCTGAGTATGCATTGGACTTTTGAGGATTATATGCCATTCTGGACTAGGGAGGGGGGGTGTAGGAATCTAGAGATTTAAAGGGAAAGTAGGCAATTCACAAGTAGATGAAAAAAAGCAAACATCTGGTAAACAAATTCTTGCTGGGCCAGTTATAGGAGGCTACCAGGAAAAGCACAGTAAAGGGTAAAGTTTGTTATCCAGATTTAAGTCATTGCCTTCTCTGTTGCTATGATTCTCCTGTGATTAGAAGTCATCCTTCTCTTCCTGGTATTAGAAAGAGAAACACTCCCACAATGGAGATTTCCTTTATAAATGAAAATTAGAAGAGTAACTTATACTCTGTTTTCAGAGCTGCTTCTGTGTCTACTATTTCTCAAAAATAATCAGTTCAAAATAATTCTTATGCCAAAGAAGTACATCACAAGGCAGCATATTCTGCTACCCTTCAGTAGGAAATTCCAGCTCTGGCATTCTTGAAGCTTCCTGCCCTCACTTCTAAGCCTAGAATTATATCTTGGTTCCAGAGACTCAGACAATACATAACCAAGAAAGGGGTGAAAAGAAAGTTGGACCTCTTGTTTACTTAGCTTGCACTGACGCTCCATTCCAGCATTATCTCCTGCTCCCTAGACACACTGTGGGAAAAGAGCATCTTTTGCGAGGCTGGAAATGCTATTACTCAGGCCTAATGTTTTGAGAAATTAATTGGAAATTAATTGGGTGGAGATTTGATGACAGAATAGATTTATCAAATGAGGAAAACATCAAAGGTGACTCCACCCTTTCTTTTCTAAATAGGAAGGTCTCCAAGTTCCCAATCAGCTCCAATAATCTAAGCTATTATTTTTAGTTAAAAAAAAGCATAAAAAGTGTATATATTGGATCATTTCTCCTTAATAGTGAGAAGTTGGAAGTATTTGCATTAAAAAATAAAACTATTTTCTCTACAACTAAAAACTGAACCACATGTGGCCACTAGATGGAGCAAAAAACCAGGTAATCCAACTTCCTACTGCTTTTGTTACCAAGAAAAGTAGGTCAGTGAGTCAGGTTCTTCAATTACATATGCGTGTGCCTATTCCAAAAGTTCAATTTGGCCCCGGTTCACAAAATTCATAATAACAGATGTCAGCCTAACCTACAAGATGCTTAAATAGCACTGACTAGCAGGGTGCCTCTGTTGTGCAGTTTATATAAGTTTCTTCATTGGAAGATATGGAAGATTAAAAGGAAAAACAAATATTTGCTTTCTAAGCGTGACCGTCAGGGCATGAAGGTTTTCAGAGATATAAATAACTATCTGCTTCTGTGTGCCATAAAAAAATTCCTTCTACTGTTTAAATTATGTGGAACGTTGTCTGCCTTTCCATTTGGGAATAATAAAATTTTACGTGTGAATTGTGCCTTACCTTATATAAAATGTTCAGAGATTTTTCTGATTTGAGCTAATCTTCATAGTTCTGTGAGGTAAACATTGCTATCATTTTATAAATAGATCCATTTTATAAATGAGAAAACAGTCTTAGAGAGGTTTAGTAACTTGCCCAAAGCATTGCAGCCAGGAAGCTGAAGAACCAGGCTGTGAGGTGCTGTGTGATGCTAGAACTCACCAGCAGAGGCAGGAAACCTTTGTTGCAATCCAAACTCTGTCACCCATGCGCATTAAACCTTGAAGTAAAAAAATCTCCTTTAAAGGCCTGATGTTTTTATTTTCCATTTGAAAAATAATTAGATGGTTCCTAAGACACTGCACCTTAAACTTAAAAGCACGTAATTGCTGGATTCTTATTAAAATGTAAATTCTGATTTAATAGGTCTGGTGTGGGCTTGAGATTCTCCATTTCTAACAAGCTTGGGAATGATGCCTATGCTGCTGTTCGGAGGACCACACTACCTAGTTTTCCTACTGTGGGAAGCTAATCACTAATATATGCAAAGGAAAACACATCCCAAAACTAAGAAATGGGCAACCATATACCTGCAACAATACTTGCAGTTTGAGATATTCACTAGTAGCTGTCTATTTGAAAAGAACTATTAGCATTGATCTATCTCTAACATCATTTTATGCTTCTAGGTTAATTAGAGCATATTAGATCCTATTGGGTAATAAAACTTTGTTGTTCCAATTATCAGACACCAATATACCTAATCATTTGCTTCTTAGATCAATTGTTTTTTTAATATTGATGATAGCACACCTGGCATCTCAGATGGAACGTATTTCCTATGCAACATCTGATATGAAGCTAATGTCTTTGCTATGTGAAACCATAATCTTACCTAATTACATGCTGAGAAACAGATAAAGCATCTGTTTTCCAAATAAATAACTCCTATATTTCTATACCATCTCCATACTAGAATATTCTTTTATCTCCTTACAGATTCCATTTATTTGCTAGGAATTATTAAACTATAGCATGAGCTTAAGATCAATTGGTCTGAGAGATTTTGCATTTAGTCTATGCAATGCTTTACAATTTACAAAAGCATTTTCACCTATGTTAACTCCTTTGATCCTACAAAAATTTAGTGAATTAGATAGGGAAGATATTTTTTTCTGTGTTGCAGATGAAGAGATGAAGGCTCCAGAAAAGTTCTGATAGATAGGAACACAGCCAGTGTCTCCTGACTCTAAATTCCAAGTGCCTTTCACCTCACCAACCTGCTTTCCTACTCTGCCTTGTGATTCACTGTACATATGAATCTGTGAGCAAAGACTGTGTCCATGCTGTAAAGAGGGAAGAAAGAAATGGAATAAGCTTTGGATTACTTTCTGAAGATAAATGAGGAAATAAAAGTAGTAAATTGAGCTAAGTTAATGGCTAGGGAAAATTTAAGTTTCTGGTGACATATTTCAAAACTGCAGGTTTGGATTCTATAGAACCATAACTTCAAAGGTCATTGACTCACTTCTAGAATGGATATCTTAAACTGGGCCCTAGTTTTAGGCTCAGATGATGTACACTCAAGCCTACTCCCTTCATTCTACTCAAATATCTACTGAATGTTCACTGTGCGTGAAGAAATCTAGGGAATACAAAAATTAAGCCACTTTCTTGAACCATAAAATGCTTATTATTTAATAGGGAGGGTTTATTATCTCAACCGCTCATGTATTGATTCATTTAAAAATATGATTAGTACCTTGCTATGTGCCTTAGCTTATCCTAGGTAGAGAACAATGGCAATGAACAAGACAAGGTCCCTGACCTCAAGGACTTTACTTGGCCAGCATAAGATACAGAAAAAATCAGTATAATAACTGCCACAATGGAGGGCTGCCCCGGTTACCATAGAGTCACAATCTTGAAGAGTCAAAAGAAGCTTCCTGGAGGAAGTGACATTTAAGCTGAGCCAAGTTGGGGTAGAGGTGGGACCATATGTGTAAAGGCTTAGAAGCAATGGTGTGTGGTAAATGTTTCACAACCATCTCTCTGGAGATAGGCAAGGATGCCCTAATGTGTAGATTTTATCAATTTCCTTGGTAAATACTCCCACCATGGTAGACTTTAAGTTACCAACATGACGTTATAAATACAGATTGGGAAGAGAACTGCACCTTGGGTTCTCACAAGCGGAATACAAATTAGCTCTAGAGCACTACCACCTGGAGATAGAAGAACGGGCATCTGGGGAATGACAGCAGCTCTGCATGGTAGGAACACACTGTGCATGGGGGGTGGGAGCAGTGGGCAGCAGAGAGGAATGCAGGTTGAAAAGGGAGTAGTGAGTACGTAGTTCCATACTGTAGAGGTTAGCACGTCTGCTTTACACACAGAAGGTCCTGGGCTCATGCCCCAGTGGAGCCACAGTCCATGGTCTGCAGCCATGCCATCCTGAACAAGCCTGATGTCTGATCTCAGAAGCTAAACAGGTTTGGGCCTGGTTAGTACTTGGATGGGAGACCACCTAGGAAGACCAGGTGCTGTAGGCATAAATAATAATATTAAAAGGGAGTAGTGAGAGGGTAGTCTGGAAGAAGACCACATGCCACTTGAAAGAGTTTGAACTTTATCCCGAGGTAAATATGGAGTCATTTTTAGGAAAGAGAGTGAACTTGTTGAAAGTAATACCTGTAGGCTAATGGGGACAGAAGCCTGATTACAGTACTCTGGTGTGCGAATGAGAAGTGATGAAGTAGACATAAAGAGTGAGGACAGTGAGGCAGACAATATCTGCACTCACCTGTGAAGCTAAGGGAACAAGGAGCTAAAACAGTAACTGTTGGGTAACTTGAAGCCAAAGGGTTTGATTCAGGGATTCTTTTAATATGAAAACAATTTTTGATTATGTTTAAATGAATATGACAAAGAACCAGTGAAGAGGTGAGGGGACTCTGATATAGAGTAAGGTCTCTGAGGGCAGGTAAGGATAGGATCCCAAGTTCAGATGACCTATTACGGGGTAGAGTAATATAAGTACCATGATATTAACCACATTTTCTTAATGCTAAAAAAGGAAAAAAGAGAGAGAGAGAGAGGGAAGGAGAAAGGAGGAGAGGAGGAGAGAAGGAGGAGGAGGAGGAGAAAGGAGGAGGAGGAAGAAAGAAAGAAACCCAAAGTAGTGCTTTGAGGGCAAAACCTTTGTCTGTTCTACTCAGTACTATATCCCCAGCACCTAGAACAATGCCCAGAATAGGTGCTCACCAAGTATTTGCTGAGTGAATTAATGCATGAATGAATAAAAAATAACCATTAATTAGACACACTTTGCGATAGGAATGTGAAAATAATTTTCACACATATTTTCTTTAATTCTTACAACTCTGAGGTAAATGATTATTTCCATTTTACAGATGAGGAATGTGAAGCTTAGAGATATTTAGAAATGGAGTTCAGGGAATCCCCACACACACACACACACAAATATGCTGCTTTGGCATATGGATTATTTTGAGCTAAAGGCATTTGAGAAACAGCAGATGCAGGAAGGACTCTCTGATTTAACCTTTTCTACCTAAAAGCAAACCCTAAAATTTCCCATGAGGAAGGTATCTTCTCTACACCAGAAAGAGGAAGACATCGTTATTATCAGAGACTGGGAGTCGACACTGAAATAGACCTGTACAAACACACTTAGTGAAATAACCCTGGTCTTCCACTTATTTCCACCTCATATGTCTCCTAGCTCCTTGCCGACAATTAACTTCCCCTTACCAAAACCTTTTGATTTGTCATCTCATCACAAATTTATTTCTTTGTCTAAAAAGTATAAAAGCTTCCTGCTCTGGTCACTTCATTCTCTTGGGAAAGCCCCCATGTACATGTAAAAATGTAATAAAATTTGTGTGCTTTTGTCTTGTTAACCTGTTTTACGTCAGTTTAGTTCTTAGGCCCAGCTGAAGATCCTAGAGATTAGAGGAGAATTTTTCCTTCCCTACAGAAATTTGTCATAACCACATAGCTAATGGCTGGCAGACATGGTATTGCATCCAGGTCAATCTGATTCAATGCTGTGCTTGTAATAATGACTAAGATTTTAAGTGTCTGGCTTTTAAACATTCTGTCACTTTGCAGATTACCATATTAGCTAAGTACTAATGCCATAACCCACTACAGACCAATTGAATTGGAAGCCCTGGAGGTGGGGCTCAAGTATCACTAGATTATAAAACTTTCCAAGTGATTCTAATGTGCAGAGAAGACTGGGAACTACTTCATTAGATCACTTCCTAACTTGAGATTATACATATTATCTACCTGCCATTTATTTTGAAGCAACATTTTTGCAGGTACACTAAATAGAACATCTCATTTTCTTTTGGTAAGTAAAGTACCAGGCACACAGTGAGTGTCCTGTAACTGAAAAGTGTTGGTAGTAATATTTATCCATACCTTTATAGAGAAATATCAAATGTTTGAAGTAAAAATTGAAAATATTTGAGAAAGGAAAAGGAAAACTTTTTATTCCAGAATAAGTAGAAATGAGAGAGAGAATACCATAGCAGTTAAACATGAAGCTTGCAGAGCCACAGATCCCAGCCCTAATGCTCACTGTGTGACCTTCAGCAAGTTACTTAACCTCTCTGTGCATTGGTTTCCTCTCCTATAAAATGGAGATGATGATAATACTTACTTCATAGGATTGTTAAGAGAATGAAATGAGTTAATATGTACAAAACATGTAGAGCACGGAATCATCTGTGTCAGCCAGCATTGTTATTTCCTTTCTTTCCCTACTAGAGAAGGAGGATTTTATCTGTTTTATTTCCAACCATATCTTCAGTTCATAGAACAGAGCCTGCCTGCCACAATGTAGCCTCTCCATATGCTTATTATTGTTGTTCTTTTTGAAATGAGATAACTATGTAAAATCAATGTCCATTGAATCTGAAGCTAATAATATAAAATTTGCTGATAAATCATGTTATGTCATCATACTTTCAAAGAAAGACACTTATAGAACCATTTTAAAGATATAGTTAGTCAACAAAAATTAAATTTACATATATCATCATCCAAATAATATTGACCTAAGGTTATAATAAAAATACACAAAAATTAAAATATTTAAATATTAAGATTATAGAATTGTAGTGACTCTACCCTTTTCTTGGTTGTCTTTTACTGTTATTACACTATCATTTCTTACACTATCTTTTTTCCTCCTGATATTAAACTGAGAGCAGCTTCACCTGCTCTTGAGAAGAAGACAAGACAGGAAACCATCCAATGGTTGAACTGCACTGAATATTTTAATGCTGCACTTTTAACAGCTGGAAACTTTTCATGGAACAGCTCCAGCACTCCTCCATTTGGGGAAAAAAAAATAATTTAGGAAGCTTCTGCCTTATGAGCAATTCCTAACCCTTAGGGAAATTGGATCAAAGAAATGTACAATGTGCCTATGAGTCATCCCTAAAATACTGGTATTTTCTTCAATAAGCTCCTGTAATAGTAAAAAATTATCATTCCACACAAGCTTTTGAGACCTGTTATTACTTGGTAGATTGAGTAACCGTTGGAGACAAAGCAATCTACTGGCTAGGTAGCCTGGAAACAGCTTCCAGACCAATCAACTGCCTAGAAACAGTTCTTGGACCAGTGAACCACCTAGAAACAGTACCTGGACCAATCGTTGTCTTTTAAGAACTGTTTCTTCTAATATCTGCTACTGCTGCCTTGCAAACCAAAACCAGAGAAATAAAACAAACCTAAATTATTTCTACACTGACTTTACATGTCTCAGTTCATCTACGCCTATTTGACAAGTACCTCAAAGGCTGTGCCCCTCAGTGGAATTCATTCTGTACCAAATAATTCTTTAGCCAAGGAAGAATTATTTTCCTTTGTGGAATGAGGTAAAAAATAAATACATTTCAGAATATATCATTTTACACATTGTACTGATTTTGCTGTTATTTTATATGAGGTGCTTTTGTTTCTGTTTTTGTTCCCGTCCTTGCTGCACGTTAGAATCACCTGGGCAATTTTAAAAACTTTGATGCCCGGGCCTCACCCTAGATCAATTACATCAGAATTTCTGTCATCATATTTGTTAAAGTTCCATAGATGATTCTAGTGTGCATCTTAAGTTGAAAACAACTGCTTCAGTAGATCTTAACTCGATTAAAAGCACACCAAAGGCACAGCGATTTCTTGTATTTTGCTTTATTTTACTGCATGCTACCTAGTCCAGTTTTTCCACCTAGACTAGACAATCAATTGATTGTAAATATACAAGGAATTACAGAAAAGTGACTAGAATTTAGGGTAAAATCAGGATTATGTCATCCTCTGAGCTAAGTAAGAGCATGTGGAATAGTTGTTAGAACTTGTGCTTGTGTACTCAGATCTGCATTTGAGGTCCGACTCTATCACTACCTAACTCTCTGTCCTAAAGTAAGTTAATTATAAAATGATGAAATAAAAATATCTATTTAAGAGGGTGTCATGAGGATTATATTAGATAATATATGTAAAGCACTTAGCATGGCCCTTGGTACATGCTCCAAAAACAGCAAACTAAAAATAAAGGCAAAATGGCCGACTTGCACAAGTATTCCTTCCTAAGACCTGATTTGTAACATTAGTGGGGGTTTAGAAAGTGACCTGCAGTGATGATGTTCAAAGTGTATTCTCAGGCCTCTCATTTAAACAGAAATATGATCTAATCAACCCTTCTGTAACTTGAACATTTCAAGCAACATTATAGTAATGGAAGTGTTGCTGCCTGCACAAAGAAGCTATAAAATTTTTTTTTTTAATTTAAAAACCTCTAGACAAATAGATAAAAAATAAAAATAAAAATGAGAAGTAGAGAGTTTATGGGGCATCTCTAGCACTGTTTGGAAGAGAGAAGCTTTCCTTACTGGTGGGAATATTTTGTCCCAGCTTTGGGAGACTTTCCCAAATAGCTGAAATGATAAGAAGGAAACTATGCTGCTACTCTAGCTGCAACTTGACTCTGGACAGCTGATAGGCCCCTTTCCAAGACAGGAAGGAACTCCTTGGGGAATATCAAGCCTTACCCAATTGCAAAGCCTCCTGGATCTGGGGGTTAGAACGATATAGTATAGCCACCTGATCTTTTCTCCTCAAGAAACCCCTCTCAAAACCCAGTGAGTAGTAGGAAAATGTTTTCAAAACTTAATTACTTTCACATTTCAGTTTGTTAAGGCCAGGAACTTCTCTTTTTGATTAACTTCCACTAGTCAAGATAATACTAGCTTCCATATACATGAAGGACACACAGTGAACTTGATTCTTCTAATATCTAAAAGAAGCCTTAAAAAGAAATTAATAATAGATCTTTCGTACTTTTCAGCTTGAGAAAAGTACTTTTGTACTTTGAGATTGGCTTATGAGATTTTATTTTCGCAAGGTTATAACACCTACCCCTCCATCCCCAGCTAGAGGTATCACAAATATGTATCATTGGTCATAAATGAAATTAGAAATTTCTCCTACTAGGAATGTAGAGGAAGGGCCTAAGTACATTCTAAAAATAGAAGGCCATTTTTATTATATCATCCAGAAAATAAAGCATTATTTAATGAATTTAAATTATTTTCTAAATAATACCCTTGTGTCTTCAATGCTATTGCAGCTCTTTAATAAGTTTTACTTAATAATAATACTCTTGTGGTTTGAGAAAGCTAGTATAGCAATAATATGCATAATTTGCTTCCCAGGACATGGATAACATAAACTCAAAACTGTAATTTGCCACAAATATATGCTACAAATGTAATATACAATGACAGTTTTTTTCATATAGGTATCTAGTTGTTCCAGTCACATTTGTTGACATGACTGTCTTTTTCCCCCATTGAATTTCCCTAGCACCTTTGTTGAAAATCAATTAACTCTACATATGTGAGTCTATTTTTGGATTCTATTCTATTCCATTAATTTATTTACACCAATTTCACACTGTCTGCATGACTATAGCTTTTTAGTAACTCTTGAAATCAAGTAGCTAATTCCTTCAACTTTGTCCTTTTTCAAGATCATTTTAGCTATCCTATATCTTTTGCAATTTCACAGTCAGCTTGTAAAATAATCTCGCCAGGATCTTGACTAGATGGTTTTAATGCTATAAGACCAATTTATGGAAGGTTGACATCATAACACTGTGGAGGCTTCCAATCCACGATTTGCCACTCCATTTATTTAGATCTTTAATTTCTCTGTGTAATATTTTGTATTTTTCAGTGTAGAGGTTTTATGCAGTTTTTGTTAAATTTATTTATTCCTAGGTATTTTATGTTTTGATTTACTTTTAAATGGTTTTATTTTTAAAAGTCACACATGGCCCAGTAGCATAAAGTATGTCTTGGTGATTGTTCAAAGTACACTTGTAAAGAATGTGTACTCTGCAATTATTGGATCATCTAAATATGTCTGATCAAGTTGGTGAGAGCATTATTCAGATCTTCTATACCCTTATTGATGTGTCTACTTATTCTATCATATACTAAAAAAAGAATATTGAAATCTTTAAGTATGATTATAGATCTATTTCTTTCTCATCAATTTGCTTTGAAATACTTTGATGTTTTGTTATTAGGTACATCACACTTAGAATTGCACGTGCTCTTGATTAACTGACCTTTTTATCATTGCAGTATCATTCTTTATCTCTAGAAATATTCTTTTTCTTTAAGTCTACTTTGCCTGTTACATAGTAATACTAGCTTTCTGATGCTTGGTGTTTGCATGATATAGATTTTTTACACTCTTTAATTTTCAAACTATGCCTTTATATTTAAATTCATCTCTTGAAAACAGTATATAGTTGGGTCTTGCTTTTTATCCAGACTGAAAATCACTGTCTTTTAATTGGAGTGTTCAGTTAATTTATATGTGGTATAATTATGTTATAGATGAATTTAAGTCTACTACCTTGCTATTTGATTTTTGTCTCTTTTCTTCTCTGTTCCTCTTTTTGGTCTTCTCTAGGATAAGTACTTTTTGTATTCCAGCCTATCTCCTTTATTGGCTTTTTAGATAATATTTTTAAAGTGATTACTTAAGATTACAACATTCATTCTTAACTCATCACAGTCTGTCTTGAATTGATATTACACAACTTCATGTATACTATAAGAGCTTTACAACAGTATGATGATAATTTTTGGTAAAATTCATATCTTTTTTGAAACTTCAAATTTTTATATACACATTTATCAAAACTCATCAAATGGAACACTTCATATGTTTGCATTTCATTGCATATGACTTTTACCACTAAAAATAAAATAAAATAAACAAACATTAAGCTCTAGTTAATGACATGCATACTGAAGTGTCCAGGGATGAAGTTTACTGATGTCTGAAACTTATTTTGATATATATCAAAAAATAAGATGAATTGGTGAATGGCAAGAGGAATAGCTAAATGGACAGATATGTGACAAAGCAAATATAGCTTTGTCAAATATTACCATTGACCCACAACTTCTGCCCTCTGGAAGCAATACACTCGGGGGATGGAGGGGCCAGAACACCAACACACACACACACGCACACACACAGAGGTTGGTAGCTTGTGCAGTAGCTCATCAGCAGCCTGTGAACAAACTCCCTCGCCACCTGCCCCCAATCTCTACAATTTGCCCACAGTCTGCCACTTCTCACATGTAGAACTGTCTGAACAACTATAGAGCTCTACCTTCAGTCAGAGGTCTAGAAGCAGTGCTATTATAACAGAATAGTGATAACGTAGAGTAATGGGGAACAAAAAGCAGTGAAAACCTTAGCTTGGTGTCTGCCTTTTGGTGCCCTGTGCTGTCTGTCTCATTGCAAGCAAAAGATGTAGAATAAGATCTGATTCTGATCAGAAGAAAGGAAACAGCTCCAAGTCGACAAAGCCTACAACAACTCTTGACAACACATTGCCCATAACTCTCTGCACTTCTCTTTGTAAAACTGGCTCGCAATCTTTTCATCAATGTTTCTCTTCTCCATAAGAATCTAAGGTCCATGAAGGCAGATACACATCTGTCTTATTCCCTGTGGTATCTTTCGTAGGTAGTTCATAGTAAGACCTCAATAAATATTTGCTGAAAAAGAGAATCTCTGAATCTTCTTCATTATAATACTATTATATGTTCCATGACTATCCTAAATACCATCTTATTGTGTATATTTTTTACCATATTTATTCATTTATTCTTTCATTTAACCATTTATTTAATTGACATTTACATAACACTGAGGAAGCAAATATTAGTATTACAGATTCTCTACCCTTAAGAAATTCATAATCTCTAAGAAGCTCACAGACTAGCAAATAACTACCATATAATACAGAAATGCCACAACAGAATTTATAAAGGAGACTATAGACACGTAACCAAAATAACAAGGAACTATTTTCTCCTACTAAATTAGCAAATATGAAAATACAATAGTAATAGTCAATCTCCCCTTCTTCCTGACTAACAGAATCCCAGTTTTTCTTCTGGTATACATGCCTCATCCATGCAGTCAGGTGACTCAAGAGAAACTGACTTCATTCTCAGCTCCAAAGGTTGATTCCAAATAAACCAAAAATCACGATCCCACCCAGTAAGATTGCCAATGATTGGTTCAAGAACCCAAGCTTAAGACAAGTTTAGGGTTAGGGTGAGATCCCCCCAGGAACTAGTCTATGTCCAAGAAGCAGCACATGACCTAAAAATGGCCCAATCGGACTGAGAAGTGAAACTTTACGCCATTGTTAGGATAGCATTTCTTCCCCTTTCTTGCTGGACATGAGCAAGAAAGCAGGCTGCCTTAGCCTGTTATCTGAAGGGGTCCTGAGAACAGTGTCAGCCCATGAAAGGGGGAGTGGGGTGGGGAACAGATGTGAGATAACCATAGAAAAATAGGGTAGAAACACAAATTATAACATATTTGTTGAGTGCCCTACTTCTGTAACTCCTGTTATAGCAGTAATAGTGATTATCATATTTTCATTATTGTTTAAGACAATTTGAGTTGTTCCTTGCATAAAATTATCCTGACAAAGGTATTGTGAAGCTGTGTAATAATGTGGAGACATGTTAATACTACTAGCCAAAAAAATAGAATACAAAATAATATACATGTAATGATTATAACTATTGAAAAGACTGTGAGAATAGTTACAAAAATATTAACAATGATTGAATTTGGATAGATGTACTATTGAGGACTATTTTCTATGATAAATGTATGTTGTTACCATTGTGGAAAGTGTTTAAAATGTTTTGGAAATGAATGACTATCTAACTCTATCTAGAGAAGTCACAGCAGGCTTTACTAAGAAGCGATGTGAGCTGACACTAAAGAGTGTCATTCACCAGAGGAAAAACAAAGAGGTAATTCTAGGTCACACTTCCTTCCTTTGTTAGGTTTGGACAAATTAACTCTTATTAGCCTCAGTTTCCTCATTTTAAACTAGGGATAAGATTACCTACCTCAGAGAGTTTGGGTTGGAATTTTAAATTTTTGTTACTATCATTGATGTTATTATTATGTCAAAGGCAAAGAGTTATGAAAGTGCTTAGCTGGTTCAGGGAGATCTGAATATTTTAGTATGTTTGGAACATAGAACACATTGCAGAGATGGAGCTGAAAGAGCGGCAGAAGTCATATTATGAAGGACCTTGTATATCACGTGTGGGATAGAGCTTCAAATAAGCTTGAAGCCTTATCCTATTTGGGAAAGTCAGATTCAGAGGTCACCTGAGATTGTTCCTGGATTCTGCCTGGGCCCACTTTAGTTTCTTCGACATGTACTGGAGCTGATTCACACCGTCTCTAATACTAAATGCCTGAAAAAAAAGCGTAGAGGTAAATATCCCCTGGGCAGGGTGCATTCCTACCCCTAGAAAGTTAATTCACAGTTTGCACCAGCAGGCTGTAGGCAGACAGAAAAGCTACAACTCTCAGAACAATTGGGAGAGGCCATCCTGAGAGGGGCTGGGATGGCCCTTCTCAAAGGACATTGGCGCGGTGGTAGCATCAGCATAGGATGCCATTACAGGAACTTAAAGGCAAGGAAAACTTGGCTTTCCTATAGCACTGGAGGATGCTGCCAAGTAGTATTTTGTCCTGCATAGCAAAGGACCTTTCGCTTGTGGTGTTTATAGCATCTTTTCACCACTTTCATTACCCTTTTGGTTACATGCCAAGGAATTTGTTTTCTTCTGTAGGCCAGTGGTTCTCCCCTCTTGTTGAGCTATAGGCTTTTTGAGAATGTGATGAAAGCTACAGACCCTATCCTGAGAAACGGGCATATTCATGTCATTTGCCTACACAACTTCAAAGGGTTCCTTGCCCCTTGTCCATTTATCTGCTAAATGTCTATGGGCCACAGGTGAAGGATCTCTATTGCCAAGAATGGTGAGTCATGGAAAGGTTTTTAAAAAGGGAGTGACGAAGCCCTCCAACAGTGTGGTAGAAAATGGGTTTGAAGGTAGATGGAAGGAAGCTGAGACTAAAGCAGGAAAACCATTTATGAGGCTACCACAAAAGTCCAAAGGTCTGAACTAAAGCAATGTTAATGGAAAAGGAGAGAAGATGACAGCTTGGACAAGAAGAATATTCCAACCTTTGTCACTAAATAAGTGGAAGGTAGGCAAGGAGTACTTGGGTGAGAGGATGGGCTTCAGGAATCCGCATTTGGTTCAGTCACCACAGTCGAAGCTTTGGGGTGCCAGGAGAGTAAGTCCTAAGCTGCGTGACATTTAGGTCTCCACGTGCCATCTCCCCACAAGTACAGCCACCAAAAATTTCCAATCTACCACATTAAGCAAAGAAAATAACACAGAATAAATGTATTAAAAGTTCTGGTCCTTTGCAGTGCCCTCCATAATAAATTTCCTGTGTCAACATTTATTAAAAAAAACAAACTAGGAACAATTTCTCAGAAAGCATCATTTTATATCATAACAGAAATCTTTTATTTTGACAATGTTAGTTGAAGTAGCCACCTAGAAACAATCAATTTTAAAAAGAACATAGAGTACTTCTACAAAGATTTAGTACCGATATGGATTTCCTTTTTTAACTTAATGACTCACCAGCAAAATCCTTTAGAATTGGAAGGTTCTGTACTTTGTGAGATTGCCAAAGTTAGTCACTGATTTATTCCCGTAAGTGTATTTTGAAAGAACCTGGTGTGTAAATCTGAATACTGTAAACCTGTAAACCTTGAATCTTTTCAAATCTAGTTTTCCTAATAAAGTTGCCTAATGATTGAGAGTAGAATCACAAACTGGGGCGGGGTGGGGAGGAGGGGAGGAGGTGTGGGACCTTTACTGTGCTAAACTTCTCTGCAAATACTTGTACTGAACCAATATCTAGAGGATCAGCCACTGATTCAGCAGGAACAGAACCGGAGAAGTGGGTGCTTGGGTGGGCCGATCTAACTTTCTGACCACAATTACAAGGACTGATGCCTTTGGGTTGGGCAAATATTCCTGGCGTTCTTAAATTTACCACAGGAAAGGGACCCAGATAAGGAAAGTCTCTTGAGTTAAATGCGCCATTATAGATCGTGGTAAGTGTTGTAAAGAAATATGCATGGTTCTGTGATAATGTCTGATGGGGCATTGACTTGGTCTAGGAATGTTAGAGGAGTTTTTAAGGTGACTCATTTGCTTATCCGTTGCTGAACAACGACCTAGTCCAAAAGGTAATGGCTTAAAACAACCACCTTGAAGAAGAGAAACCATTTATTTGCTCACAATTTTGTCGTATGGGCTCGGCTTTGCTGATTCGTTTCTCTGCTGGTCCTGCCGGCGTTCACTCATGTGCCCGCATTCAGCTGGCACAGAGGCTGGGACACAGCTAGGATTCTCTCATGTGGCCTCTCCATTTGGTCCCTCCAGTAGGAGAATTAGACCTTTTACACGTTGGCTCAAGAGCACAAAAGCAGAAGCTGCCACCTTTCTTAATGGGCTTGGAAATGGCATAGCATCATTATGTGCTGAATGCTATTGGTTACAGCAGTCACAGGGCCAACTTAGAGTCAAGGGGAGGGGATTACACAAGGGCACAAATACCGGAAGGTGTAATTCATCGGGGCCACATTGTAATAAACTACTAGAGTGACATTAGGCAGAGATCTGGAAGATGAGTAGGAGTTAACTGGGCGAAGAGGGCAGAAGAGTGTTCCCGGCAGGGTCCATACTACATACACAGCAATTATGGCAGAGGGGCACAAGGAGCTGTTGAGTGACTGAAAGAAAACCACTGTGGCTGGAGTGCAGAAATAAAGGGAAAAGTGGTTACTGGCAGGAAAGGGCAAGACCATGCCATACCATTCTGTCCCTTGGGAATTTTCTGTGTACAAGGGTAGAATCCCAAGGAAACTGGTTTAAGCAAAACTGTAAACAAAAAACAAAGGAATAAACAAAAATAAAAAGAGAGAAAAAAATTTTTTAATTCCTGAAAAGCCAGGGCACATTTCACTTCAAGTATGGCTGTATCCAGGGCTTCACATGATATCACTAGGAATTTGTCTACCTCCATCTCTTGGCTCTGTCTTCCTCTTGGGTGGCGTTACTTTCAGACAGCTTCTGAAGTTCTAGGCTTACATCGTCCCAGATTTAATTCCTAGAGAATAGAAAGTTCCTTTCTCTCTCTGACTAAACATGTTCCAGGATGGTATCAGCATCAGTCTGGGGCTCAATAGGAATCAGATGGCACACTCAAATTAGGATAATTTAAAATAATTTATTTACCCAGGGACTATTTCAGTGGTGTGCTGGAGCTAGCTCACAGCAACTTATAAAAGCTGATTCTTAGCATGACTTCATACTGGTAGCTCCAAATGGGCTATGATGGGAATATTTACACTACACCAATTAGCAAATGCTACAAATTAAGGCTCTCTCCCTCCTTTCCCCCACCCCCAGCTACTTACCAGCATATCACTGAATGATTTACAAAGGTGCAGGAGAAGTGTAAGAATCCTGCAAGGACCCAAGGCTGATATTAGCAGAGGAACTACAGGAGAGAGAGGTTACCAGAATCCGGAAGAAAGAACTGTGACCTTTAGTTGAGGGATACCCGCAGGCTGAGGGGTATCACAGGAAAGGAGCCGAAGGGTAAGTATCCTGACCTTAATTTTCTGCACCAAAGGGAGTAACGTCGTTTTATAGATTCTGGAATAAAAAAGGTAAAATGACATAATCAATTGTTAAGTCAATTAATATTATTAGGATGTGGAGAATTTAGCCGCCAATTTATTTGCCTAATGCTTAAAGTACAGGGCTAGCTTTGGAAAGTCCCCATGCTATCCTTGCTGGAAATTCCCATGGCGAGACAGTTCAGGGAGCCAACCCCATTCTCTTGTCATAGACTTCCTCCTCACACTGGTTTCAGTTCCATTTTATATATAAGCTTAAGAATTGCTATTGATATGGGAATTTAGTACATGAAAAAATGGTGTTTCAAAATAGTAGAGAAAAGATAAAGTATTCAATAAATAACACTGGGACAATTGGCTAGCCACTTAGAAAATAAAACAAAATTAGATCCCTACCTCATACCAAGATTATATGCTTAGAAACTTGGCAGGAGAGAAAGTCTTCAATAAAATACAAAAAGCAGAAACCATAAAGTAATGGCTAAGTAGAAAATATCTGTATATGTAGATGGATATGAATATAAATATTTACATAGGTATTTATTATACAAAATACATATAAGGAACTACTTAAGATCAAACATAGAAAGGCAAACATTCCAGTAGAAAAAAAGAGGAAAGACTATGAAAAAGGCAATCTTATGAATAGACATTCAATTTCATTAGTAATTACAGAAATAAGAATCTACTTCCATCAATTTGCTTGGCAAAATATAAACATTCGTTATATCAAGTGTCATATCAAATATACACATATATATTGCAAAGGCATAGAGAAATAGAGAGTCTCACCCACTGCAAGAGGGAGTATAAACTGTTATGGCCACTTAAGCAGCAATTTGACAATACTTTTAAAATTAAAATGTGCATATCTTATGATCTAGCTACCCTACTTCTCGGGGTCTACCCAGGAAAAATGTTTAGATATGTACAAAAGAGACATCTGCAAGGATCTTCACCAGGCATTTGTTATGAAATGAAAAACTGGAAACAACCTAAGTGTTCATCGGTAAGAAATGCTAAATAAACTAGAGTTTCTCCATTACTCTGGAATATTATATGGCCATTAAAAAGAATGAGGCCTACCTATATGGACTGGCATGGAAAGCACTCGAGAGTGAAAAAAAGATAAATAATAAAATACAGTATAAGATAAAAGTAAAAGACACAAATAAAAATCCACACACACACACACAAATGTATATTTCTATAAAGAAAAGGCCTGGAAGAATGAGTAGGTGTTCATCTTTGGACAGAATAAAAGGATTAGAGTTGTTTATCAAGGGAGAATTTATCTGTAATGTTTGATATTTTTATAGTGAGAATGATTTATTTTTTGTGTAATCAAAACTTTTCAAAAATATTTTATTTAAATGCCATGTTTTACCTTCATGTAAACAGCTTTATTGAGATATAATTCACATACTATATAATTCATCCACTGAAACTGTACAATTCAGTGATTTTTAGTATATTCACAGAGGTGTGCAACCATCACTACTATGTAATTTAGAACATTTTTCTTAGAACATTAGAACAATAGAACTCCCTATTGATCACCCATTCCCCCAACCCTAGGCAACCACAAATCTACTCTCTGTCTTTGTATATTTCCTTTTCCTGGACATTTTACATAAATAGAATCATACGACGTGTTTTTTTGTGTAACTGGCCTCATTCACTTAGCATAATGTTTTTAAGGTTCATTCATGTTGTAACATGTATCAGAACTTCATTCCTTTATATATAATATTTCATTACATGGATAGACCACATTTTGTTTATCTATTCATCAATTGATAGGTATTAGGTTATTTACACCTTTTGGCTATTATAGATAATGCCGCCACGAACATTTGTGTACAGGTTTTTGTGTGGACATATGTTATCATTTCTCTTGAGTATATATACCTAGGAGTAAAATTGTTGGATCATACGCTAACCCTACGTTTAACACTATGAGGAAGTGCCATGCTGTTTTCCAAAGCAACTGCACCATTTTACATGTCCGCCACATGATCTGTCTTTTGAAAATTGTACTATGGGGTAGGTTATGAGAGGCAATAGTTGTTTCCCTTCATTTAAACTACCTTCAAAAAAAGGTTTATTTATATATACATATATATATATATATACACACACACACATGTATATGTATGTATATATATAATTTATAGTAAATTTATGTATATATATATAAAATTTATAGTAAAGAGCAAAACCCTAGGTAAGTACCATGTTGGAAAGTCCCCTGGGTTTAGGAGGGGAAGATAACAGCTAGATTATGGCAGACTCATTGCCTAGAATAGTCCGAAAGGGCAAGGGGGATTACCTAAAACAATGCTAGTCTAAGACAACTCCAGCAAGACTCTATCTGCAAGATGGAGGAGGCACTTGGAGCCAGGAAACCTGTTTGTCTGCTTTGTTTGGGACTCCACAAAGTAATGAATTAGGAGAGCCTGAGGCATAGGAAGATTATTAGAAACAGGGTCCCACTGAGAATCTGAACCAGGTGCAAGGGTTGGTGGAGCCAGTTTTAACAGCCTGTGAGCCAGAGTTCAAAGCCAGGCTCTAGTCCCTGCATCCCAGGCTACAGAATATCAGGCATAGGACACATGTCTTTATAGGGAGTCAGTCACAATGGGAACTGGGTGGCTCTCAGGAACCATTTCCTGACTGCCTAGTGAGATAGGTCACTTTAATAGACCAGGCCACAGCTTTTCTGTGACGTAGACAATATGGCAATATCATAATCAGCACAGCAGGTAGGAGGACTGCAGGGGAGGGGCTGATATCATATAGCATAGCAATAACAAGTTTTAAGGAACTCTCTCCACACAGTCTAGCTCATTTATTTATAACCTGATGGACTCGCTTGCCTAAGGATTGTTATTATCCCTGAATATCTAGAAAACATTTCTAAATTGACATTTATAACTTGTTATGAATTTTCGCAGCTCTTTCCTAAGCCCACAGTTAGGATATAATTGAGCACATCAGCTCCCCAGAATGGAAGCTCCTCAAAATAATATTCTTTAAATGGTTCAACATTTCTAAATGAAAAATATATTAAATGATATTTTCTCAATAAAAATCATTTACTTAAGATCAATTTGGTTTTTCATTTCCACTAGCCAACGTAAAGTTAAATGTCTTGGGGAAAAATCTGCACAATAATATCCATTTTTCTATGGGTTTTAATCTCTCTGTAGTCTCCCTTTGTAATTTTTTTTGAACTGGATAATTTCATGTAAGGCATATTAAAGAGATTAAAATGTAAAAAGAAAATAAATCATTTGCTTCTGGTTAACTAAGGCCATCCCTTCTATTCAGTCCAGAAGTTCAGTTGATGAAGCTGCTTATATATGCAATTCCAAAGCATTCCAAAGACAAGTCCAAATAGTGAGGAGATTTTTGTTATTCTTCTCTTTAAATTCCACACAAGGAGACTGTTTACTTTAACAAAGCCAGGCAGATTTTACAGATGTAAAATTGTGAGAAGCTGTATGTGGAAAACTTGAGTTCACAGACATCATATTCTAATGTATTTATTCAGCAATGATTTGCACCTCTTAGAGGCACTTCTGGGCAGCTGCCTGGCTGGTTTGACCCTTAATCCAAATCGGCCTGCAGTTTTTACATTTTCGGTAGACACAGCTTCTTGGAATAATAGATTCAATGTTTTAATGCATGCTATATAGAGAGGTATTTTTTTTTGCAGGAGGGGGCGGGGTTGGGGAGAAATACTGTCAGGTTTCAAGGAATGTTACCTATTTCTATTTTTTCAGGATTTGAGAAAATAATCTATGATTATTCTTCATTAGTTTAAGACTTGAACATTTTTTTACAAATGGAATCTTTTTTATTTTTACCACCCTACATAATTCTCCCTGCCCTTGATCATTTTTAATGTCCTTCTCCAGATCTTTTCTAGCTCTATTATATCTTTGAGATGCAAGTACTAGAATCCTATGAAATATTCATCATTTAAAATATTCCAGGGCCAGGCACTCCTTCAATTACAATCACTTCTCTTTTTCTACAACAATTCTCAGACCTGTTTTCAGTCATTTTCCTTGATACATCTCCCAGACCAGTGCTTGCCAGAGGCTGAACATTATTTGAGAATTCATGGCTGGTCCCTCCATTTCACCATGAGCTAAATCCAACCAAAACAAAAATCACACCTGAAACCACAATCTTTCCTTCATCAGATACTTTTTAGAGCTTAAGAATGTGCCAGGCATTGTGCTAGGTAGGTATGCAGAGGTAGGAACAGGGGATGGTCTCAAATATTTATAAGAAGCAGCAGCCCCTAAGAAACATACAATCTAATGGGAGAAACATGTGAATTAAAAAAATGATATGGCTATGTGTAAATGCTATGGGATTCAGCCAATTTTTAAGAAGTTGTATTTGTTTCCTCTTACTGCTCTAACAAATTACCACACACTTAGTGGCTTAATTCAATACAAATGTATTCTCTTATAGTTCTGAAAGTCAGAAGTCAGAAATGACTTAAGGGTTAAAATCACAGTGTTGATAGGGCTGATGGGTCTTTCTGGAGGTTCCAGAGGAGAATCCACTTCTTCCCCTTTCCTGCTTTTAGAGGTTGCCAGCATTCTTTGGCTCATGGCTACATCACTCCACTCTCTGCTTCCATCATCACATTGCCTTCTCCTCCTCCCTCGGACTGCCCTACCTTCCTCTTATGAAGATCCTTATGATTATTTTGGACCCACCTGGATAATTCAGGATACTCTCCCATCTCAAGATCCTTAATTTAATCACATCTGCAAAGTCCTTTTACTATGTAAATGACATATTCATAGGTTCCAGGGATTAGGGTAGACATCTTTGGGGAGCCATCTCTGAACCTACCACAGAAGTCAAGAGAGCAATGACTTAAAAATGACACTTGAATTTTAAATGGTAGCAATAGCTAATATTTATTGGCCCTTTGCTCTGTGCCAGGCACCCTGCTAAGTATGCTATGTATACTTCCTCATTCAAGCTTTATACTAACCCTTGGAGGTGTTATTATTTCCATTTTACAGATGATAAAAGTGAAGCTCAAGAGGTTAAATAGCTTGCCCACCATCCTAGCTAACAAGCAGAAAAATCAGGATTCAAATAAAGGTCTCCGATCTAGAGCCTTTGCTCCAAAGCACAATGTTGTACTGATAAAAGGCGAAATGGAAGAGAAGGGCATTTCAGGACAAGAAAACAGTATATTAAAAGGCCCAGCAGCCTGAAAGAGCACAGAGCCTGCACATTATAACTGGGATGTGTGTGTGAGGGGAAGAACGATGGAAGATAAAGATAGGAAAGGAGATATGGATTTGATGGTGATGGACTCCATGGAAGGGGGTGGGGGGATTTCTGGAAATAATGGTGAATCATTAAAAGATTTTAGAAAGGAGAATAACCTATTCAGATGGTTGTTTGATCAGAAAGACAACTGGCTGGAGGCAGCATTTCAGAAGTAAATTAGAAGCAACTAAGAGACCTGCTGTAAAGTTATTTTAAAGATCCGGTTAAGAGATGATGGAAGCTTGAACTAAAGCCTGGAGTGGAGAGGAGAGCCACATTGAAGAGTCATGGAAGAGGAAGAATCAACTGGACCTTGCTGACAATATCAATATGGGTGCGAGGGAAGTAAAGAGGGAAGAGTTAAGGATGTTGCAAGCTTCTAGCATGGCTATTAGGCGTCAGTAACTGAGATGAGTAATAGAAATTTCACAAATCAGACTGTATGGAAAGCCCTCTGTTTTGATTGATAAAGTAATCAAGGGCTTTCCATTCTTTGAGAAACTGAACTCTGATGATACACAGAGACAATCCCCACAGTGGTCAACCTCCGTTACTCAAGTCCAACAGCCCAGTCATAATATCCTTACATCCTCGTCACCTTGTTACCACAACCTGATGGAACTAAAAACAGTGGAGTCAACAGACTGAACGACCCACAAACTGTAACATATTTAAAACCTTTCTCCATGACCAAACAGACATTTAAGAGGACTTCAAAAAAGAATAAAGCCTTTTCTCTCTCCCCAGGAAGGGTTTAGGCTAACTGAGGATATAGACAAACACTATATAAAATAAAGAGCAAAAATACAAGAGAGTTTATAAGTAAGTGCCAAATTATGAAATACATTCCATTCAGAGGAAAGCGATATAACTTTTCTTCTCCTAGAATAGCCAGGAAAGATATTAATTTTTATTGAGCATCTGCTGCCAAACCACCACCCTGAGAAGTATTGTTTCATTTTCCGGAAAAGTAAAGGAACTCCCCTAAGTCACGCAGTTGCTTAAGAGGCAGAGCCAGGGCATGAACTCAGAAGATTCTGTCTCAGAGCTGGTGCTCAGGAAGGCACAGCAGAAGCCAAGACTGAAAGGCCCATGGGGTCCGGACAGGGCCATGGATGCAGCAGGAAGTGGGAAGAATCATGTGAGGAAAAGCAGGGAGGTCGGACTTGGCTCAAGTTGTTAACTATTCCAAAAGAGAGACATTCTGACTTGAGACTTTCAGTTTGCCTACCACTGCTGGGTGTTTTAAACATTTGTTTGGCAATAAACATAAAAAGTTTAGTAACACAGTTGTAAGCCCAGAATACTCAGTGACTGCTCACTATCGTGAATACTTATTACAAAACAACAGCTGTGAGAGGATCATGAGGCAGTAGGCCCCACCTTAGTACACTTGTGTTCCACCTAAGGGTTTTCCAAAGTCCATAGAAACCAGGCCAGCTGAGCACTCGAATCGCTGCTTCAGTAACACTCCAGATATGTAGTTTTATTGGTGAGAACGATGACTAACTAGCAGGCTGATTTACATGCAAGTTCCTACTTGGCTTCTTTCCTGTCAGCAAAATGTACAATTATCTTCTAGCTATCTTCCTACTTCAGTATTAAAAATTGTTACACTCCTGGCAGTAAAGCACATCCAGCCAAGTGACAAACAAAGAAAGGTTAAAAAGAAGCATACAGGGGAGCAAGAAGCTGATTATGTGGTAGGCGAAAGAGAGGAAGAAGGGCAGAAGGAAGTGGCTTAGGTTTCTCAGCAGAGAAAAAGAAATTCCAAGGGTTAGTGAAGGTTGTATTTTCTGAGGGCCTTCTGTAGATAAGGCTCTAGTTGGGATGCCGTAAGTGCCAGTCCAGCAGGGAGTCTGGGTTTCAGCCTTACATGAGGTTGCTTTGACCCTCTCTGCATTTTGCTGACATTCTGTTTAAGATATAAAAATTTCTCACAGTTGATGTAAAGTACCAACTACTTTACCCTGACTTCTTCCCTTTCAGATAAGTTCTTCCTGAGTTTTTGGAGTCTTGTGTAAGTTGGGCCCCATTAGCTATTTCCCTGTCAAAACCAGATCTTGAGGAAGGCAATAGAGATGAAGATGCAGCTGAGGTAGCTACGGGGCAATTGGGCAGCTGAAGATGATGGGGATAACAATGTTGACACCAAGAAGCAGAGAAGACTGATAAGGACAACTAGACAGAAAAAAAAACTGTGAAAAAGAAAAAAAAGGCCGCTGTGACCTATTCACCCTTCCCTTTCCGTCTCCTTTCGAGTGGAGTCCAGCCAGCCTGCCCACCGCAGGCAGGGCCAGCTGCAGATGACATGCACTCTCCACCATCCAACCGAAACCACCTGTGAATTTGCAACAGAGGAAGAAAAAAGAACAAAAACTTTCAAGGCTCTGATTTTTTTTCTTAAAAATGCCTTAAAGGGGGAAGTTTTGTTGTATTTGTTGCTTACATTTTACATTTTTGTACATATTGTTAGGGGTCAGTTATTTTTAATGATCGCACATGACCAAACCAACCTTCGGAGACTTCTCTGTCCTATTTCTGACTACTTGTGTGACCATGTTCATTATAATCACAAAGGAGAAAAAGAAACATTAAAAAAAAAAAAAAAGTAAAAACAAAACAAAACCAAAAAAACCTTATTCCAAGTATTTCAGTAACTTTTTTGTGTATGTTTTCAGTAGTACTATAAGTAGTTGGTTTATAAGATGGCTTAAAAGGCCAGAAATAAAAGGAGTCTTTCCCCGCCCTTTTTTTTGTCTGTGAAGTTGCTGTTTATTTATTTATTTATCTTTGGCCTATTTGATGTATGCGTGAAACAATGTTGCCCAAAAATAAACCAAAATTTTGTTTTGCTGAGTTGTTCTAATGAGAAATACAGACAGAGAGAGAGAGAACAGGAAAGAGGGAGGGAGGTACGTAGATAATATGGGCTGGGCTTTAAGAGGAAAAACAAGAGCACATACTGGCCAAGAAGTGTTGCAAGGAAGGAATTTTCTAGAGCCTTACACAAACTCCAGTTATTATCTTGGGCAATGTTGCAGTTTAACTTCTGGTTTATATTAACTAGTACTAGAAACACATGAGTGACCTAACTCTTTTCTAGTGGATTTTCCTTTTATTAGAGCTGTGTCCTGGCAGGCTGCTTAATTTAATAATTTAAAAAATCAACACTGAGCTCAACCTGGACTTAAATATGGCATTATAATATTTAATAAATATGAATTCAGTTTTTAAGTTTTTTGAGGTGTCATTTTACATTCTATGAAGTTCACTGATTTGAAGTGTACAATAACTTTTAGTATATTTATGGAGTTGTGAAAACATCACCACACTAAGAATTCATTTGGAGCATTTAAAAAATTTTTTCAGTAGATGATAATTTCAACAGTAAATGATAAGTCACAAAAAGGTCTGAAATCTAAGTTATTAACTAAACTTTTTTGAGTTTTACTTGAGTAGCCAGAGGTCTCCCACACTGCTCTTTAAGATGCCTGTGTTTGCAGAAATAGTGTGTCCAAATAATTTGGACTATGCAGGAAAAAGAGGGATAATTTCTGAAGCAATTATTTTGAGTAGGCAAGAGAGTATTGTATCTATTACCCAAGTAGAGACAATGAACTTGTATAAGAGCTTGTATAGTTTAAGACAACATGTGGGAAGGCAGAGGAGACCGTAGATGTGCTGATAATAAAAAGTGGTTTATTGTTCCAGCTCATCCTGTAGTTTGACCGTTACTTAATGTCCCCTGAAATGAATGTCTGCTGAGTAGGGAGAGAACTATGTCACATAGCAGGCAGTGAGCAAACAACTCCTAATGTTACTAATAAGTGCTTTCGGGCAGCCATAAAATCAGCTATTTTTTATGATTCTTGTTAGCACCCATGGGAAGTTCCCTCATGGATCAACAATGTCAGATATTTCTATTTTAAATTTTCAACCTTGATTCTAGTTCCCTTCACCCACCTATGTCAGACGCTATGATCTCGAGGTGTGAAACAAATCTCTTTCCAGTTTTTCCTGTTCCTACATGGACCTCTGTGGCCTTGATTTCAATTTTCTTTATTTAGTTTGCTTTCCCATTATGCTTGCTATAATTATTAATCCACTTCCTTCTGTCAAAGGCATCTTCATTACTGTTTCTTTTCTCCCCTCTCTTCACAAACTATCGCTTCAGCACATATCTAAGTTTTACATATACTCAGAAATATCAAGCTTAGTCTGAGGACCTTCGGAACTCTAAGGTTCTATAGTTAGCTCCTTCAGGAATTGCACTCAAAATCACAGTCTTAAACATCTCACTTTCTGACCACCACCTCACGGCTTTCCAGCTCTGACTTCAAAAATTTTTCCTGTGTCTGGGACCTACAATCCATTTACCCTAGAACAATTTCACTGTCCATCACATCCTCATGTCTGTCCTTAACCTGCTTCTATCCATGATTCATTACTACCTACTTCTCTCCCTTCATCAAACTTGCCTGGCAACACTCCAATCCATGGCAAAATCAATGTCTACCAGCTCCACCTTTGCCCCAGTGCACGTGAACATGGCTCAAGGAAAATCACCAACCATACAGAGTAGCTCCATTAAATTTTGACCACTAATCTCAAGTGTGTTCTTGGTGCTGCCTAACATTCCTACTACATTGCCTAACATTCCTACTAAATTGTTCACTCCTCCATTCTCCAAGTCAACTGTTTCACACCTTCTCTCCTCAAACCTCACAGAGCTAATGTCCCTACTTCCCATTTCCTTAAGAAAAGAGAAGCAACTCCATCAAAAAAAAAGTCTATGGACTCCCATCACCACATCTACCAAATCCTCTGCCTTCTCACATGTTGTCTTAGATAAACTATCCAAGCTCTTGTACAAGTTCATTATCTCCACTTGGGAAATAGGTCCAATATTCTCTCATCTACTCAAAGTAATTGCTTCAGAAATTATCCCTCTTTTTCCTGCATTGTCAAATTATCTTCTCTACTAGATCATTCCCATTAGCCTATCAACATGTTCTAAAATATCCTCATCTTAATACACAACTGCATTTACTTTGTAACACTGTGTTTTCTAGTGAAAGTCCTTGAGCATTATCTCCTTCCATAGCTTCAGGGCCTTCTCCCCAGCCTTTGCTAAGAGGGATTGGCCCACCAATCGAAGGTAGATTTGCCTTTCAAAACCACCTCAGGGTTCAGAGGCTGTGCTTTATTTTTAAGGAACATCTCTCTTTCCCATAGACCAGGAGGTAAGCTACCCCAAACTAGGAAGGGAGTTTCCATTAACAAGAGAGATCTAAAAACCACGGTTTTAGAAATGTATACTTTTGAGCACAAATATGTACTTTTGTTCGAGAATGTATACTTTTGAGCAAAAATACTAATCTTTCTCCTTCTGCTGTTTCTGAACATCTTTCTTCCTTGTCTAAAACCCTTTCACGGCTTGGCATCACTTTCTCTTTAGAGCCACCCTCTCAGATAGGGTGGTTTTAGATGTGGGAAATCAGATATGCAAGGGTAGACTCCCTGAGTACAGCCTTGCACAGTTCCATAGTGTGGTGGGAAGTGCACCGGCCTGGACACCAAGTGATCCATCTTCTAATTCCAGCCTCACTAGACTGGACCTTCAAAGGGTCCTGTCAGCATGTAATGCGTTCATCTAGGGTTTTAGTGTCCCTGTTTCAAAATCATAGACCAGGAGTGCTGTCAAGTTCTTGCTGTCCCTGGGGATACTAAGGCATGGAAATGGGAAAAGTATAATGATGGCGAATTCCTTTGAGGCTGTGTCAGAGGAGAAAAGCGTAGATCTTGAGAATAATTCACTATTTGATTTCTCTTGGCAAAAAAAAAAAAAAAATTATGCATGGTGACAAAAAATCTACCTACTCATTGTGAGCAAAAAAGGGGCTATGTAATAAATCTGACAAGCCCAGTGAACGAAAGTAACCTCATAGCATGATCTAGTCATAAATTACTAACAGGGCAGGTCATGGTGTGTAGTCATGCCCCAGGTAATAAAAAAGTTTATCTTTGCCTTAAACCAGCCCTGTCCTTTGTTCTTGTGCATCTAGGTTAACACACCTTTGAAATGCCAGAAATAATCCTCTTTTCCAGACCCCCTGAGAGGCATAACCACCCTTAAGGGAGCATCTGAGATCTTGTTTCACTAGCATGTTACCAATTTGGCTGAAATAAACTCATAAAAATTCTTTACAGGTTTGAACATTTCTTACATCAACACCATGTACAAATTAGTACTAAACAGTCTAAGGAAAAGAAATAGCACTTTGATACAAATGAAGTATTTCTTCCTATAAAACCTTTTTTTTAATTCCCATCCCCCCGCCCACCCCTTTGGCAACCATTGGCTTGTTCTCTATATCTATGGGTATTTCTATTTTGTTTCATTTTTTTCAGATTCTACTATAAGTGAAATCATATGTATTTGTCTTTGTCTTATTTTACTTAGCATAATACCCTCTAGGTATATATATATATGCCACATCTTCTTTATTCATTCATCTATCGATGGACATCTAGGTTGCTTTCATATCTTGGCTATTACTAGTAATGCTGCAACAAACATAGGGGGTGCATGTAGCTTTTCAAATTAGTGTTTTTATTTCTTCTGATAAATACCCAAAAGTGGAATTACTGGATCATATGGCAGCTCTATTTTTAACTTTTTGAGGAATCTCCATACTGTTTTCTACCTTGGCTGCACAAATTTACAATCCCACCAAAAGTATACAGCAGTCCACATCCTCTCCAGCACTTATTTTTTGATTTTGATAATAGGCATTCTGACAGGCATGAGGTGACATCTCATTGCCATTTTAATTTGCATTTCCCTGATGATTAGCGATATTGAGCATCTTTTCATATGTCTGTTGGTCACCTGTATGTCCTCTTTAGAGAAATGTCTATTTAGGTTCTCTGCCCATTTTTTAATTTGGTTTTTTGGTGTGTGGTTGGGAGTTCCTTCTACATTTTGGATATTAATCTCTTATCAGATGTATCATTTGTGCATATATTCTCCCATTCACTTGGTTGTCTTCATTTTGTTGATGGTTTCCTTTACTATGTAGACCCATTTATTTTTTCTTTTGTTTCTCTTGTCCTAGGAGACATATTCAAAAAGATAGCACTAAGAGCAATGTCAAAGAGCTTATTGCTATGTTTTCTTCTAGGAGTTTTGTTTCGGGCCTTACATTCATGTCTTTAATCCATTTTGAATTTATTTTTGTACGTAGTGTAAGAAAGCAGTCCAATTTTTGCATCTATCTGTCAGTTTTCCCCACACCATTTATTTAAGAGACTGTCTTTACCCTATTGTATATCTTTACCTCCTTTGTCACACATTAATTGACCATATAGGCCTCCTGACTCCATATGACCAGCTACTAGTAACAGTTGGGTTTAGGCTTGAGGAGAAGGAAGGATCTAACTGAGTCATTCTTTCCAAAGTTCCCTGCCTCAGAGTTTCATATACAAGCCCAGCAACACTAAAATGTTAATGCAAGCAGATTGAAATTTTATCATACTACATCACAGATGTGCAAAGAAAATACTGGAGATAGAACTTAAAACAACCAATTAAAGTATCTCACTATCTTAACTTAAGATACTCTCATTCTAGGTAATAACTCCCTATTAGAGCTGTTTCTCTCCCTTTTTCTTTTCCTCCTCAAGATGGTGTTGGGAGAGTGGTGCTTAAGTGACCTCATGGTGGCTCAGCGCCCATGCTCTTTTTCTCTGGATCATCATCAACCTACACTGCAAGGATGCTAGTCTAGTCTTGTCCTTGAGCTGCCAATCCCAGGGTGTGCTCTCCTGGCTCTCCTCCTCCCCCACTCCCATGGCTGGCAGGAACTTTTCTTGCATCATATCTGCCTCCTTACCAGGACAAAATTTGTAAACACTTCCAAGGCCTACTAGCAAAATGGCTACTGGGGAACATAATTTACAGGCTAGAGAAAAACACATGCATACACCCACACACAATCTTTATCACATTATTTTCCTTTCCTTTATCATTGTCCATTGTCTGAATATCACCTTTGGGAACCTTGTGGGAAAAGGAATCTAGAATTGGAGGTTATTCCAAATACTTCCTAAAGTCAAACTCTTACAGATAACTTCTTGTATTACATCTACATATGGCTTTATTTCTCATTATATTATTTTATAATCTCTCAATACACTCCAGAGAATGTTCAGGGATTTTCTTTTTTGTTGCTGCAATAACCCCAGTGTCAAAAATAGTACATGGCACAGGGCAGGTATTCAATCAATATTTGTCGAATGAGTGAATGGCTGATCACATGTGCTATACATGGATTTATCCAGTTTGATTCTCAGAGGCAATCTTATTTCTCTCATCTCCAGGTCCTCGGAGAGCAGCACACAGAAGCTCATGTGCTGCCCATAGCAATCACCAACAAGCTTGGAGGTGATAGTTGGAGAAATGGATCTTGGTGAGGTGCCTCAGCAAGAACAAGAAAGAGAACAAATGGGGGGCAAGAGCAGACCTAGAGAGGCAGTTCTCAAGCTTTTAAATCTCAGCACCTCTTTACACTTTAAAAACTGTTGAGGATTTCAAGGAGCTCTCTTAAATGAGTTATGTTGTATTTATTGCTTTAAAATTAAAACACAACTTTAAAAGTATGTATTAATTTACTTAAAATTAACAACAAAAATTAATGAGAGGAGTGGCATTTATTTTTTTTTTTGCAAATCTCTTGTGTCTGACTCAATAGAAGACAGTTGAATTCTCATGTCTGCTTCTGCACTCAATCTGTTGTGATATGTTTTGGTTGAAATCCAGTCTCACACAGACATGTAGTTGGAAAAAGGAGGATCGTGTGGACTCAAAAGGTTCTCTGACCACATTCTGAAAACTACTGCCCTACAGTGATCGTTTCTACAGAAATAAAAATGATCTTCTCTGTTACAGAGCCCCCAGCCCCTGATATTAGAACAGGATCCTCGTTTCTCACCCTTTCTACTTCTAGCCTCTTTGCTTAAGATTTCACAACTTTTCAATAATGTATAAAACAGCTGGCAGCCCTGAGCAGGAAAATTAGGTAAGATGTAAGCTCCTGAGGGAGTGTGCTGGTCTTGTATAGAAGGGACTGGACTAGACATCCTAGAAAGAGGATGAGGGGAAAAAAAAAACTCATCATGCATTTTCAGTAGGGAGAAGAGGTTATGAAGTTCAGACACATTTCTTAATAAATATGTCTCAGTGCTTAGGTTGCAAAAAAAGGAAACGAACAACACTACTCAACCTGCTGTGTGTGTTTGTGTGTGTGTGTGTGTGTGTGTGTCAAAGGAGCTGGTTCTCGGAGCAGGAGGAGCTGGTGGTGTACATAATTATATTTCTACCTCTGTGTCTTCTTGGGCCTAGCTGGCAGGGACACAGTTTCATCCCCATTAATTGGCGAACTAATGGAAAGACAGCAGAATCTACCAGTTGCAGCTTTAAGACTAGTAAATTTTTAGCATTTTTGAGTGGCCTTGCTACCATAGTGGGAAGTCTTCAGGTAGCAATGCCATTGCAACATGCTGAAAATTTACACCAGCTTCTTCTTCTCTAAGAATCAGCTCCTTCAACACACACCCTTCCCCATGGGCCAGAGCCACTATTAACACCTTCACTGTTTGTCTTGCTTATCTGCTTTATAGAGGGAAGGTATAGGTGGCAGCTGTCAGTATCCCTGGCCTGGCCCCAGATACCACTTACCTTCCATCACAAGTAGCCCAGTTCTACCTGGAAGTGTGTATGTGTAGACATGAGTGACTGTATGGGCATGAATAATTGTGTGCTGCTGCAACTAGAGGCAAGAGCAATACCCTAGAGTATTTCAATAAACAGATAATGAGCCCAAATGTTGTACCTGGAACTTTCCAAGGTTTTTTCTTACATGCTAAGGAATGACCTTACCATTTCTACAGTACTTAGTCCTCTACTGACTAGTGACATCTTTTGCATTATTGCTGTGCATTGCTAATTAGGTTGCCGCAGACCATGATTATCTTGTTTAGCACAGTAATTTCCAAGTCTCAAATAGTGTTTGGTACTTAGAAAACAGTTAAAAAGTTTTAGTGAATGAAAGTTAAGTGAATGAATTCTGCTGGTCTTATTTAATGTGTACCAAAAGCATGTACTTTTCATACTAATTACACCATTTAATTAAACTGTTTATATGATGCTTACTTTTCCAAGAAGGTATATAAGCTCTTTGACAGCAGTAAATGTATATTCGTGGTTGTTTCAGATGTTCTACACAGCACCCTATATCCAACTATCTTATGGGAGTGCTCCTCAAATCCTTTTAAAGGACACATATTTTATAGTATTAAAAGCTATATCTATAATATTGCTACAGGGTGGGACATGCTTATTTTTTATTTTAGTGTCACTAATAATTTTAGAGTAGAGAAAGTTATTAGTTTAGGGTCTAATAATGGTCCCTAGTATTCAGAAAAGGTCCTAGCTAAAATGTTTGTTTACTATTTATTACATAACAAAATTGGACTACATATGAAAGAATATGTTTAACGGACCAGGTCCTCACCCCCACCCCCTCCCCCGCCACACACACACCTTATCATTTCCAACCAGAGATGCTTCACTTTTATCTGTTTAAATTCAAAGGGTTCCACAGATTTTCAACTAAATCAGGGCAGCAATGCCTGGGGAAGGAAGATGTGGTATTTCAATGAAAAACTTGGTAGACATTAAAGTAACAGGTGAATTAATAGATCCAGACAGAGGACTTTTCCACTTGGGAACAGATGTTTTCTATGTCTCTGCGAGAACTCATTTTACCTATGAGCTCAATGCATAAGTATCAGACAGAACTGGGTTTTTGTTTTTTAATATAACAACTTTATCGAGATTAAGTCGCACAATACAAAATTCATACTTTTAAAGTCTACAAT
The DNA here is from genome assembly GCF_902729225.1 of Pteropus medius. Taxonomy (NCBI): domain Eukaryota; kingdom Metazoa; phylum Chordata; class Mammalia; order Chiroptera; family Pteropodidae; genus Pteropus; species Pteropus medius. The sequence goes on along the minus strand of NW_024354500.1, from coordinate 8,078,989 downwards.
TCAGTGAGTTTTACTATATTTATAGAATTACATAAGTATCACCATTAGCTAATTTTAAAACATTTTTATCAAAACAAAAACTTTGTTTTTATCCCAAAAAGAAACCTCATGCTCATTAGTAGTCACTCTCTATTCCCTCTCCTCCCCCACCCCCAGCCTTTGGCAACTACTGATCTACTTTCTGTCTCTATAAATTTGCCTTTTCTGGACATTTAATATAAATGGAACTGTACAATATGTGGTCTTTTATATGTGGCTTCTTTCACTGAGCATAATGTTTTCAAGGTTCATCCATTTGTAGCATATATCAGTATATCATTCTCTTCTATGGCCAAATACTATTTCATCGTATGGATATGCCAAGCCTTGTTTATCCATGCATTAATTGATGGACATTTTGGTTGTTTTCACCTTTTGGCTATTATAAATATGCTATGAACATTTATGTACAAGTTTGTGTGTATACATGTTTTCAGTTCTCTTGGCTATATACTTAGGAGTGGAATTGTTGGGTCATAAATAACTCTATATTTAACTTTTTGAGGAATTGACAAACTGTTTTCTAAAGCAGCTACACCATTTTATAATCCCACCGGCAGCACAAGAATTCTAATTTCTCCACATCCTCACCAAGACCTGTCATCTTCTTCCCTATTCTAGCCTAGTGGATGTGAAATGGTATCTCATTGTAGTTTTTTATTTGCATTTCACTAATAACCAATGATGTTGAACATCTTTTCATGTGCTTATTGGCCATTTAGATATCTTCTTTGGAGAAGTGTCTATTCAAATTCTTTGCCCATATTTTAAATTGAGTTATTTGTCTTTTTATTGTTGAGTTGTAAGAGTTCTTCATCTATTCTGTCCCTTAATAGATATATGATTCACAAATAATTCCTCCCATTCTGTGCATTGTATTCTATTCTTAACTCTAAACCTTGGCAAATTATTTCACTTTCATCATCTGGAAAATTAGTGGGTTCAAAAGACTCCAGGATTTACAAATTAGGATGCATACCCTGGGAGCAGACATCAGTAACCCAGGAGTAGAAGACAACAAAGATAAATGTAATTCATCTTCTGAAATGCTAATGTTATTTAAAGATTTTAAGGTAAGCAGAATCTTGTTTTTCTAAGTGTGAAAGTCTAGAGAGGAGAAATATTGTATGTGCCGAGCAAACAGAAATTTTGACACTTTTGAAAACCTGTTGGCAATGATATTGCAGTTGTGTCAAAGTAAGCTGGGAGAATGGACTTTAAAGAGATAAATTATGCCTAACTATTGGGACCTGTGAGCTGAGCATGTGAGTTCACAGCAAGCCTTAAATTTTTAAATGTATTTATTTTATGGCTTTTAACTTTTGATTACTTAAAAATCATTAACTCACGCAAATGAGCCCAATTTCCTACTGCCATTATTCTATTTTGTTCTCTTCTGTCTGATCTATTCTATTCTATCCTATCCTATCCTATCCTATCCTATCCTATCCTATCCTATCCTATCCTATCCTATCCTATTCATTAGATTGTGTTTAGTTCCACTTTCTACCATGGTCAGTCCCCTGAAAACGCAAATATATCCAAGACCCTGGTTTTCTTGATTGCTAGTGTCATCTTTTAATTTACTTCTTAGAATACAATAATTTTGAAAAACTAAATATTCTACACCAAACAGGGATATGTGGTTAAAAACAGAAAGTGTGAGTACAATTTCAGTACAAAAAGAGTTAAAAGGAAAAACCAGACAAAATAATAAAGGAATTTCAGAAAACTGGAAATCACTGAAGATTGGAATAAACATGGCATTGATTGTCCCTGCAGCACTCCAAGATGAATCTGAGAGGACATAAGGTGGTAAATACCACTTCCACAGCCACAACTACTGAATCATTAGGAAGGAGTATAAGATATTTTTAGATGCTTATTTAAAACATGGGTTTTAACCTACGGTTAATGTGCACAAATTAGAACCTTATTTTTTTCTGTTTGAGAATAGAAAATGGCAAGAGATTTTGCTTCTGTGGCTATATTTAAAAAAACAATAATATATATCTGATAAGGGCCTAGTATCCAGAATACATGAAGAAGAAGATATACAAATGGCCGATAAGCCTATGAAAAGATGCTCAACATCATCGGTTACTAGACAAATACAAATAAAAACCACAATGATAAACCACTTCACACCCACTAGGATGGCTATAATCACAAAACAAAAACAAAAACAAAAACAAAAACAAAAAAAACCACAATGAGTGTTGGCAAGAATGTACAGAAATTGGAAGCCTCATACAATTACTGGTGGGAACATAAAATGGTGGATCCACTGTGGAAATGGTTTGATGGTTCTCCAATAAACAAACAATTGCCATATGACTCAGCAATTTCTTAGGTACATGCCCCCACAAATTGAAAACAGATGGTCAACAAAAACTTGTAAACAAATGTTCATAGCTGCATTATTCATAATAGCCAAAAGGTAGGCACAGCTCAAATATCTGTCCATTAGTGGATGAATAAACAAGATGTGGCATCTTCGTTCAGTAGAATAGTATTTGACTATAAAAAGGAATGAAATACTGATATATGCTACAATATGATTAAACCTTGAAAAACATGCTCAGTGAAAAGCCAGAAGCAAAAAGCCATATATTGTACTATTGCATTTATATGAAATGTCCAGAAAAGGCAAGTCCACAGAGACAGAAAGCAGATCAGTGGTTACCAGGAACTATAGGAGGGGGGAAAGGAGAGTGACTGCTGGGCGGGTAAGGAGTTTTCTTTTAAAGTGGTAAAAGCATTCTGGAACTAGGTAGCAACTGATAGTTGCACAACATTGTGAATGTACTAAATATCACTGAATTGTAAACTTTAAAATGGTTAAATGGTAAATTTTATGTTATACATATTGCACCACAATTAAAAAAATAATCCAAACTTTCAAGATAAAAGTACATTAATTTCTTGAAACTTAGAAGAAAAGCCTTAGCAGAGAGCTATTTAGTAGAAAGCACAAACAAGAAAATTACAAATTGGTTGAAGCTCCCTAATGATTGGGCCAAGAGTGGATATCAAATATAAGCTGGGCCACTCACAGCCTTTTCTTGGGAATTTGGAAGAGAGACACCAATGGTTGGCTTGGTCATGGGACAGGAAAAAAGTAGTACCCTGAGAGTTACTAGATTGTGTTTATGCCCAGGGGCTCCTGCTCTGGGTTTGGTTAGTTTTCCATGGATTCCTTGGGCTTGGCATTCTTACAATAAATCCCATTTTGCTTGAGTTAGTTTGTATAATTTCTTTTCCATGAAACCAAACATCTAATCTCCATATGTAAGACATTTGGGTTAATAGGTATTTTAGGACATTTAAATAATGTAATATTACCAATTGTAATAGGTTCCTATTGCTGTCGTAACAAATGACTATAAATTCGGTGGCTTAAAACAACAGATACTTATTTTCTCATAGTTCTGGAGTCCAGAAGTCCAAGAGGCAGATCATACTCTCTTTACAAACTCTCCTAGAGAATCAGTTCCTTGTCTCTTCCAGCTTCTGGTGTTTTCAGGTGTCCTTTGGCTTGTGGCAACATCACTCTAATCTCTGCCTCTGAAGTCACATTGCCTCCTCCTCTTCTGAGTGTCTCATAAAGACACCTGTCATTGGATTTAAGACCCACCCAGAAAATCCAGGATGTTGTGCTCATCTCTGGGTCTGTAACTTAACATCTGTAAAGGCCTTTTTTCCAAATAAGGTAACATTCACAGGTTCTAAGGATTAGGACACTGGCATATCTTTGGGGGGTGGGGGATGTCACCATTCAACCCACTATACCAGGATGTAATGTAATGTAATGTAATATAATGTAATGTAATGTAATGTAATGTAATGTAATGTATGTTGCAGTGAAAGATATGCCCATTTTGAAGCCTACTGATACATACTGGCAATTTGTATCAGTGTTCAATGTTGCTGACATTGCTCAAAACATTTTTTGAAACTTTTCATTTGGCATATCCCATAGAACTTGAGTCACATTCTTTAGTAAAATAAACAACAATGGCCATGATAGAATTTCCTATATTTACACAGAGTAACCAGCACTTTCACATCCTTGAGACTTCGTAATGACTCTGAATTAATGTAGGTAGATCCAACTGGTGGAAGGGTTTTGTTTTCTTCTGGCCAAACTCAGTGCCTTTATTTTCTTAAAGAACAAATGTCATTTGGAGAAAACTCTGGAAAATGAGGAAGACCATCAAAATTAGGCAAACTAAATTTTTGCATCAGAATCCCCCAGATAGCATGGTTGGAAAAGTCCAAGTAATTCTCAACTCTCTCTTCTCCCTCACTCCATATCATATCAGTAAATCAAATTCTGTAACTCCACCTGGGATATTTCTCATACATCTAATCTTTTCCATTCGATTGTGCCTTAGTTCCCTCAAACCTTTCAATTAAAATATTTTCTAACTAGTCTTTCAGCTTTCAGTGTCTTGCCCTTCTTTCTACCCCTTTCAAAATATACTCACTTCTATGTGGCGTCCCTACTCATCCACTTTCTAGTATGACCTGTCCAGTTTTCCAACACCTCTGCATTATTTTCTGTTTCCCACCCATGCCTATTTAACGCACTTATGCCTCTGTGCCTTTGCTTTGACCTTGAAATCCTGTTTTTTTTTCTTTTTAATTATATATATATACATATATATATATATATTTTTTAAGTAAAATAAGTATTACAAGGCCCAAAAGAAAACTAGAGGTCTCCTGGACTCCCTCTGTACCCATTTCCTTCCTTTTCACTCCCTCCTTTCCCAGGCAACCTCTTTCAACCTTCTTACCTATTCTTTTAGTATTAACCTTCATATTTTCAAATATAATGCTAATAGTGTTGTACTTATTTTTTTGGTTTAAGGCATAAACTAATGGCTTTCTCTTATAAAAAATGAGGTTTCAGTTCTATTATTACCTAGATCCCATCTACATACATATACTTACACATATACATATATATGTAAATTTTCTTTATCCTCCTAATGTAGTTATATTTGGATTCTATTGATATTTGCTATTTACATGTAATCAGTTGTACTATGAACATATTTTTTCTTGTACCTTTTCTCTTCTTACAAATTAAAATTTTCCTTGCTCTTTCCTTGATTTAATTTTCCTTGCTTCATTTCCCATTTACCTAGCATTTATCCCCAAGCTCTCTGCTAGAAATGTATCTCTCTTCTCAATTCCTTCCAACATATTTCAGATTCTATCAATTTCATCTTATTTTTGGAAATCCTCTCTTCCCTCCCAGAATCATTCATCCTCCCGCTGCAGTCTGGGATCTAGGCCACAAGTACAGATATCATCTAGAGCTCACCTCTCACCTTTATCCTAGAAATTCTTTTCACTCTTCTCTTGTATGAGATCTCAATGTTTCCTAGATCCCATGTCTTATTCTTTCTTGATTTACTCACTTTAATGAAGTGCCTCTTCTTCTAGTAGCTTCCTGATAAAAATTGCATGGGGAGTAAATTTCTTGAGCTGTTACATATTTGCAAGAACTTTATCCTTATGATTGATTGACACTTGGGGAGTTACCTTAGTCAGTTCAGGCTGCTATAACAAAGTACCATAGACTGTGTGGCTTATAAACAATGGGAATTTATTTTTAATAGTTCTGGAGGCTGGAAGTCTGAGGTCAGGGTGCCAACCTGGCAAGAGTCCTCTTCTGAGTTACACTTGTTATTGTATCCTCACATGGTAGCGTTTTTCAAACTCATTATCTTTACATTTTACTTTCTGGGATATTACCTTAAATTTATCTTTATTTTTTCATCTTTATTATTTTATTTTATCTTTATTATTTCTGCCATGGTATTGTAAATTTTCAATAACTGTTTTTGTATTCTCTTTCTTTTATACAGCATCTTGTTTTTGTTTCACAGTTGTACTATACTCCTAATACCCTGAGGCTATTAATTAGAGGGTCTTTTTAAAGCATTCTTCCATTCTATGTCTCTGTGTCTTACAAATTCTTTTTATACCTGTTTGTTTGATCCTCAAAAATCTGGTGATCCTTGCCTGACTGCTTACACTTTAAGGTATAAGAATAAGAAGCTGATTGTAAGCTCTGTGTGCATGGCATATGTTATTGGCTAGTGGACAACAATATTGGATGATCTGGCTGGGATGTATCGAAAAAAAAACCCTGATGTCAGTATTAAACCTAAACATATTATGTGTACTTGTTGTACATGTGAATAACTGTAATATGTTAACTCGCTAGTTAGGCCAAAATATCACCCTTTTCTCTCCCTTGAAACTCAAAAAACTAATGACATTATTTTAGATACAGCATTTATAGCAATGAGTCATATTTGGCGGCAAGTCATAATCAATATCTCAGAGAAACTTGGCAAAATATCAACATCACAGCTTCGTTTTGATCTTCTCTGTGAAGGTGGATGTGGTTGTTCTTTGGCTGTGCAATCCATTCTTTTGGTTTTTCTCTCTGTGTTCAAGAATATTTAAAAAACGATATAACTCAAGGAATGTCAGTTTTTTTCTTGTAAAAATCTTAAATTTTTAAGCATAAAATAAGGTCATGGTAAAGATAACTCAGACAAGGTTGATTTGATTGTTTTGCACAAATCATAAATCTGGATATCATAAGGACATGGAAACCATCTTTCTTAAGAAGAATTAACAGAAAATCATTAGCCAATTCTCATTTTTCTTTTTATGTTTTGGGGCTACAAGCTACAAAAAAAAAAAAAAAAACCACAAACATACAAACAAACCAAAAAAAAAACTCTACACAATCTCACTTACGCTTGAAAATCATAAGCATTTCTCTAAAACAAGTAACCTGTCACCATCACATAGTTGAAAGAGCCTTAGTGTCTGAAATTCTACTTTATATTACCCTAAGGTCAAATACTGTAAAAATTAGGGCACTGTAGTATTTTGTAAAAATGAAATATGTTGTTTTCCTCATGGAATTTTAACTGACGAGAAGGATAGGATTAAACTGACTGTTCTGGGACCTGAAAAATAAAGGAGATTTGATAGGGTGTGTTTCAATTCATTTTCTTTAATTAATTTTAAGTTTCTTAGAAGTAGATTAACTCCTATTTTCTGGAAATGTCAAATGAAATAGGCAAAGATAACCAAACTGATTAAAGTAATGGATTTCCACATTTTTGTACTGAACAAGAGTAAGAACATTTTTTCTATCAGGGGTTCAGAAGCAAGAAAAAATAGCTTAATTGTTGTGGGGCTCTTTTTTTTTTAAAGACAAAACAAAACTTTCAATTAATTTGTCTTTAAAATAAAGAACATCCAAAATAAAACCTTACTAAACCACGGAAATCATATTTTCTCTTTAAATTAACCCTTTGGATTTTCACATTCCTGTCAAGGCTATCATTTTTCTCCAGATCAACCAGATTGAAAGTCTGGGAGCCATCTTTTACTTTTACTTTCCCTTCTCCTTACCTTTCCTCATCCTCATACTTCCCACCCTGTCTGGTCTCTTCACTAGACTCCTGTTGTCAGTCACCATGTCTTAGGCTTTTATTCCCATGTTCACTTTTCCATTTCTTCTGAACTATCTTAGCCCAAATCCTCAGGTCCCTCACAGCTAAATTATTGCCATTTGTCTCACTGCCTCCAATCTATGTTTAGAAGAGTTTCAAGTTTATTTGCTTAAAGAGTCAGATAAGTAAAGGAGTGAATGTGCTGGATGAGCACATGCCTTGTTTTAAAAAGGCAGTCTCTACTATGCTCCAGTCAATTGTTGCTGTACCAGAGATGATGGGACACTGTTGCTAGAAATCCAATTTTTCAAGTCAGAGATCCCCACAGTTTCCATAGGTTGTCTCACTTCCCTTGGATTCCTGGGAATTGCAGGTAGAAGAAGGCTGCTTTGCGCCTAGAAAGAAGGTTATACAATGTACTGGGCTGGCCACACTTCTCAATGCTAGTAATGTCCGCAGTCCCTGAAGCGATCCTCAGTGGCTCCTTATATATAGGTGCCTCGCCATTCTGGCTCATCTTCCTAGCCAGAAGCCACCCAGAGGAGGTCTAGTAAGAAAGTTCTGCTGAACCAGGATTATGGTGATGAATCATCTAATCATCCAATCTGGACCAATCAATTCCTCTCTCTCTGGAATTTGAACTTTGAATAAATACTGAATTAATTGGTAGTGACAGTATAAGTGGAAATACATGAAAAGCACAGATAGTGGGTGAGTCATTGCAATGACAGAGCATTGGAGTAAGGATCAACAAATGTCTGCTAAGGAGTGACAAAATAATTGAGTACTAGGGTTGCTCCAGATTCTGAATTAATTTTGAGTTTCCAAACTTCATTCCAGATCTTTTAGGCACTGTATTATAATTCCTATTCCTCCCATGAGTTCTTGATATAAAGTTTTTCCTGGGATGCTATGAGGCCTGCTATGTGGTTGATCTTCACGTCTTCCTTATGTCCACGTGTGTATATCCTTAAAATAAACACCCCATTACTTTAGGTAACCTGAGTGAATTCTTGTGATGAAAAAAAAACTAACAATATATACAATGCTCTTTTTTTTATTAATAAATAATTTTACTAAAACCTTGATAAATTATAAAATGCTGTCCCAGTTGCTTCTCTTCTGTGCTCCTCGGCCCCTATCTGTACTGACGCAGAAAATTGTTCTGGAATATTTGTTAAAAACACTAGTTACTAAGTAAAAGTAAATAAAAATGTGCCAATATTCTATAGAGTGTGTTCTGTCACACACACACACACACACACACACACACACAGCATTAAATTTCTGATAACTTGATCTAGAAAAGTTGCAAGCAGGGACAAACATAGATGTCCTCAAGTTTTACAAGGAGCTTAAATCATGAGAAAGACAATAGCTCTCCACAGAACACTGTGAAGCAGGAATTACGTTTCAATTTCATGCTTTGAATATTTAAGGGAGGTGAGATGAAATAAGGACAATGAGAACAGTAGGAAAAATAAAAAGAGAAAAAGGAAAGACATGAGAGACAAAGTAGAGGAATCAGATGTCAAGGACAATGAAGTGATTACAGAAATGACAAATGATAAGTCATATAAGGATTATACATGAGGGCATAAATTGTAGTTAAAAATTTAAGATAATGTTGGGAAGAAAACTAATTTTTTTTACAATAGAATAAATGTTTAAAATGATTTCATAGTGTTAAAATTAAATTAGAATTTTAAAAAGCCAACAGACTCATACTTTAAATGTCTTCCAATTTTGTTCAAAATTGGTCCTACCAGTGATATTATCCTAATCCCATGTACTCATGCAGAATAATCTCATCTTCATCATTGATGCTTAGATTTTGCCACTAATATTTTTCTTCATTTAAAGGAACAAGGGTTCCTGATATAACAGCTCATTCCATGTTTTGGGTCAGAGGAAGATAAAGATAATCTGGAACATCTTGTTGTTTATATAAAAAAGGAATGTTTCAAAAATGTCTGGGAGAAGCGCTAAAGAGGTCATAGGACCATTTTAAAAGGCCTTTCATGGCCAAGCTCTAAAGGTTTGAGCAAAAAAGAGAAAATGATTATAGATAACTGAAACTATGCCAACCTGTGAATGTCCATAATGATTTCCCAAAGGAAAAAGTTTACAATTTAGTAATAGGTAGTTTGGCTATAAAGATGGTGAATGTGGTAATATAAATATGTTAATTTTTTTTAAAGTTGAATAAATATGGAATTATATATACTTTTTTATCTAAAGCATATATTAATTTATAAAGCATAGATAGGCCATTTCTCTAATTGTGAAAGTACGGAGGGATGAATACAGGGAACCGGGAATCAGCAAAGCAGTCCTCAACAAAAAATAGTAACTATACCAACAATAGAAAGAACTGCCCCACATCATTTGTCATACATAAAAACCTAGGTAGAAAAAAGATCCAACATTTAATCAGCACTGAGATCATAAAATGACCAAGTAGAAAATTCAATAGTGTTTCAAGATGATGATTTGTCAAATGTTGTGAAGATGACAGCTGATTGTGTAGATGCCTTCCCTGTCTCATAAAAGATGAGACCTTTCAATGGTCTCAAAATCAGCTGCAAAAAATTAATAGTCTAGGTCAGTATACGATAGGAAACTGAGTTCTGTAAGGTGGCCAAATGAAACTTTAAAAATACACCATTTCAGGAAAGACATTGGGTTCCATTCTGTGAACGGTGAAGAATTTAAAAGTTTCATCATTGTATAAAAGGAGAGCCAGCCAGAAGGTACAATCAGGCCTGTGACCCAACTAAAGTTCCATTGGTTGAAACCTCAGCTGGTCTAAACATGCTTTTTCTTTTGGTTTTACATCTAGAATGAAAATAGAATCAAGTATCCATAATATTATCATACCCCAAAGCTGCTACTAGCCCTTTTATTTTTATTTTTTCCTTCTTTTCTTTCTTTTTCTCTTTTTCTTTCTTTTTTTTTCTTTCTTTTTCTTTCTCTCTCTCTCTTTCCTTCTTTCTTCTCTCATTCTCTCTCTTTCTTTTTTTATTATTTGTTAACACCTACAGCACCCGGTATTCCTAGGTGATCTCCATGCTACAAGCCCTTTTAGACATCTTTGTACCAATTAGGAAAAGATATCTACCCCTTCCTCCAGGTGGCCCAGCGCCTGGAAGATGACTTTAAGAGCAGAGAGTGAGAGCCGTCTTTCAGTTTCCCCTCTGCCTTTTCAGTCACCCTTGTGCAAAGCACAACCTGCACAGGCCTGATGTCCCCCTTAGGGAGGTTTAAGAAATAAACATGTGGTAAAATTACTGCAACCCCAGAAAGGTTTAAGTATAGGGATAATGAAGACATTAATTACAACCTATAGGAATAATAGGTTAGTGTAAATTTTTCATTATTGTGAAAATTTGTGCATATTTTGTTTGCTTTTAAATATAAACCTTATAATTTTAATTAAACTTTTTAGAGTATGTTGTTGAAATAAGGTTTGTGATCAATGCTTAAATGTCAGGGAAATTTTTATTTGTTAAATTAAACATCTTGATTTCCTGGTTGTCTTCAATGCTTAGAAAAATATTATTTCATAGATTTGAAAGATTAATCATTTGAGTATTAAGGAAAGTGCAAATTGGAATAAGTGTTCCCTTTTTCAAACATACAGGTGTCATTTAGAGCTTAGACATTTACAGTCTAAGCAACAATAGGTAGAGGAAATGGAAATAAAGTCACAGTAATGTGGGAAGAAAGACATTTAGAACAGAAGACAAAGATGATATTCAAGGTAGAGAAAGGGAAAGGAGGACAGAAATAAAAATGGGAGAGGGATAAAGATAGGAGACGACACAGGAATTCAGAGGGCTTTTAAATATTAATGCAGGTAAACTGCTTATTTCACACATGGCCTTTATCTTTTTCCCTGCTCTTAACAGCTGGTTTACTTTTCAATTGTTTTATTTTTTTTAGTAAGAAACCTCCTTTAAAGAAACTGTTGATTGAACAAAAATAAAACCAAGGCATGCAATGGAACAAAAATCTTCGAGAACCCTGAGAGACCTCCCAAGATTTACTTTACCCTTGGAATATCTTGCTACTTCCATATTGGCTTTTTGAACCCAGACAAGAGCATCTGATCTTTTCCTTTATATCATACGGCACAGATGAAACCAGATTTGAATATTAAAATTAGACTTTACTAAAGACTAAGAGTTTATAGGAACTATATACAAAGAGTAACATGAAATCCAACAATCTGATTTATAAACCCTGATTGCTCTCTTCTGCTGGTCCATTCCAGTTCTCAGTCTCTTAAGTGGTGGCCACCATTTTAGCACCATTCACCAGGTGGCCACAGCTGCAAGGTTATCTTTCATAAAATACAGAATCCAGGAGGCCTACCCTTCAGGCCTCAAAAGGATAAACTAAATACCACACAATAACTCCTTCATCCAAGAGATACAGACAATAATAGGTGTGTCCTTGATCAAGGGCCCCATTGAACTGTCAATTAGCAGCCCTCCTCCCTTCTCCTCTCCCCCAAGGTATATTATTCCCCAGGACAATGTGATATTATTCCCCTCCCCCACACTCATAAAGTTAAACTTTAGGTCCTGGGATATAGTGAAAAGTGTACTGGACTAAGCATTAGTAATTCAAATGATTTTAGTCCCTGACTCATTATGTGCCCGTAGGCAAGTCACTTTATTTTTAGAGGCTTTTTAAACATCCCATGTAAAATAGAACCTATTTCAACCTATTCTAAAGGATTGGAGTAATTCTTTACAGAATCAGAATGAGATAACATGAAAATGTGCTTTGAAAAAGTAGAAACGCTTGTAAAAAAGAATTATCTCATTCCATAGGTTCCTTAATATTTGCCTGCTCTTCTCCACCAACTCTTGTGAGGCCATTCTCACAAGATCCTAAACCCAGCTTCAATCTGCAGACCTGAGGAGTTGAATTAAAGGCTCTCTATCATCTCTTACAGCTCTGTAAGTATGTGATTCCCATTTATCCAATGAACAGGAGCACTTACTATATATTAAGTAGTGGAAACAAAAAAAAAATGAGTAAAATGCAGCAAATATAAAATCCAGCAATCAATAACGATGAAATATAGTATTAAAAGTTCATATAGTTATTGAGAAGCATTATTCTGCATATTCCCTATGTCCAACTTTGTTATCAATCATAAAACACCAAGAACTACAAAGCTGAACAATATGGCTTAGAGGTTGTAAGGATACAGAGAAGTGTAAAATTATTGTGGTATTCTAAAAACCTACAACGTAGTGTGGCAGGTGGTACAATGACGTTAAAACTTTATTCTTGCCAAGTGTGGACTGGAGCTCAAAATCTGATATTAACTTCCTGTATAACGTTTGACAAGTACTTTTTGCCTAAGTCTGTTTCCTCTCCTGTAAAATGAGGATACAGTACCTATTCCTTAGGGTTGTTGTGAAGTTCAAGAAAGTTACGTAAAGAACAGTTCTTGGCACATAAATGGTTGATAAATAGCCACAATTCCTTTTAAGCGTGAGCGCAGTGCGGGGATACGAAGAGAGTCAGATTTCTATCAACAATCAGCTAGCAAAATACACTATGTTGCAGAACTGTTTCACTTTCTCTTAAAGACGCAAGCTTCCTCCATTGCTTCCTACTCAGTATCAGGCACCGTTTTGCGATCCCAAAGTCTTACTTACAGTCCTTCAAGTATGAAGATAGTAAAATTTCCAAAGCCCAGTTACGGATTTATGGAAAACTTTTTATATATTAAGGGGCCAATTTCGGTTAGTCACTCCCTTAAGTCTTACTCCGATTACCTTGGCTACTGCGCAGCGTTGCTCAGCCAAGTAAATGAAAAAAGCGTGAGCTGCTCCTCACCGAATATAAATGTGGACTGATTTTCTTCACGATTGCTAGGAGAGAAATCTCCATAATGTACTTTGAAATCTTAAAAGAAAACGAATAATAATGCTATTATGTTAGGCTTGAAATAGATTACTTCCCCAAGGTCAGTGGCGTCGAAGCTTACAAATTCTCCCTCCCGCCCGCCCGCCCCCAAAACCCATTAACAAATTCTGCCTAGATCTAGCAGTCTGACCTCTGCCTTCAGGGTAGGGTGCGGGGGCGGTGAGAAAGAAGAAAGGTGGGGGAGGTGGGGCCGAAACGGAACTTCATTGTTCGCGGGACCGACTCTTCCCGAAAGGGCCCGTTGGCGGCGCCTGCGCTGTGCGCGTTCTTTGTGCCCGGCTGCAGCAAGCTGGTTGTTTGTGTGTGTCTCTCAGAGGAGGTGGAGGCGAAGCCGGAGGGGCGTGGCCTGCCCTGTCGAATTCTGATTGGGCTTTCGTAGGGAGATGGGCGGGCGTGGGGGCGGAGCCTCTGATAACAACACTCGGGCTGGAGCTGAGGCTATTTGTTGCTGCGCCGCCACCCCCGAACCATAGTCCGCGCTCCTCTCGGGCTCTGCTTAGCAGCAGCCGTCACCGGCTTTCATCTCTGGCTTTACTTGCTCCTTCTCTTCCTGCTGAGCCACTTTCCTCCCAGCACTATGACCGTCGTCTCCGTCCCACAGCGGGAGCCGCTTGTCCTGGGCGGCCGCCTTGCGCCCCTTGGCTTTTCCGCCCGCGGTTACTTCGGCGCCTTCCCGATGGTGACCACGGCTCCGCCGCCTTTATCCCGGATTCCGGACCCCCGGGGACTGCCCTCCACCCTCTTTCTCCCTCAGTTCTTAGCGGGAGACGGTCCCTGTCTGACCTCTCAACCTCGCGCTCCAGCACCTCTGCCCAACTGCAGCCTCGCCTCGGCGGGGATCACTCCTCGGGCCGCGCCAAAGAAGCGGCGAAAGAAGAAGGTGAGGGCCAGCCCGGCGGGGCAGCTGCCTAGCCGCTTCCACAAATACCAGCAGCACCGGCCGAGCCTGGAGAGCGGGCCGAGCCCCTCAACGGGCCAGAGCGGAGCGCAGGAAGTCCCGGGCCAGGCCGCCGCCTCGGTCCCGGATCCTGCAACCGCAACCCGAACTGAGGAAGCGAGTCCTTTTTCTGGTCCGCTGCTGCCCGCGGCTCCGGGCCAACCCTCGTTCAGAAGAGAGGTAAATGCCGCGAGGGGACATGGAGACCGTTGGGGAGTTCCGGCACTTAAAGCACGGGTCGGGTTTGGGGCCCTGCACTAAGGCGATCGGGAAGGGGGGCCGAGGTGAGGGGCGGCTGTTTACTCGGGAGGGAAGTTTCCGTGACGCCTGCTCTGTTCTTGCTGAGGGGCAGAAAGGGGAGGGGGAGGTATGCGGTAGCGCTGCTGATTGGCTCCCGGGACCCAGCCAATGAGAGCAGCGGCTGCGCCCCAGCAACAGCCCCGATTTAGAAGGCTGGCGGCGTTCCAGGGGGTTTCGGCGTTCGGGGCGCCGGGTGAGGTGGGAGGAAGGGGGCCCGCGGGATGGTGACGTCAGCGCGCGCTACGTGCGGAATCTGGCGCCCATGAAGAAGGCGCGGCCGGTCAGGGTTGTAGGGGAAGGGGTGGGGGCCTGTCTTCAGCTTCCTGACCTTGGGGAGCTCCAAGACTAGTCCGCAACGCGCGTGTACACACTCAGCACCTCTCTGGTGAGGGATTTGGAGTGGGCTGCATCGGCCTTATTCTGAACGGCTTACTTTTGGCTGAGCTGTGAGGGAGCCAATCCAACTGGGGCTTTGCTCCTCGCCAGGCCAACCTACTTAGCAGTAATTTTTAACTTTCAAAGTTGGCAGGACCGGCGGCAGAGTTCTTCCCTCTTTGAAGCGATATATTTTGTGTGCTAATCAGTCTGTCGGATGGCTGGAATTTATTAACAATTCCCACTGTGTACTGTAACGGACTTTCTTAATGGAAGTTAAGTTTTATTTTTGGGGTTCAGACTGGTGAAATTTTCGAAAGAAAAGATGATGTCCAATTGCCGTGCTGTTGGACTAGGATAAAATTGATAAACGGGATCAAATTACTAAAAGGACCTGAAATTAAAGTAAGCTTTATACCAAAAGATTTTTTTCTTTATTTTAAGCTTTTTTATAATCGAAAATAAGTTACTGCCCTTTGTTGAAAGGATATTGCCCCGAGAGTGGCAGCTTATGTAGCTGTGCTTTGGAAAAATTAAATTTGTCCGCTGTAATTTCTTAAATTATCTTAGATTTCTTTCAAGTTTTACAATTCTATGGCCCTTATGAAATATTAGTGATAATCAAAAGGGGTTTTTTATGTTTTTTGCTTCCTGGTCAGTAAGATTCCTTTCTCTTCTAGAATGGTATTAAAACCAGGGAGCTCTGTTGGCAATTGCCCTTTTAACATGGAATGTTTCTTTTCTATTTTTAAGTCCTGCTTCCCTACCATATTACAAGTGTTGGAAGGGCAATATTTAATATTTTCCATCCAGTCATGCCTTCCTATAAGGATCACTTGAGTTAGGAAAGTGATTAGAATTAGTGCAGCAACGTTCTTGAAGCCGTTGTGAAACCAGAAAGTTGTAAGCGGGCAGGAAACATTTTTCTGATTTGTTAAAAGTGTGTCTAACTGGAAAAGATGATAAAGAGTGATAAGTATTTTAGTAATTGTGTTTTTATTTTAGTATTTAAATTTCTGAAAATTTTTGTTTTCAGAGGCTAGGAAATAATTTTTCTGTGTGTACTTAGTAACTTATCAAAATACTTCACTTAAAATCTAGCTCCTAATAAAATTTTTATTCTGTCTTAAAGGTAAATAGTATGTTTATTAATATAGTTTTTAACCAGATTCTGAACCAACCAAAATGAAAGCATTAGAAAATGTTCTTGGCAACATCCTATTGTAAAAACACCTTTGTCAGAAACAGGGTTGGCATGTGTATTTGGAAGATAGCTCATTACTCTTCCTTACATTTATGGAAAGATGGACTTGGGGTTACTTTGGGTGTTTTACTTTGACATTTTACAACTTGCTTATTTATTACATACTAGTAACTGGTGATTATTTTTAGTGGTAAACCAAATTAGGTATATGCATATTTGAACATCCAATGATAAATAAGTGCAGGGAGCATGTATGTTTTTAACCAAGACGGTGAACTAAAGTCCAGGGTAACTTAAATACATTGGATATATGGTGTGAAGTTCATGACTGATTTTTATCATGAGACTATACTCACATTTATGTTCCTTGTCTTTGTAGGTTTTAAAATCAAACATGGGAAAATCAGAGAAAATCATCATTCCCCACGGGCAGCTTGTTCATGGTATGCACTTGTTTGAACAACCAAAGATAAACAGACAGAAAAGCAAATATAATTTACCACTAAGCAAGATCACCTCTGCAAAAAGAAATGAGAATAACTTCTGGCAGGATTCTGTTTCATCTGATATAATTCAGAAGCAGGAAAAAAAGCCTTTTAAAAATACTGAGAACATTAAAAAAAAGCATTTGAAGAAATCAGCATTTCTAACTGAAGTGAGCCAAAAGGAAAATTATGCTGGGGCAAAGTTTAGTGATCCACCTTCTCCTAGTGTTCTTCCAAAGCCACCTAGTCACTGGATGGGAAGCACTATTGAAAATTCCAACCAAAATAGGGAATTGATGGCAGTACACTTAAAAACTCTTCTAAAAGTACAAACTTAGATCTCAGATTTCAGTATATATGTAAAACAGTTTTTCCAAAATCTCTGGACGCTTGAAAAGAAAATTGGTACAGAAGTGGAAATTTGCCTTGTTGCAACCTACAAGTGCAAAAAATGAGTTTAAAAAATTACAGCTTGTATTATATTTTATATTTTGTAAATAATGTATACCATGTTATTATGTGTATATTGTTCATACTTGAGAGGTACATTATAGTTTTGTTATGAAAGTATGTATTTTGCCCTGCCCAAATGGTAGGTGTTTTGTATATATACAATGAAGAAATTTTAAGTGTGCTGAGGCACATGGAAGACCAATCTATTTGCACAAGGTACTGAGAGATTTTTCTCAAGAAACAACTGTCAAATCTCAAGGTGAAGATCTAAATGTGAACAGTTTACTAATGCACTACTGAAGTTTAAATCTGTGGCACAATCATTGTAAACATGGGTTTGTCTATTCTCAAAATTGATTTCTGCCTTCTAATCTGTAATTACTGGAAAACTATTCCCATTCTTACCAAACTTAATTTCTGGTTTTTGGATTATATTCATATTCAAATTTAAAATACTGCTAATTTTAATGCCAACAAAATTGGTTGTAATCAAATTTTTAAATAATAATAATTTGGCCCCCCCCCTTTAAACTAGTCTTGACTCTTTGTGTGTGACTGTTTTTCATCTTTGAACGTGTAACTAGGAGATGGATTTTAACTATTTTACTGGCTAAATGTCTTTAACTATTTCTTTGCTCTGAAATTTAGAGGGTACAATAATTTAACACTACTACCTCTAAGGGGAGGAATTCCCCATGTTACAAGTAGAAATGGTTGTGGTTAAAAGTAAAGCCAGAATATCTTTTTATATATGAGCTGTTTTATAAAGTACTATTTGACTTAAACCACACCATACATTTTCAGTGAAAGAAACTTGAATGGTAATACTTGAATGAAAACAAGCATAATGGATATTAAAATAGATGAAAGTTTGGATTCTGAAGCTTGCCTGAAGGTAAATATGGCAGCTTATATATTTTCGTTAAAATTCAAACTTTGATTTTTACACAATAGTACATAAGGTCTATCTCAGTAAGAAATTCTGAAACAATTTAACCTATGTAGTTTTTAGTTATACACAGCTAAAGTTTATTTCAAATAACAAAAAAAAAGTTCTTCTGATTAATTGGGCAATATTTAGATGTGAAAAGGACAAGAGTGTTAAGAGAGTATATGTAATTTTATAGGGTAGACTGAATAAGAAAGGTGCTACCATCCTTACTAGAAAAAAATAAATGGAAGAGTCTCAGGTGTTATTTCCTGTACCATTTGGTTCATACAGGAGAGAAGGAAGACACTGAACTTTCTGGATGTACGAAGGTGAGTAGTATGGGCACCTTAGAATCATTATCGACTTGATGAGCAGTGCGAAAAGGGTATGATAACTTGTATTATAGCTGCCACAGAATCTGAGGATTAGTAATAGATGTGCTCTCATATAGATGTAGCTCATAATGTAACCCAGCCAACCATTATTCTTTGGCACTGGCTAGAACATGCTTTGTTATATGTAGAGAGCTATGCTTACTACACATTGATGTATGTATATATATACACACATACCCTCCCCCCCACACACACACTTTAAAAAATGCAGTTAGAAAAACTAGAAAGGTGAAGTTTCAGCCTCATAAAAGACTTTCTGAGTGATAACACTTGTAAAGAGGATGGATAGAACTTTTAAAGGCATGACAGGAAATAGATATGAGAGTCATAGGTTTTATAGTTTGAAGTGTGAACAAAATTGGTTGAATTAGACGATAATATTTAGGGAGAAGGAATTAACAAATTTGAAAAAAGTTTTGATGTTACAGTAAAATTCTATTTAGCACCCTTAGTCTCTTCAGGCTGCTATACAAAATACCAGAGACTGGGTAGCTTATAAACAGAAATTTCTCGGTTCTGTAGGCTAAGAAGTCCAGCAGATTTGGTATCAATTGAAACCTTGATAGTTGGTGTCTTCATTGTGTCCTCACATGGCAGAAGGGTGAGGGAGCTTTTTTAGGGGCCCATTTTCTAAGGGCACTAATCACATTCATGAGGATCTGCCCTCATGACCTAATCACTTCCCAAAAGCTTTGCTTCCTAATACTATCATCTCAGGGTTAGGTTTCAATGTGAATTCAGACCATAGTGCAACCCAATTATTCTGCCACCTTTTTCTCCCATTGGAGTCCCTTGTAATATTTCATCCAATGTTCCTGTAGTTAGCTTCAGACTTAAATTTTAACTAGAGGCCTGAAAGGGGTCTTGTAGAGCTGTGGAAAGTTTATAGTATATGAATGGAAAAAATTGTTACATGCGATGGTACTTCACTACAGGATACCAATATATGCTTGGTATTTTGAAGCTGCTTTTAGATAGGTCTGTACAATGATAGCAAGTTTATTCAACTCATACCGTTGACGAAGTGACATACAAATACAGCTGCTTATATTTGCACTAATCTTAGTGCTAAGTCTTAGTGTCCTCGTAGGCAAATAAAGGAAAAAGGTAATGACCAAACTACATTATTAAAAGGTTGACAAGGGCCATTTTTTTTCCAACTTAAAGGTAGTTTATATGTTAAAATGTAACTTTTAGGGTGGTTTATATGGTTTATATGTTAAAAGACTGGAATGTAATCTACATTTTATCAGGACCAGCATTTAGGTTTTTAAGCATCGTACTATGTATGTAATCAATCACCCCTTCACAATTTTTAATATAAAGTACTATGCTGTACAAATACAGGATTTGATTGACCTGAAATTTAACAGTATAGGTGGGTGGGCAAGAAATGACAAATATAAGTAAAATACAAGCTGGAACTCCTTAACCAAAATGAATGCCTGAAGAAGTAAAAACTAAAGTCCTTGGCCCTCCCAGAAGGTAGTGACTAATTCTGGTAAGGATTGTCTGGTTGGGAATCTGACAGAAGTAGCATTGAGTTGAGGCTTCAAATAATAGTATTTGACAGGCAAAGAAGAAAATTGTCAGGTAAAAATCTAAGCAGATGGTGGATAAAAATGGAATACCCACCCAGTGGCTCAGGAGAATTGCAAGGAAGATTCAGTGTATTGAACGTTATTAGAGTAACAATATGAAGGGCCTTGAGTATCATGCTGAAGAGTTTCAACTTTGTTAAGCATTGCAGAGCAATAGGTTTATGAGCAAGGGAATGAGATTCCTGCTTCAAAAAAATGTGAAGATAAAAATGTGTAAAGGGAAAGCTTAAGATGGCCACGTTAAGAGCCTAAAGGACATTAACAGAGGGAACATAGAAGCATGGACTTATTTGAGACATGTTTTGGATGTAGATTTAAGAATTGAGCAACTGAGTGGAAAGTAAGAAAAGTGTTTTGAAATTGAGCAGTTAGGAAGATAAAATTAGCAATTAGGGAATTCTGGAGGGGGATCATTTTACAGAGGAAGATAATCTTGATTTGCTTTGAGAGGTGTATGTAGGATATCCACGTGGAAATACACAGCAAGTAGACTGATGTACAACTAGAGGTACAACTTTGGGTAATTGTGCATGGAAGCACAAATTACAAAATAAAAATGGAACCGAAATACTTTTGTCTTCCTGTAGCCTCTCCTTTTTCCCTCATGAGGCTTAACACATTTACCAGTGCTCTTGACCTCATCCTTTCTGCCTCCTATGGACTCAACAATTGTTGAATTAAATATTTTCTCGCAGAGTATTATATGGTGGCTGGTCCTCTACGTACCTGTAAACATCTGCCTACGTAAGCAGACAGTTCTAATTTAAGTTCTGAATTCTGATAGCATGAACTCATTTGGTGTAGGAATAAAACTTCCTTCCCTTTTCTTAGTCCAAGATTTGAAACTGGGTAAAACTGACCTTTTATAATTGTCTTTTTGTACATCTCTCTTCTCCTAATGACCCTCTTATTAGATTGAATACATTATTCTTCAGAGAGTGGAAGGCCTTCCAACTCCCATGCCAGGAGTCCCCAACTCCTGGGCAGTGGGACTGTTAGGAACCGGGCTGCACAGTGGGAGGTGAGTGAGGAGGCAAAGCTTCATCTGTATTTGCAGTGCTCACCACCACCTCAGTTCCACCTGAGATCATCAGACTTTAGATTCTTATATAATCACTGGTCTCTGGTGCCAAAAATGCGGACCACTGGTCTACGCAATTGACAGCTGCTTCAAGTTGAAGGACTAAAACATACATACACTTGGGCATGAAAGGTTGATAGTTTCATCATCTTGTATACTCTTAAATTTTTGAATGACATAGCTGAATTAAAATATATTTTAAAATCACAGGCCTACCTTGCCTAACATCTGATCCCTGAGCCAACTCCTCCAAGCTTTTTGCACTTTGTTCCTCTCTCTTGAATCCATCTTTCAAAAAGTCCCAAATACAACTGTTTTCAAACAGAAAGAGTATGTCTGAGGCAGAACTGTGTAAGCACAAATCACATAATTCAGGAACTACTTGTTTTTAAATCAAAGGAAATTCGAGAGTACATTTTATAGAATGGTATTTATAAACAACTTAATCTTTGAAAGAAACTTGAAACTTTTAGATAGGATTTTCTGAAGGTATGGGTGGATGGAGTTTAAGAGTTTAGGGACAACCTATTTTATATTGAACTAAACCTTTTCTTTAAATCTCTTGGATTAGATTGTTTTCAATTAATCTGGCAGTTTTCAGATTACTTTTCATATCCTTTGCAATTCTCTTGGAGTTCTAAATTAAATATGCTAAAATATATGATGTTTTTACTCCTGGAATTACATTTGCCAAACTTAAACTTATAAAAAAAAATTGAATTACAATTTAAGATTTATAAAAGGTACTGCATTTGCTGATTTCTCGGTGAAAAATTAGAATTCATTTTCTAAGCAATTTATAGTAATATTTCCTTAGTGTAGAACTGGAGACACAAATTTAAAGTTCACTGTTAGAGAAATAGCTTACAGTGGCATTAGTCTCTGAATTAATGATCTGAAGGGACAAATTGTGAGGACTGGCAAAAGCAAGCTTCCGCAATAATAATGGAAAATCCGATGTATATTTGTCAAAGGAGGCTAAATATTCTACCCAAGCTCCATTTAATTAGAAGAGATCATGTATCTTGAAGGTATAATAGCTTAAAAGACAAAATCACTCTTAAAAATGAAAATACTTCATTTCTCTAGTCAGACACACAATAACTTTTATGTGTAAGAAAAGATTCAGGAAAGCTAAGTAATTTTTCCAAGTGGCAGGAAAATGTGCTAGATTTATCAAGTTGTAAAGATACTAATCAAAGCAGGTCACATATACATAGCTATATCATCTGATGCTTGAGACCAGATCCTGAATTTCAAAATAGACTTATGTTTATGAAAGATATTCGACCAAAGTTGTCTGAAAGGAAACATGTTAATATGATTCTCAAAAGAGTAGAAAGGGGTAAGGGCTGGTTAGCATTGAAGTGATTAGGGAGTAGAAGGGCAAAGCAGTGTGCAATTCTTAAAACTTGGTTGGTTCCTACTTTAAAGACTTTAATGTTGAATTAATACCAGTGGAGCTAACAGAAAGCTAAAAGCATTTAAAATTATTCCTTAAGTGATATAGTTCCACTTTCCATAACATACAAAAACCACAACCTTTTAGTCAAAACTGGTAAAAGAGTGGACAGTGTGGTAACCAAAACCTTTCAGAGTATCAGAGTATATTTGATTACTGACAGGCAGCTCAGAGCACTGTATAAAATGCTTTTCATACGAAATATTTTAGAATAAAGCTTTTTCACCCATCATGTTAAGTGGTATTTTTAAAAATCCCATTTCATCGATTACATGGTTGAGGAGGAAATTATAATGTATAAAATACAAAAAATGGTTAGACTTCATATATACATTAAAAATACTGTAATGAATGTCCTACAAAACTAGAACATTAGTATTTCTAATTCAGCTACATTTAACATTTTAAGGTCAAAATTGTATGGTTTACTAACAATGCTAAACTCTTCCAAGATTTTTACGAAGTTATATACTTCACAATGTGTTAAATAACATTCCTTCTCATTAAAATATGATTGCCCCGAAGAATCTGACCAGTTATATAGCTTATGGCAATTTTGAAAAGGTCTTCGATTGAGTACTTTTTCTCAAGAAGTATTATCATCACAAAGCAAATACTGCCTCACAACTGTAATAGGAATGATTAACCCCACCCCACCCAAAACCCATTAAATTTTTTTTACCAAAAGAAAAAATAAGCTATCACTTGGGCTTGGAAGACTTATATCGATTTTTGTTGAAATTAAAAGTCAATTTAACAACATTTTAAGTCTATACTATTAGGAGTAAGCTAAGAAAACTAGAATGTAGTTTTTTCTTTAGGAAACAGGTGGTTGTAGTAAAGAATCCAAGTTTCCTTCTCTACCTTTAGAAGTCTTTCTAAAAAGCATATTAATACTTAAGCATTTACTTCATAGACTTATACTCCTAGAGCAGTAGTAATTTTGTTACTTTTTCGGAGGAACTAATTCTACACAAGCTATCACACACACAACCAATCCATTTCTAGGACTAAATACAGATTACTGGCATGGCATTCTTTCACCTGAAGAGACTGACCCTTTAAATTTTTTACAAGCATTCTGAACCTGAAATCTGACATTCTTGATTTTGATTTTTGTAATCTAGTTTATAAACTGGAGATGTAGGTTTTGAATTATGTGAACCAAGCATATACTTAAAACTCACACTTTTAAAAAATGGTAACTGTCAACCCACTGAGCATCCACCCACCTCCACAAATTGTTATTTCTTTTCTAAGTTCAGAGTTGTGGTATATTCCTAGAACATAAGATTCAGGAAAGACTATTCATATAACTCTTTCCCCAAGATAGACTCAAAACATTTTAATACCAATTTTTAGGGAAAATACTTTCTTTGCATGATTCTTTTAAAGAAACAGTAGTTATCATTATTGTACTGTTTTGAGAGAAGTTGAATCAACCTGGAATACGAGGGAATATTATACTTCTAAAAAGGTTTTGACTCAATTATCTTTGTACTCAGATCCTCTGCACCAGACTGTGCTGCACGAATAGCATGTATTTACCAACTCAAGTATCCAAATACTCTACCACTCTAATTACAATTTCAATGTAGTTCAGAAGAATAGAAGTATTTCTAAATACTTCTTTTAAACTTTGACTAATTTTGCCCCTTGCAATGGGATTGGAATAAAAGCAGAAATTCTTATTTGTAATACAAGTCTTAGTTGTATCTCATGTAAACGCTACAATATATAGTCCTGAAATTAGTTAATAGTTTACATTTAAAAGTAAATTGGCCCGGTGACATGATTAACTCCTATGCTCCAACTAAAATATTCAGCATATCCATTATGTTTGCAGCTGAAAACTATTGGCTACTATAAAGAAATTATGTGTGTATTCATATAGAGAAAGAAAACAGGTAGTTTTAGTGGCCGACTTTATTTTCTTTGACGTTAACTGTCCTCTACGATTCTGAACAAATGGAGGTAGGTTGTGCCCTAAACTTGGAGAGTACCTGAGTAAATATATCATCTTTAAAAGAAATGACCATAGCTGTGTAAAATACTTGCTTTATTTATTAACAGTCTTGCCCTACATATCCTCTCTTAAATGGTCCAAGAAATAACTGTAGCAAAAATGAACCCTGGAATAGATATGTCCAGAACACAATTTTCCTGGGTACTAGCACAGTTGCCAATCGATTTCCAGGCATGGAACCCATTTTTGTTGAAGCCTATAATCATTTCTTTTCCTAATTCTATTTTCTTTTCTCTTTAAACATTATCTTAGTTTAGCATGTATCTGTCAAAGACTATTCTCTTCCAAAAAGACACAGCATGGTTGTCATGGAGAGGCACTCTGGAGCCCAGCCACCCTCCCAGTTCCAAAGTGTAATGGCTGTGTGACCTGGACAATTCATTTAACCTCTCTGCATTTCACTTGCCATATCTGTAGTGGCATTTACCTCATAAAGCTGTTGTGATGAGCAAATAATGTAAAACTTACAGAGCAGTGCCAAGCACACACTTATAAGCTCAAATGAGTTTGAACTATTATCATTCCAGTTTTTTCATCAAACTAGTATCCTTCTAAGCGGCCTACGGAGTACAGTGTAAAACCAAACCAGAGGTAAGTCAAAAGATTAAGCATGTTTAGAAACAATGCCTTATGGACTTATTACTAAGACAATGATTAAATGAAGAGTAAAGACACTATTAATTCCTAGTTAGTATTTGGAATGACTGCATATGTGTGTGTAAGCCCAAACATTTAGAAAGTATAAAAAATTACTATTAATATTTGTCGTTTTCTTCAAACTATCTTTTAAATTTTCAATAGTACCACGTAATTTTATAATTAAGTTTTATTACAGCGGAACAATTCAAAGAGTTGTAGTTTTGAAATAAATTTTGCTGTGATTAGAGAAACTATTCAGAAAGTACAGTGTATGTGAACTTATGGACTTGCCCCAATATTACCAGTATATAAATTATTTTGTAAAGTTGTTTCTTACACATATGATCTAAAATGCAAAGAAAACTGGAATTTGTATTCAAAAGAAATAGAAGCAACACTGGCTCCTATATGCTAAAAATATAAGACAGATTTTTTTCTTAAGCACTCTAGATACAAATATTAACTGTATGGGCTGAAAACTTTAATTTTCAATATAATTCAACAAGATACACAAGTAGGACTCTATAAATATATCCCCTGTAATAATATTTATCACAAATACTACCAAAACCCTCTGAAAAACAAACTACAAACACATTTTAAAGAAACTCAGGTTTAACAACTACAAAAGCAAATAGCAATAAAGTTATTTGGTTTAAAAAATGAAGGGCAGTGTAATTAAGTCCAAATACTGCACGAAGCTGTTTTTTGAGAATGCAGTCTTGAGTTTCTTAATACAAGGTACTAAACACTTTCAAAAGTGATGACTTATTCTATACAATCTAAAGTCTTAAGCTAGAGCTCTAAAAAGAAAAAAAGCAGATGAAAGCTAGGCATGTAGAAATAATGGTATAAAATGATTTTTTTTATACAAAATGTACCACTCTTCAAATGTATAAGGCTTAATATGAATATTTTTGGACTATGAGTGTTGCACACAATTTTTATAATCTCAAACCATTCAAAATTCAGTATTTTTAAAAACGTTTTGATGTTTTAAGTGAATGAACATAGTACAGGATACAATTTAATGTCGGCGTTATCTGTACTGTTCCACCCAATAAAAATAAAACTTTTAAGCTCAAGAGAGAATCTATCTTTTGAATGCTTTATCTCTCTATAAATTCAACTTTGGGGAATGTCAGAATTTTGTAATATGAACTAACATCCACCAAGAATTGGCCCAAGTTTAAACAGAAGACACAAAAAGAGACATAAGGTGTCAAATAGTTTAAATCTGCCCTATCCAATTATACAGTCATAATTACTTTTTACATAAAAGTGCTTTAAGGTAAAAAATATTTTTGTAAAAGGTATTATTACCACCAATACAGTATTCCCCTCTTTTCCATGGTTTCACTTTCCAGTTTGTTACCCACAGTCAACTGTAGTCCAAAAATATCAAGTGGAAGTTTCCAGAAATAAACAATTCATAAGTTTTAAATTGCATACAGTTCTGATTACCTCACTTCATCTCATCATGTAAGCATTGTAATCATTTCACTTTTTCACAAGGGTGAGTAGTTTGATATTTTGAGACCACATTCAGATAACTTTTATTGTAGTATATTCAGATAACTTTTATTATAGTATAACTGTTCTATTTTATTATTGTCATTGTTAATCTCTTACTGTGCCTAATTTATAAATGTTATCATAGGATATGTATAGAAAAAAACAGTATATATACAGTTCATTACAATCTGCAGTTTCAGGCATCCACTGGAGGTCTTGGACAATATCCCCATGGATAAGAGGGGAACTACTATACTATCAACCAGAATTTTCTAAGTTAGTTCCATTTTACCCACTTTCTTTGAAAAGTACCCTTCTGCCACAATGTAAACAAAAATGGTCCATAAAATGGTGACATCAAACACATAATTTGTGGTGTGGGCCCTTAAATTAAGACCAAATCTTTATTAACCCAAAGCTAGAGATTTTATTTTTTTGCACATGCCCAAAATAACTAATATCAACTCACATTTTCTGTAAGCCTTGAAGAATTTTTATTTAACATAATGAGAGATTTAATAACTTATATGAAAGACTACCTAACACTCTTCTGTTGTTGTTCACCAACTGTTTTTATGACGATAACTCCGAGATCTGGAATACGATCGAAAATGAGAGTGTTTTGCTGTTTGGGCTTTAGTTTCAGAATTAGCATACCCTTTGGGAGATTTACATGGGGATCTTGCTATGGAGTCAGAATGTCTTCCATGTGATCTTGATTTTGTTCCTGAGCTAGTTTGCTTTTGAGGTGAACTTGATTGTGATTTTCCTATTGACTTGGACCTTTTTTGTAAGGACTTGGACCTGGACCGTCCTCTAGAACCAGAATTCCTCCTTGGAGTTCTTGACTGCCTTGCTGAGGTAGACCGCCTTGGTAGTGATTTGGAGCGAGATTTAGACTGGCTATAAGAAAATCGCCTGTGTCGAGACCTGCAAACATCCACAATGTTAGAGTATGTATTTCATACAAAAATAGTTAGTAGATTAGGAAACAACACTTGCAGGAAATTATATACTTTACATAATATTGGTTATGTTTTTATTGGATAAGTTAAAAGAAACAATTCTGATTTTATTATGCATGCTTTTGATTCAGCCATAACAAGTTTGTAATATTTGTTATATTAGAATATATAACCAAAAGATTTTTACTTTACTAGATATATCTTATGACATGGATCAGTTCTAAAAAATGCTCTGCATACTGAGTCTAAGTTACACAACTCCTAAGAGGTATGCGAATCTGAAGGAAAAAAAAAAGAAAATAATTATTTGAAGTTTATCAAATAATGCTTATAAAAACAAAAGAAAACCTAGATGCAGGACTTCTGAGTTCTGCCATGACAGAGCAGTTTGTACTAATCTTCCCACAGAAAACAGCCATATAAAAAGCTAGACAACATTTGTAAGACAACTGTTTGAAGGCACTGGAGAATAACCAACACAAGCAAAACTTGAGAAGTTAGAATCTGTGGCTCTTTTACTCAGACAATTTTCCTAATGCCAGCATGGGGAAATTGAGACCAACCAGAAAATGGCTATTTGACTAAGTTGAAGAGACAGAGGTGAGAATTCAGGGCTACCAAAATGGCTGAGACTTGAGAGGTAAAATCCCAGAGACAGAGATTTCCAGACAAAAAACAAAACAAAACAAACAAAAAAACTCCAGAAACCTAAAATCTGTCTACAAATTTTCAAGCCATTATCTTCTAAGCTGTGCATGCAGAAGATAAGACCCCTCCCAAGGGGTCAGCAAAAAGCAGCAACTGGAAGATTCAATAACTTGAGCTGAAATATGATCAGACACATAATGCTGGGTACAGAAGCTGAAGTTCAAGCCCCCAAAAGGTCAGGAGCTTGAGTAACAACTCAGGCTTTTAATTAAGAACCCAGAGAGACCATGTCCTACAGGTAAGGGCCATGCCCCAAGAATAAGTGTAAACCTTTAACAGATTAGCCTTAACAATGCCTCAAACCAAGCCTTGACAGCATCAAGGTGATCTGCCAATACTTTGCCTGCTAGAAGAAAACAACTTTCTTTGGAGGACGACTATCATGGAAAGCTTCTACAATTTTCATTAACAATGTCCAATATCCAATAAAGAAAAATTTTAGGTATGTGAAAAACAGGTTAAAATGATTAAAAACGAAGACAAATAAAAGAAAGATGCAAAGCAATCTGGATATTGGTATTATTCAGACAGGAATTTAAAAAATTACTATGACTAATATGTTAAAAAACATAAGAGAAAAAGACAAAGCAGATGAAAAAGATGGAGAATTTCAAAAGAATTTTGGAATTTATAAAAAGAAATAAATGGACATTTCAGAATTGAAAATATATGATATCTGACATTAAAGTCACTGGATAGCTTTAACAGCAGTCTAGCTACAACAAAAGAAATAGTGAACTGAACTGAAAAATTATTAGAAAAACGTTATACTGAAACACAGTAAGAGAAAAGGAATTTTCGGAAATCCAGAACAGAGCATACAAGGTATGTGAAATAGTCACATGGCCAAAAGGAAAAACTGAATATCTAGGTGAAAGCAATATTTGAAGAGATAATGTCCTAGAATTTTCCAAAAGTACTGAAAGGCATCAATTCGCAATTTCAAGAAGGTCACTAAACCCCAGATAGTGGCATATCACAATGAAATTGTTGAAAAGCAAAGTCAAAGAGAAAAATCTGAAAATCTGCTAGGGAATAAAAAACACATTACCTTCAAAGGAGCAACATGAGGGATGCCATCTGACTATGGACATCAGAAAAAAAAATGGAATGATATTATTAAAGAAAGAAAAAGGGGAAAAGTCCCCGCCAATCTGGAAATCTATCCCAAGCAAAATTATCCTTCAAAAATGAATATAAAATGAAGATGTTTCAGACAAGCAGAAGCTAAGGAATTCATTGCCAACAGACCTGTACTATAAGAAATACTAAAAAAATTTTAGGCTGAAAGAAAATAACCCCAGATAGAAGCATGGAAGGACAGAAAGGAATAAAGAGCACTGGAAAGTATAAATATATTGATCAAGAATATATTCTGAAATAAAAGCAATCTTTTAGAAATTATTAAATTTCAGGTCTGTAGTACATAGCTGTAGAAATAAATGAAAAAACTGTCTTTGAAAAATATCTAACATGGAAAAAAAAATGGATGCTATTTTAACATTCTTCAGGAATATTTAGAAATATATACACATTCATTGACATATAAATTCTACAAAGATTTATGGAATACCTATTATGAGCTGGGGGCTATTACTATGTACAGGGGATATAAGCACAAATAAGACAAAAGTCCTTGCTCCTCAAAGAGCTCATAGTCTAGTGATAACAATGAACTAGTTCTTTTTTCCACATCCACTGAAGGCAAAAAAAAGAGACCTCTTTTTAGTCCAAAGTAATACCATATATACTGTATATACTTATAGCGTTAAGTTCATATATAGTCATTCTCTCTCACACACACACACACACACAGTCTGATCTTCAAAAATACCTTGAGAACTAGATAAGGTTTACATTCTCTATAATACAATTTTACACACAAAAAAAACTAAGGTCAGGGAAGTTAAGCAATGATCTTATAACTAATACAAAGCACAAAAGCGTTGTCTTGCAAGATATGGTTCTTTCTATTCCTAATTCCATGATGATCTGGGACAATTAGCAGACATTTTGTTGTTTTTTTTTCCTCCAGCCAAGTATTATACTTTATCTCCAGTAAAAGGCAGAAAATGATATGAGTATCACCTTTTTTAGATCCATCAGGAGAAAAATTGGTTAACTAAGGGTCTAATGCAACTGGAAACAACTTATATTTTTAATGAATCAAATGGGCAATTTTTTTTTTTTCAAACTACATCTTTCTATCAAGAGCAGTGGATATTATTCAGTAAGGTTAAGACAGTGCTGCTTTAGGCACAATATTACATCTACTTTGATCTTTGATATATAGACCTTTCGTTTTATATGTCCATCCACAGCACACTAAACTTATGGTAAACTACACATGTATAGTTTACAGTCTACATATGTATAGTATACATGACAGTATATAAATATAAAATTCAAGTAACGTCAGTAAGTATCGGTATGATTTTCCCACACACAAGGCATGTAAAATTTTTTTAAATCTTAATTTGTTCTACATTTTAAGTTCTATAAATACAATTTCGTATTTGAGTACAGAAACTGTATTCCAGAGTCTAAATCTCAAATAACCAAAGGGAAAATCCCTTGGCCATGGGACAAGCTGGACTATTCTCCACAGATGCACGGAAGGTTTATATTCTTACACTATCAGAGAAAGTATGATAGAAAGGATGAAGTTCCAGAATATGACTGTTTCTAAGTATTTCTTCACCAATCTTGGTAATGGTTCAATCCTGACCTGGGTTCTTCTGGCTTTTAAAGGAGCTTAAGGCTTTCTCCCACCTTCATGCCTTCCTAAAGATGGGCCAAAAATCAAAGCATACCCAGTAAGAGGTACTGATCTGACATGTGAGATTCTGACATGTAGGGCTCTAAGATATTTTGTGGCAATCAGGATTCTTAGATATTAAATAATCATAGAATGTGGATGTGGTTCTCTCCTACCTTTTCCTTCCACTTGGCTGGAGGGATTGGAGCCAGGCCACTTCGGAGTCTTGTTTCTAGAACAAAGGACTTGGAGCAAAGACTCTCTCTCTCCAGTTCTGGTACATATATCCTGTTTTGAGCTTTTTCTTGTCTAGGCTCTTAGAGTTAAGGAATGGAGGGATTGGAGTGAAAGTGAGCAGCCCTGGTGATCATTTTGGATTTGAAGCTAATGGACCTATATAGCTTAGGTATACTACATGTGGGCCAGGGGAACTAACTCTTTTGTTACTCACAGAAAGAGGATACTACCGTAAATGCTGATAATTCTTTAAGAACAGAATTCACCTTAAAATTCGACATGCCTATGAAAAAATTACAGCATTAAAACTTAAGATAAATAGTACAAGTGTTTAAGAATTCAGGATGCTAATACAATTTCAGTATTGTTTAAATAACTTCAAGTAATTAATTTCCATTGTAATTTACTATTATTCTAACACAAACAACTCCTGGCTAGCAAAATAGATAACTCAGAAATATTTTCTTCTGAAAAAATTTACTATTTTTATGTCTTCTTCCTACAATACTACATACTTGGAATTTACTCTGGAAGATAACTTACCTTTTATAAAGATATTGATTTACATCAAATTTAGTCATCCATTCACAAGTGATTATATTTCTTATGAGTTTTTAATTACCAAAACTCTACATTCTTAATGTTGGGTTCATTTAGGAAAATTTTATTTATTTAAAGTTTCTCCTTTGTCAAGTATATTTTTAATTTTTTGCTTTTACTTCAGTATATATTATATTTCTATTAAAAAGTTTAAATAAAAACAATGGAAGATACCCAATAAACCCAAATTAATCTTTCTACAAAAGATGATTCTTTATGTATACTAAACAAAATGATTCTGGTGGCATGTTTTTGAAAACTCTTTAAAATGCTTTCCAGAAAAAGTAGAAAATTAAGTTTTCAATTTTCTTGTATTTTGTACTCACTCTTTAAGGCTATCAGACCTCCTCCTATTTCTTCCCCATGAAGAACTTCTACTTCGAGTTCTCCTTTGGCTAGGGCTTCTTGATCTCCTATGATCACTTGGAGAGCAAGGGTGACGTTCTTTTGATTTCATTTGGCCTGGTGCTAGAATATGAAGTGCAAGACTTATAAATTCATCA
Source organism: Pteropus medius (assembly GCF_902729225.1). NCBI lineage: Eukaryota > Metazoa > Chordata > Mammalia > Chiroptera > Pteropodidae > Pteropus > Pteropus medius. The sequence continues at coordinate 8,046,327 of NW_024354500.1, read as the reverse complement.
CTTGAAAACTTCAATAACAGCTGCTCAAATAGTACTACTGTCAGAATTTTAAACAAACAAAAAAATCTACCATTGCTGAAACTCTGCTGAATAAACAAGCTCTAATGTTTAGTGACACTTACTTTTGCGATCACCTTGTGCAAACTGTATTTCAATTTGACGGCCACATACCCACTTTCTATTGAGGTTATAAAGAGCATCTTCAGCATCACGAACATCTTCAAATATGACTAGCTGTTAAGGACACTTTGAACATCAGATATCAAGCAAAAATATTATTTTAAAAGAATTATTTATGTGACATGAAATTAATAGGAAAAACAAGTTCAAGTAACTAAGCTCATATCTCCAATATGAATAACCAGGAAAAAAAACCCACTTTCGTTATGAAAACAAATGTCCCATTATGACTTAGAAGAGTGAATCTAAAAATAAAAAGAACAGAAACAAACATGAAACTATTTTTTTTTTTTGCAACTATACTTTTAATGTATACATCAGTGTAGTTGCAGTATACCTATATAATTTCAAACATGTTATGAGAAAAAAGTAAGTCCAACATTGGCTAGTATTATAAAAGAAACTGTTTAGGACTCACTCCCTTCTTTCACGTAAAAGATTAAAATTACTCTTTAATTAAAAGTTTTTAATTATGACATTTAGGAAAAATTATTATAAACAAAACACACATGAGTGAGCTAAAACATTTTTAAAACTGATTTAGTTCTTTAAAAATGATATTTACCTTTTAACCTTCACAAAAGAAACACAAAAGCAATCTGCAAATATCTGTAATTACATATATTGGTTTGTAGTACCCTTACTAAACTCCCTTATCTATATAAATTATATATTAAACCTAACTAAAATGAAAATAAGCTATATAAAATGACTGAATAGCTGTATTTCAGGAGATTGTTCACTGTTTTTTTTTAATTGAAAACAGAAAAAGCTGAAGAAATGCAATACAAAATGAGACTGCAATTACCTCAATGTCACTTGATCTTGAACCTTGAACTTTACTCTTTAAGGCTTGCAAGATGGACTTTATAAGAGACGCAGAACCAACAAAATCAGACTTGGCTTTGACTCTGGAACTCTGAGTAAATGTAGGAAAGCCGAAGTCTCAACCTGGTGTTGGCTTTGTCTTTTGCTTGATAAAGACTTCCCCTCTTCCAGGTCTTTATATCTGTGTCCACCCTCCCTCTTTACTCCTTGATGCTTGAACTTTAGGTGCCTTTTGTCTTGCCTGCTCGGTTTATGCTTGGATTCTAGCTAACAGGTTGGTTCAAACTGGGGGGCGCTTGCCAGCTACTGTGGACTGCTTTAGATTTTCTGAGATAAAGAAATAAACACATTTAATTAGGCAATATTAATCTCATAACATATGCTCCTGTATACATATATGTATATGCACGTATATGTAGTATATTCACACACAGTAAAATAAAGGATATTGAACATAAGCAAATCCTCTTGGGCGACGGGTGTAGAAGTCAAGTGGAATGTAAACGTCTACTATAGGGCCATATCGACCAAACTCACGGCGCAAGTCCTCAGGCCTGAAGTGTTTTAGAAATAAGGCAAAGAAATATGAATAGCTGGATTAAAATAATTTGCCTACAGAAATCCAGTTGAAATCTCAAAAGAAAGTACATTATCTAAACTAGCTTTATCTAAAACTGTCTCTCATAAGACTCGTCCAGGGTTTAGAAAAGAAGGAAAAAAAATACCCAAATATCAGGCCTCACTTCTGGAGAGTCTGATTCAAGAAGTCCGGATTAGGGGATGGAAATCTGTATTTTCACAAGGACTTCAGGTGGCTGTTATGCTTAGTCAGGTTGGGGAACACTGACCCAGCACATCCGCCTTTGAAAGTTATTCCTATCATAAGATTTTTTAACTGTCAATGTGAAGACTTCTATTAACTACTTTATCAGGAACACATTTTTCTGCTCCACTATAATTTCATGTTTATATTAATTTTGTTCTTAGATGGCAAGAATCGGATTCTAAAGAAATCCTAAAATTATTTCTCAGGTTTCAAAGAAAAATATTATTAAACGTAAAGCAAAATAACTACCATATTCTCAAAACTGACAAGTATTTTTGAGCCTCCTATAGGACTTCTAGTGTAACAAGTATTAAAGAGGATTACCAAAGAAATACATAGTATGTTTGTTTTCATGGAGCTACAATTTAACTGAGGAGACAAAATACTTAGCATTAACATCTGACAGTTATAGTGCATTTACATGCTAGCCACTGTTCACCTTAAGACCACTTAATTCTCACAATAACCCTATGGTTGTTTACAGAAGAGGGCACAGATGAACTCACCTAAGGTCACTGAGCCAGCAAGTGACAGTGCTGCAATTCAACTCCCAGTCTGATACTAGTCTGTATTATGAACCACTACACTGTACTGCCTCATGGAGATCTTAAGAGATGCAGCATCAAGGTATGAGCAGAAAACATGGCTCAGAAGAAATGAGTACTTCAAAACATTGTACAGGAAAAAAAAAGCCTCAAAGAAGACTGCAAAGCCTCTAGTTTAGAACAAATAGAAGAAAAATGGTTGTCAATGACAAAAATTAGACAGCTGAAAAAGAGAGTTAAAGAGAGAAGAGACAGACAAAAGAAGCTTTCAGGTTTAGAAATGCCAAATTTGAGGTAATGGGAGAACATCAATAAGAATTCTGTAAGCAACTAAAAATTGTGATTATACAAATTATATTAATTTTACTTTCCTCTCAAGATTAGAAATCAGTGACTAACACTAGAGATGTGGATTTAGGAATGATTACATAAAGATTCAACTAAGTACCACTATACACCAGGCAGTAATTATTTTTAAGTCATTTAATACTCACTATAACATGTTTGTCTACATTCCCCAAGGGACTATTACCTTTAGAGGGCAGTGACAATGTCTTTTTCTTATTTATTCATTCAACAAATGGTTATCGAGCACCTATAATGGGCCAGGCTCTAAGGACATGGCAGAGAACAAGAAAAACACAATAGCTGCTCCCATAAAACAGACTATGGGGATAAAGATGCTAAACCATTTCTGAATATTAGAATCATTTGTGAAAGGAATGTTATAGAAATAGGCACTCCAGTCTGATGCGTTAGCCCCGGACCTAATTAGTATTTCTCATGACAAGTCCCAGTTATTACTAATTTTTTAAAGGGCTTTATAGGCAATTCTGTGAGTCAGGATTGAGAATCACTTCTGAAGCAGGTGTATTCACCAGTGTAATACTGCAGTACCTATCATAGTTGCATGGCACACAGTAGTGACTCAATATGTTTGCTGTATTAATGAGTGAAAAACACATTATTGTTACCATTTAACAGTTAAGACGACTGACAGTAAGAGAAGTTACCTTCCAGAGGTACATACAACCAGTAGCAAAGCTAGAATTCAAATGAGTGTTATCTGAGGCAATCAACCCTACCAACCAAATGTGCGTGGCTGATAGGAAAAGGATCCTAGATCTTATAAAGAAGGCTGGAGCAATATGTGTCACAGAGGCTTGGCGTCACAGAAGCCAAGAGGGCACAGGGATCTGAAGGAACTAATCTCAAAAAGCTGGCTCCCATTCATTGTCTCCACTCCCTCACCTGTTGGCTGTTGTTTTATTTTTGTATTGGTTGTGATCTATTCTGATCTATTCAGAAAAGTACAGAGAATAAAACAAACATCCATGTATCCACCAAGATTTATTATGTCTCAATACTTGTCCTATTTGCCATAATTTTTAATTTTTTTAATTTTTTGGAAATTTAGACATTATATCTTTCTACTTTAGAAACAATCATTTGTGTTCACCAATTTTCTGCATAACTTTATATTTTTACTGCAAATGCATATATCCATAAATGTTTTTATATATCAAATTTTATATAAATAGTATAAGACTATTTGTATAATTTTGCACTTTGCCTTTTCCTTCTTTGAGATTTCTCTATGTAGCTCTAGTTCACTCATTTTAACTCTGTATTGGTGTGGTTATGAAAAAGCCACAATTTACCCATCTTTCTGTGGATGAACATGCTACACTGTACATTACAATACAAGTGCTTCCTAGATCTCTGCTAGAGTTCTCTGGGATGTACCACTAACAATGCAATTGGTGAGACAGAGTATGCACATCTTCAGCTTCACTACACATTCTCCAAAGCAGCCAAGTCAGCTTACACTCCTCCAAACAAGCATAGGAATCCCTAAACTCTACCTCATCAATTAACAACTTTTAATCCTTGCCATTCTAAAGGATAAAAAGTGAATGGGTACCTAATTGTTTTAATTTACCTAATGACTAGTGAGGTGCAACGTCTTTTCATGCTGATGAGTCATTTATTTTTTGTTAATACCTAGGAGTAGAATGTCTGGGTTAAAGAGGATGTATATATATTTAACTTTTATGAAACTGCCAAAGAGTTCTGCCAAGTGGTTGTACCATTTTATACCCCACCAATGAAGAGTTTCAATTGTGCTAAACTTTGTCAGCACTTGGTGTTGTCAATCTTTTTAATTTTAACCATTCAGGTGGTTGTTAAGAGGAATCTCATCATAGTTTTACAATGATTTTAATTTGCATTTCCCTAATGACAAATGATGCCGAACATGTTTGTTAACTGGGCTTTTGTATACTCTTTTTTGTGAAGTGTCTGAGTTTTTCTGCCCATTTTTAATGTTTATTATAGAATTGTAAAAGTTCTTTATATAGTCTTTAAAAAGTCCTTTGTCAGATTTATACTTTGTGACTACTTTTTCTGAGTCTTTCGCTTGCCTATTTACTTTCTTAATGGTATTTTTTAATGAAAAGAAAGTTTAATTTTGGTGGAATCTAATTTAACAATATTTCTTTTTCTTTTATGGTAACTGCTCTCTTGGGTCCTATAAGAAATTTTTGCCTATCCCCAGGTCATAAAGATATTCTGTTTTCTTCTAAAAAAATTACAGTCTTATCTTTTATATTTCAACTGATGATCCAGCTCAAATCATATGAGGTAGAGCTTATAGTTCATTTTTTTCCCTAAATAGATATCCATTTGTTCAGCATCATTCAAAACGACTTTCCTTTTTCCACTAGATTGCTTTGGTGCCTTTGTCAAAATCAACTAACTCTATATAGTGTAGATTTATAGACTCTCTATTCTGTTCTATTGATCTATTTGTCCATCCTTAGGCCAATATCACACTGTTTCAATTATTGTATCTTTACAGTAAGTCTTTAAGTCAGGTACTAAAGTCTTCTAGCTTCCATAACATTTTTTAAGGTAATTTTGGCTATTATCTTGCCTTTCATTAGTAGAATTAACTTGTCAGTTTCTATTTTTTAGAAAGCCTTTGATCAGGAATGGCTTGAATCTGTAATATAATCAATTTGGGAGAGAACTGAAAACAATATTTTGTCTTCCAATCCAAGAACATGGTATATCTATCAATTTATGTTGGTCTTCTTTAATTTCTCTTGGTAATACATTGTGGTTTTCAGGACAAAGGTTCTTACATTTTTTTTGTTAAACTATTCCTAAGTATGTCTTTTGATACAAAGGGAAATTAAAGAAAAATTTTATTATTTTCAATTGTTTGCTGTTAATATATATAAATAAGATTTCCCCACCAATGAAGAGTTTCAGTTGTGCTAAACTAATAATGAAAACTCATTATTAGTTACTACGGGTTTATGTAAACAAACATGTCACCTATGAATAAGGATAGGTTTTACTTCTATCTTTACAATTTTACGTCTTTTACTTTTCTTGCCTTGCCGCACTGGTCAGGACCTACAATAAAACAGTGAATGGAGGTTATGAGAGTGGGCATCCTTGTTTTGTTGTGATCTTAGGACTGGAAAGCATTCAGTTTTAACCATTAAGAATGTTAGCTATAGCTTTTTCATAGGCTGAGGATGTTCCCTTCTAGTCCTAGTTTGCTGAAACTTTTTATCATGAATCTTGCTGAATTTCGTTTAATGCTTTTTCTACATCACCATTCATGTTAAAATCAATATACACTGTGAAGAATGCTACTAGGTATGTCCAAGGGAGGTAGTTGATCTTTGCTCCCCAATCAAACATGAGATCATGCTTCAAAATGGGAATGTTATATTTGGGATTTGGACATACTCTGTTCCATTAGAAAATAAAATTTGAAAACAGGAAAAAGAAAACCACTTAAATGGATTTCTTTCCAGGCTCATTTTCTACGTATAGTTTTTCCTTCATTTCTTTATATAGCTGAAATCATACTGTACACATAATCTTATACTCTGTTTAACATTTATCCCAATGATCTTCTTTATAAGCATCCTAAATGTTAAAGCTAGTTCAAAATGTCTGGGTGTCATATTGCTAGTTAACCTACACTGTATGCCAACATGTACCAAAAACCTTATTAATATAGGTTATATGAGTGATTCTACTTTCATAACACTACTTGGCAGCTGTGCAATCTTAAGCAAGATACTTAATCTCTCTGAAGCCTGGGTTTCTTATCTGTAAAATGAGATTAATAAAGAACATATATTATAGGATTATTGTAAAAATTTAATAAGATATGTGTAACGTTTTTAGTACAGTGCCTGGCACATAATAAGTACTCAACAAACTGTTAGCAATTATTATTTCATTAATACAAGCCTCCTAGATTTTGACTGCCCCCTAGTAGTGGTGTTAGGAAGTGATGTAAAAATGGAAAAGGAGATCAATAAATCTCAATTATTAGTCATAATTACTCAGTGGTGGATTATCTAGATTAGAGGTCATGTGCCACCTGTAGGTCATGTTTCACCTGTGTCATGTTTAATTTGGCCTGCAATGTTTAAATAATTTTTTTAAAGTGTTGAAACATGAAACTGCCAATATTTTACAGCTCTTAAATCTTCAAGAATTGGATTTCATGATTCAACTTAATGCTAATATTTTGAAACTGAGTTTACACACACAAAATACAAGTTTCTGACTTCTTTTCAAAATCAAGAAGACACCACAAGTCCAAATGTCTACATGGTAGGTATCAGCTGGAAATTAGTAGCAGTAGCTGTCTCTATTAGATGGCACATGTTCTTTTCCATTTGCTACAGTCTACATCATCCAGTTGTGCCTGATAACCTGGCTGGCCCCTGTGGCCATTAGGATTGGAAACTTCTCACTTTTTTTGTAGACCAACTGGAGAGATGTGATGCTTATTCAGAATTCAAGTGCTCTGTTTAACTGAGGGGATTTCTTTTTACCTTACCCAAATTTTAAATTTTGTTTTCTATGTAATGTATTGTTAAACAGGTTGAGAGAAGAAATGGATATTAATTAAGGTATATTAACTCGGTCTGTGGTTGTGACATATATAAAAGCAGGGATCAAATAAAACCTTAACATTTACTCCTCAAAGGTAAATTATGATGATTACAACAGATAGCTCTGGAGTCAAAGACGCCAATATATCTGTAGCTGCGAACCACCAGGTAAGTCATTAAAACTCTGAGGTTCAGCTTTCCCTTATGGATAGCAAGAAAGATAATACTGCACACTTATAAAGGTTGAGGGAGATGTAAATTAAGTTGGCCCAGTGAAATGAAAATGTCTATTAATGTCCCCATTCCCCAGTCATTTCCTCTGGCTCCTAGTAAGGGAGAAAGTGCTATAAGAAGTTATTCCTATGTTTAGGTACTATGTAGACAGAATTCTCAAAGTGAGAGAAAATGGACTGAGAACAGAAAAGACGAGGGAAGTCCATGCAAACAGTTAAGATGGGCGTTTATACTGTATTCAGAACTTTAAAGAAAAACATGTCATTCACTGAAGTTATCCTTTGTATACAGTGTAAACCGCGTTACAAATGAATTTAACCAGCACAACCTGTAAGTAGGCCAGACTAAGGTAAAGTAAACAGTAAGGCCCCAGGTACGCATTATCTTGTAATACATTATCACCATCCCCAATTCTTCATCTAGCAGGTAAGACGCGAGGCTTTATCGGCGCCCGACGACAAAGCGGCTGTCACGGAAACACTCACGGCCCGAGGCGGGAAGGACCGCGGCTGCTGGGACGCGGCGGCGCGCTCCGCGGGCCCCCGGAGGGGCGGTGCGGGGGCCGCGGCAAGGCCGGCCCGGCGCCGCCGCGCTCTGCTCTGCTGTGCGCCGCGCCTGGCGGAACGCCGGCCGGGAGGGCGGGGGCGCGAGTCTCGCCCAGGCCCCGGGCAGCCAAGGGGCTCACGCCAGCCCCGGGGAAGGCGCCCCGCGGAAAGCCCCGCGCCCGGCCGCCGGGCAGGCGCCGGGCGGACCCCGGGCCGCGGCCGGGCTGCGCGCTGCGGCCGTTACCCCGCCCCTCCCCCGCGCCGCGACCTGCGGCGGCCGCGCCTCACCTGGTGGCGTCCGCGACGTTCCTGACGAACAGGGAGGTGTTGGGGGGCCTCGTGTAGCGAGACATGTCCGCTGCCTCCGTCCCCTCCGGGCCTGCCCGCGGCCGCCGGGCTCACTCCGTCTCCGGCTGCAGCCACCGCCGCCGCCGCAGCTCCGCCGCCCCCGGCGCGACCCCCTCCCCTCGGCCTCGGCCCCGCCAGCGCGCAGCCGCAGAGGCGGGCGTGGGGGGCGGGGGGCGCCGAGCGGACCGCGCGGGGGCAGGGCTGGCGCGGCGCCGACGCCGAGGGGACCCCGGGAGGGGGCGGCGAGGGAGGCCCGGGGCCGAGGCGATGGGGCGGGGGCGGCACGCGCTCCGGGGGTGCAAGGGGGTCCGGGGCCGAGGGGTGGGGCCGCGTAAACCTGGCTTCGAGGGCTTCTGGAGAAGAGGGCGGTGCTTGAGTCCCGGGGCCGGGTCCAAGTGGGGATGCAGAGGGGGGGGTGGTGCTGGAGGTCCAGGTCAGGGAGGCGGGGGGGTGGGGGAAAGAGGAGAGGGCGGTGCGCAGTTCCGGGGAAGGGGAGGTGCTGAAGGCCGGGTGCGGGGAGGAGGCGTTGGTGTGGTCCCCAGGATTCCCTAGAGGGGCGGCGCTGGAGGCCAAGTCTTGAGTCTGGGCACGGGGCTGGCTGAATGTGCCAGAAGGGCGGAGGCCAGAGATGTCCTAGGGGCTGTGGCTGGTAAGTCAAAGGAGTTAGCGTCAGGAGTGGGGATGGGTAGAGGCGAAGGAGGCCTTCAACCGCGCAAGAGTCCCGTGGCCACTAAGGCGGTCATCCCTGCATCCTCAGCCCTAGACCTTGTCAGTTATTCTTCCTCATGCACCTTTAGTCTTGAGCCTTATTAGACTTTCAAACTGTGAGGATTTTTTTTCTTAATGTTTTTAAATATTCGTTCATTACAGGAATTCCCCCTTATGAAGGTGGGAGGACTACTTCTAAAACACCCAGTGGATACCCAAAACCTGGGGTAGTACCAAGCCCTATATGTACTATGTTTTTTCTTATGTATATATACCTATGATAATATTTAATTTATAAATTAGGAACAGTAAGAGGTTAACAATAGCTAATAATAAAATAGACTGTAATATATTGTAAAAAGTTACATGAATGGTCTCTAAAAATATTCTCTTGTACTTTACTCATCTTTCTCGTGATGCTGTGAGATGATAAAATGCCCACATCGTGAAGTGAGGTGAATGATGCAGGCTTTGTGACTAAGTGCAAGGCTACTATTGACCTAACTGTATATCAGAAGGAGGGTCATCTGGATCCTGGATCATCCAGCCGTGATGATGTCATGGTTGGATATCAGCAGCAGACGATGTGGATGATTGGGGAAAATTTAGTGTTTTCAGACTGCAGTTAACTATTAGTAACTGAAATTGTGGAAATCCAAACTGTATAAAGGGATTACTGTATTCCCTTAGGGCATGCTGTTTAGCTGTGAGTACCTCTCATTCAGATGTTTATTGAGCATCTACTATGCACCAGTTGCTGTTCCAGGTGTGGGATATAGTAAGGAACAAAACAGGCCAAGTCCCAGCCCTTGAAGAAGGATGGACAATAAACAAATGAATTAATGAGTACATGATGTAGAAGAAAGTAATGAAAATGCAGTGGCAATAAGCAAATTTAAAGTATCCTTTCCCCTTTGCTCTAAAATGTCATAGCCCACCCCTTTCTAATTATCCTCCTGCCTTCTCATTTGCTCCTGTGGTGGTCAGAGCCTGTTACCCAGAACTGTAATCAGGTAACATTATTAATGTTATTAATAGTGCCCCCACTCATTCTCAGAAGCGATCAATTTAGAAGATAAGTAATATGGTCACCTACCTAGCCCACAGCCAACTCAAAGGCTGTGAGAGTCCCAAGGTCTGCAAACTTCTGGAACAGTGGTCATTCATTCAAAAAAAGAACTGCTATGGCACAGCAGGTGTAGGGCTAGATAGAATATAATGGGCAGTGGGCAGGGTTCTTATGGAATTTACAATTTGGTAGGAAGGCAGAATCTAATCACACTAATAAAATATGAACTATGAGGGCTATGAAAAAGAGGGGACGTTATGGGGCTTGGCAAATATAGCTAGATGGTCACTGAACTTTTCCCTGAAGAAGTCCTGGAGAGATATTCAAAGAATGAACAATCCATGCATTGGAACAGCATGTGCAAAGGCTTTGAGGCATGTAGGAAGTGAAAGGAGGCAAACAGGAGCATAAATCTGGAGAACAGGAAAATGTTCTCCAGAGCAGGCTGTGTTTATTGTAGGAAAGTTTGGAACACTATTAGTTTGCTAGGGCCGCCATAATAAGTCACTACAAAATCAATGGTTTAAAATGATGAAATTTATTCTCTCATTTCTCAATGCCAGAAGTCTGAATTCAAGGTGTTAGCAGGGTGGCATTCCCCCTGAAGTCACTAAGGGAGAATCTTTCCTTGTTTCATTCAGTCTCTGGTGCCTTCAGGCATTCTTGGGCTTGGGGTTGCACAGCTCCAATCTGCACATAGACCTCACAAGAACTTCTCTCTGTGTCTTATAAGGACACTTGCCATTGGACTTAGGGCCCACCCAGGTAATCCAGGATGATCTCATCTCAAGATCCTTAATTTTATCTGTAAAGATCCCTTTTCCATGTAAGGTCATACAGGAGGAGTTGGAACTTGGTCACATCTTTCTGTGGCCACCATTCAATGCACTACACTGACCTTGTAGGGAAAAGAGACTCAGTGGAAGGTGAGATTTATTAATAAACCTATTCCCTAGAACAAACTAATCAAAAACAGACTCACAAGTATAGAGGACAATCTGGTGACCGCCAGAGGGGAGAGGGGTTGGGGGGCTGTGAGAATGGGGTGAAGGGTTAAAGAAATACAAATTATTTGCTAGATGGTCACAGGAATGGGCAGCACGGCATAGAGAATGCAGTTAGTATTAATGTAATGGCTAAGTGGAGAGCCAGAGGAGAGAAAGAGCAATTAGGGGGATCGTTTTATAAACTATATAAATGTCTAACCAATGTACTGTATACTTGAAACTAATAATAAAATAAAATTTAAATAAATAAATAAACCTATTCCCCGACATATTAAGTGAGATAAAAATTCACTAGACTCTATGTAAGGTATGAATCATTTAGTTTAAAATATATGTATCTATATGTTCATGTACAGATTTTTTTTCCATGTGGAGCCATTATCCTCCGATATTTTCTTCTTACCTTTGGTACTGTCATATTATTTAAAAATTGTTTTTTACAATTAGAAAAAAGCCCTACAAAGCCCTTTACAGTTTGAAAAAAAAAAAAAGCTTTTGGAGGAGTATGTAAAAAACAGTGTGGATGAGGACTGGGTTTTTTTTCTGTTCCTATTGATGGAAGTATCTGAGGAATGGGTCTTAAACTCTGAAAAGAGGCTCTTTTAGAAACTTGAACATTAAGGGTAGCTGGAATTAATTTAAAATAAGTTGCGGAGATAGTAATGATATGAGGAGATGTATGTGTTTGTGGTAATCATTTCACTATGTATGTGTATCACTATCATGTTGTTTGTGCACCTTAAATGTATACAATCTTTATTTAAAATAATAAAATATGTTGTGGAGTCATAATTATGTATCTTGCATTAAAAGGTATGCTCTTTCTATTTCCAGGTATGATTTGGGGCAGCCAGGTGTAAAGAAGTGTAAGTAAACTGCTTTCTAGCTGGAAGACCTGAGGCAGGACCACATCAGGCATGGGCAACTATAGAATGTTATACAAAACTAGCTGGCCAGGTCTTTAAAACAGTTGACATGAGTAACTGATGAAGCTGTACTTTGCCTTTCCCTTGGCATTTTGGGGGTACTCTTTTTTGGGGGGTCATTAAGTGGAATGTTTATTTAGAGTAAGAAAAAATATTGCAAGAAATTACAAATTTTTAAAAGCTGATGACAACACTAATGTGAAATCTGGACTGTAGTTAATATACCAGTATCTGTCCATCAACTGTAACAGCCATACCACACTAATGTAAGGTATTAATATGGGAAACTGTACGTGCATGCGAGGGGGCATATGAGAACTGTGTGCTATCTGCTCATTTTTCTGTAAACCTAAAATTGGGGTACTCTTAAAGAGGCAGGGAAAAGGTTGAGGTCAAAACTACCTTTTCCTGTAGCCAGACTCACAAACATAGTTCTACTTACCCTAAGTTCTAGAATTTAGCTATGTACCATTTAGTAAAACTATCACTTTAATGAATCATTGCTTTAAGGTACCAAATTGTACCCTACAGGCTTGAGAGAGTTAATGGTCTCTTTAAATTGCCAGAGAACTCCAAGGAGTATACCACTGACAGAATCTGACAATTGTTTAATAACTGTAGCTCCTTTTTTTTTTTTTTACAGCAGAGTTTAATGTGTCATTCTTTGCAGCAACTTCTACTTCCTTTCCATTTAATACATTTTAAAAATTATAGTCTATTCCTCACTACAAAAAAAGAAATAATAATTATGTAAAGTCATAGAGGTGTTAGCAAATACTACAGTGGTAATCATGTTGCGGTATATAAATGTATCAAATCAAAGTCATACATTTTAAACTTACACAAGGTTATATGTCAGTTATAGCTCAATAAATAAATAAAAACGTTACGATCTAACGCTTCTTGATTTTTCTCTATAAGAGATAGACTTAGATTGGAAAATATTTTAGGAAAATGGATAAGACTCTCATTTAGAGACTGTGATTCTTTCATCTTTTCAAAAGTAAACAGACTTCAAACATTTCATTGAAATCACAGTTATATAAAGACTATAGTAAGAAAAATTCAGAATCTTTTTTCAACTTGTTAAAACTTGTCTCAGAAGACAAATCTTTAAAATCAGTAGTCTTTAAGTTATGTTTAAAATAGAGGCACATATGGATTTGTTTCTAATATTTTAACCTTTTCTTAAATGGATCAAATTAGGCTAATTACCAAAGTCTGTAAATAAGGAGTCAAATCATGAAAGATTAGTATATTTTAATCAGATTAATTAGTTTTGTTTTTGACTGTCATAGTAGAGAACTGGAATTGATTTGAAATTAAATTGGTCTATGGCCATGCTACCCTGAACAAGCCCAATCCCTTCTGATCTCAGAAGCTAAGGCCTGGTTAGTACTTGGATAGGAGACCACCTAGGAAGACCAGGTGCTGTAGGTGTAAAAAAATAAAATAAAAAATAAGAGATTGTAAGCTGACAAGGTCCTTGCAATCTATGAGGTCGACCAAAGGTTGCCCCACCTAAAAAAATAAAAATTAAAGTTAAATTAAATTAAATTGTATCTGGGTATGTACGAGTATCTTGAAATTTGTCTGATGAAAAGTATTTTGAAGAAACAAATTCAGGATTATTAAGTCACTTGATAGTAAATATCATCTTATGTTGTGAACTCACTCCCCAACAGATGGTGCTAGTGCTCTTTTGGTAAGAGCTGGTCTAGTTTCCCTTTCTTAAAACGTAAATGACCTCGAAGGTGAAGAGTGATGTGATTTGTATAGAATGTATTGTAAACATTCTTGTGTTGCCCCCAACTTTGGTTATAAGACATCATTTCACATAATTCAGTTGGAGAATCTGTGATTGTATCCTCTTATGAATTTGATTTCTTCCACTATAGCTATAGGAAATAATTTTAAAAGTCATTTATATAATAATGGATATTATTTAACTTTTTCAGAAAAGTCAGCTTAGAAAAGGCCTGTCACTCTACCTTATATGTTTCTAAAAGTGACACTGGGTCTTGAAAATGTTGGAGGTGGCTGTTTCTTCTTACGTTAATTATTTTGGCATATGTTTAGTGATGATCAACTGTATATTAAGCATAACACTAGGAACTGGGGATGAAAATAGAAATTATGTCTCCTAACTCTGAAGGACCTAGTCCAATATTTCCTAGACGTAAGTCATTTTCATATATCCTATGAGATTTTTGCGATAATGATGTACTTCTTTGTCATAATATGCTTACTATTTTTCTTTAAATTAGCTCACTTTTATTTTAAAAGAGAATTTTATCACCAATATTAATTTCACCAAAATTAATATCACAATATTAACTTTTAAAGCCTCATAGATGGAAGGTAATCATTATAAAATATCACAAAAACTATAACATGTAAAAACATGTAAAAACAAAACATTCTAGCCCATTACTTTTATCTACCGGGGTTCCAAGCCTGAGGCATGCTCTCTTTAAAAAAGGAAAATTAATCACACAACAGAGAGCTGTTAAGCCATATTAGCGCCAAACTAAAACTTTCTCCCTAGCAAAAACTGTTAAAAGGGAAATAACTCTCCCACTATGCAACTCAATATTTAGTGCTGCATCAGTGTATCACATAAAATCATGGATAGAGCCACCAATGGTAAGTGTCCTACATTTTGGGAGACAGTCTAGCTAGAGAGAGACACACATATAAGCAAATCATTATTATACAGTTTCATTAATACTACATAAAGATATCTCAGAGTACTGTGTAGGACATGATGGAAACAGATTAGTTCTCTACAGAAAAGGAAGACTGCAAATTATTTTATGGAAAATTGATATTCGAGCTACTTATTGAAGGATGAATATAAATACTGAGAAAAAAAGAAAAACGGCATTTCAGGGCAAGTGAATCAGAGGAGCAAAGACAAAGTGTAGCAGGAGTAACATGGTGTGCTGCATTATGGGGGAAGGAAGAATGAGTGCTAGCAAGGTGGACTAAAGATTAGGAGCCAAGTTTGGACACTCTGTATGTATACCATGCCAAGGAGCTTTGGCTTAATTCTTTTGATAATGGGACCTATCAAAGTTTTTAAGCAGGGCATTAAAAAGATCAGATCTGTGTTATATAAGGATGATCCTGACAGAAACACCAAAGATATATTGGAAGAAGTATGGTACAAGTAGAGACTGGTACAAGCAGTTCAGTTAAAAGGTTCTTGCATGTGATGTATTTTCTCTTTGGAAAAAAAAAAAATTCTTAAGTCAGACAGAGAAAGACAAATACTGTATGATCTCACTTATGTCTGGAATCTTAAAAAGAGTTCATAAATACAGAAAACAGATTGGTGGTTGCCAGAGGTGGAGGGTGGAGTGGGGGGGCACAAAAATGGGTGAAGGTGGTCAAAAGGTACAAACTTCCATCTATAAGAAAATAAATCCTGGGAACATAATATACATCAGGTGACTATAGTTAACAATACTGTATTGTGTGATTGAAAGTTGCTAAGAGAGTAGGTCTTAAAAGTTCTCATCACAAGAAAACAAAAATTTTGTAACGATATGGTGATGGATGTGAACTATACTTTTGTGGAAATCATTTCCCAATAGGTATATATATCAATTTATTATGTTACACAGTATGTCCTCACTTGACATCATCAAGTTCCGCGACTAAGCGAAACAACCAGTTTTCACCATAGGCTAATTGATATAAGTAAGAGTTCAGTTCCTATGGCATCTCATCAACATTATAACAAAATGTAAACAAGGAAACAATGTTATTCTAGGACCTGCTGTACACCTTAAATTAATACAATGATATATGTCAATTATGTTTCAATTTGAAAAAAAATTTCTTATCTTTGTCCACCGAAAAGGCTTAGAAACACTGACCAGTCCAGTAACATTCAGCAACACTAGAGCCCAGGCTGTAGTCTCTGAATATCATTTTCTCCTAAAAGGAATCATGCCTTTGGAAGAGTGGCTAATGTCAAGTCTGGGGCAGGAAATGTACAAGATAAGCCTGAAATATCTTGTCACATCAGAAAGAAAGAAACTATCAAAGGATTCTAGGGCCATGTCAAAAGATTCAAAAGATAACACTGGCTAAAGAGAAGATAATTTGAGTATTGATAAGAATAATAAGTTCAATGAATCAAAACATCAAATATTTTTAAATGTACACATTCATAATTATACTAAAAAACAAGCTTAACTGGTTACCTTTTGATCCTAATCAAACCTCAGGGTAACCCAAATGGTTGATGAGAAAAAATTTTTTTCTAAAAGTATTTCAGTCAATAAAGAATGATAGAATTAGAATATCACAATTTTGCAACCTCTAATGAAATAATGTATTTATGTAATGACTATAAATGGCTCTAAATTAATACAGAGAAACAATGAGACATTATGTGCCCTCTTGAAGGAAGTTTACATCAGTATACTCTTGCGAAACCATTCAGTCTGATCCAGCTTCTAACTCAGACCTATCTGACATGACTTTCTGTGATAATGGAAATATTCTATTTATGCATTGTCCAATACTGTAGCCACTAACTACATGTGATTATTTAAATTTAAAGTAAAATTTTAAAATCCATTATTTGGTCACACTAGCCACATTTCAAGTTCTCAGTAGCCACATGCTCTAGTTTTATCAGGTTTGTTTTTAAATTAAGTTTATTGGGGTAAAATTGGTTAATACATTTGTATAATTTTCAGATGTACATTATCATTTGACATTTGTATATTCTATTGTGTGTTTACCACCCAGAGTCCAGTTTCCTTCAGCTACCATATATTTGATCCCCTTTAACCACTTCACCCTCCCCCTATCCCCCTATTTTTGACCTCTAGCTTTATCAGTTTTAAAGAAGTACAGGAGAGAGAAGAACACATTAACGACATCACAAGGAAGCAATCAACAATATCCACTATGTGGAAATTTATAGGACAAACTAACCAGTTTCTTTAAAAAATAAATTCCGAGGAAAAATAAAAAGGAGAGAAGCTGGCGTGAGCTAACCTGGAGAATTTGGTGGCCTCTTGTTTTATGGTCAAGACCTCTTGACACTCATTGAGCTAGGGGGCTGCTTCTTAATGTGAGGAGAATTGAGAGGGAAAGACAGGTGGAGAGAGGTCAGGGGAAGTGGAGTAAATGGGGAGCAAGAGAGATGGACTGATGTCCAATCATGTTTACTTGTACTCATTCTACTCTGAATGAAAAAGGGGGTAGACCAACGTGGACGAATCCTACATTATGTGGACCAAAAGAAGCCAAATACAGAAGAATGCATTTTGTCTGACTCCATTTATATGAAGTTCAAGAAGAGTCCAAGTTAATATAAAGAGTACAAGTTAAAGAGTCCAAGTCGATAGAAATCAAAGCAGTGATTGCCTTTGGGGGACTGGAGATTACTGGAAGGGAGAATGAGGGAATTTTCCTGAGGGTGATGAAACTGTTCTATATCTAGATTGGAGTGTTGGTTACGCAGGTGTATATATTTGTCAAAAGTCATCAAATTTTACATTTAAGATATTTGTATTTCACAGAATATGTATTTTACCTTAATAAAAATGTTTCATAATTTTTTTTAAATTAGGAAGAGAAGGGGGATCACTGGACAGTATGCAAAAAGCTCTTTTTGAATGAATCTCTCCTTCCCCTCCTGGTGGCCTGTTTAGGTTGCCAGTGTGGGATGTGTGCAGGTGTAACTAGAGGGATATCAGAAGTTTGTTGTGGGCTAGTGGAAGCATGCTTACTTGGCAGAACTCTCTAGTGGGCTTTGGTGCCATGGAGGGGCTTCAAACCCCTGTAGAACTTGCCTTCAGGCATCCACAAGAAGCCACAAGCGGGGATGGAGCTGTGGCTGGATGATGGGAATCCGGACCCTGCCCTCTGCAGTCTCCAGCCAGAGTCAATGGTGCGTGCATCTGTCATTGGTCTTTGGTGCATCTCATATTCGTTCAGACTTGTCCTGTTGGCTAGAAGCTGACTTTATATGAAATGGGAACTGCTGCTTTCACAAACACTGACTGAAATTTTCACAAACACCAGCTGCACTAATTCAAGAGAAGTGTCCATTCCTTGACAAGTTTGGCTAGGTTCCAAAGGAGGATGTGGGGATTGAGTCATCTTGGAGGATACTAGCCAAGATAAAGAGTCATCAAAATTTCAGAGTCTGGTGGATACCTACGGAAATATGAAAAGAACCAACTCTATCCTGAAGGGGGAAATAATTTTCCTAATAAAAGAACTGAATGAAGAGAGATCCAGACGCTCAAGACAAGAAGAGATGATGGCTGAAGTTACAAGAATAATGTGGTCACTGACCTAAAGTTCACCACATCTCAATAAGCTTTTCCAAATAATAGCTCCCTCATTGTCCCTCCAAAGAGTGTGCCTTGGTCTGAAAGAGAGTAGCTCTTTTCCTTCTGCTCAGGCCTCCTATGCTGCCAGGCCACATTTATTCATATACCCTACAATATGGGGTTCATCATTGCCCCCGATCCAAGGGAACAGTTCCTGTAGAGACCTCCTTTTCCTTCCCATCTCCTAGGAAGCACTTATGAAGGCCCCTTCTTAGGCTGGAGTTTCTCTTCCACCTTTGAATCCTACAAACAGAAGTGAGTTCCTCTGAAGTTAATCCAAACGTTAAACCAACCAATGAGAACCAACATCAAGAAGCTAGAGATTTTTTTAAAAATTATTTTTCAATTACAGTTGACATTTCGATATTGTATTAGTTCAAGTATACAGCATAGCAGTTAAACATTCATATAACTTATGAAGTGATCCCCCCGATAAGTCTAGTACCCACCCGACACCGTACATATTACCACCGTACAGTTACCACAATATTATTGATTATATTCCTTATGCTGTACTTTACATCTCGTGACTATTTTGAAACTGTCAATTTACACTTCTTAATCCCTTCACTTTTTTCACACAGCTCCCTAATCGCCCTCCTATCTGGCAACCATCAGTTTGCTCTCTAAAAAACAAAATAAATGAAGAAAACAGAAACAAACTCATACAAAGAAGAATGTAGAGACTTTTAAAATCATGTTTCTTCAAATCTCATTTGTTAGTATTTTAAAAACTAATGCCACATAAAGAACTGTACTTGTGCTCAAAGTAGCATTCAGTAGAACTTTATTTCTTAGAATAGTGTTTTATAAATATTTTTATATAAACTATATTTATTTTTACTTATTTATATTATTTATTTTTCTCTATACATAGTATAGATATTGTGTTTTAGTATAGATATGTGCACTTTTTCAATATTGTACACTTCCAAATGGATTGTCTAGAGTTCTTCAGAGGGTCCCAAGCATGACTGAGCCCTAGTCGTGTATGGTGGTAACCAGTTCAATTACACACATTTTATCGACATTTTTCTTGCCTGTATCACTCTCCTGTTATCTGGGATTATCTTTCAAATAAGTCACCTGCACCTAAGTGTATGTCTCTGGCTCTGCTTTTAGGGGCAAGCCATACCGTATATAACTAGGCCCTCTGGGCTGCCTTTCCTTGGCTTTCTACTCCAAGGGTTATGGTTAATGTGGACATTTCCATCAATAAACAAAGCTTAGTTACATCTTCTGAACTTCAGTCCTTGTTCTCAGAGAGAGACAGCATGTAATAGGGACGATGTCATCCCTGTGAATTCTCTAGCCCCCTCCCATGCTGCCCCTTTTCACATGTTCCTGAATACATCAATCACATTAAATCAATGAGATTGACTGAATTGCTCCTTTCTTATTCCATTGTTTCTCTGAAGTCACCCAGAAAATTATTGGAATCTTTGGGCTTAGGTGTACCTTAATAGTGGTGCTCTCTCAACCTGTGTCTGGCAGCAAGCTAGTGATTCATTTTCAGCAGGGAAGCCCTGAGCAGCTGCATCAGGTAATTTGAGGGGCTGGGAGCCTGGAGTAGCTGTGCACTTAATGCAATTCTGTTATGTGTCAGAGACCATCTCATTAAAGGTGCACCCCATTAATCTTAAGGTATATAATAAACATCAAGACTGCATCAAGACAGTACAGCACAGAATACCAAGTATGAACAGTCTTTTTTTTTTTTAATCACCTGCAGTCTATCAGGCCAGCATATGCTTTCTCAAACTGAAGCTTTGGAAGTTGAACAATTGTTTGTTACAGACATCTCTGGGACTCATGCTCACAGGGCCTTAGACTGGCGATAGGGTTGGTTCTGCAGAGATGGTTTTCAAAAGTCTAGTAATTCTTGGCTCTCTGTTCTTAAGAGAGAAAAAATGGATTGGAAGCTTGGCCAGAGTGGCTTTACTGTAGAGTTTACTGTGGACTTGTACTTAGGGTTCATTTTGTAGACCCCCCAAATATTAGCGTTTCTAAGTTTTTTTTCTTTTAGGCTAGTTTTTTATTTGTTTTGTTGTTGTTCCATTTTTCGGGAGTGTGATGCCCTCTCTCCTCCTGCAGAGGACAAAAGCCTGACTGCTATTATTCTTGGAGCTGAGTAGGGGCAGGAGACTAAAATTAACCACAGCTCAATATGAAGAATATAACTTAACCTCCCTATTTTACCTTTTGTCCTACTTCCATGGAATATCCCTGAGGCTAAAGCTCCGTTTCCATTTTTCCAGTGAGAGTACCTGTCTTTCTTTGTTGGGATGAGAAAGGTGCCTGGCTATGCAATGTTAGGGCTGGCATCTGGAGATTTAGCCGCTCCTTATATAAACTTTCCTTATATGGATCTTTTCTGTCCACGCCACATTCAAAGTGACAGCTGCTTTCAATTCCACAACCAATCTTGTCTTATTTTTGGCTTTTCTGACTGTAGGTGCTTAAAGTTCAGCTTTCTTTGCTTTGTTAAGTCTCCACTTGCCCACCTGCTTAACATTTTCCAGTTGTATTCTAGCAGCAAATCACCTGTCTGAAAAGAGGACATGTCTCAGCCTCCCTTGCATCTAGTTGTGGCAACATGATCAAGTTCTGGGCAAAGACACATAAGGGGAATGGTCCCTTAAAGGGATTTGATTCAGCTGAGGGGTACACCCTTTTATTCTTCTCGTCTTTTATCCTACCCCTTTAACCTAATTTTTGGTGGTGACAAAAGGCAGAGAGAACAATCAAAGAAGTTGCCAAAACAGTGAGCAACCCAACCTTGCTCCTCAAACCACCTGAAAATGAGATCCCCATCTTCCAGCTCACAGTGTCCTCTGTGCAGTTATATCAGTAAGTAGGGTCAGAAATAAATATAGAATTTGAGGGACTCGATGCTTCTACAATTGGGGGCATTTACCTAAGAAAAAGAATGAAAATTACAAATACAAAATTAGATACTGTCTAGAAGCAGAGCCTGAGATAAGATTCTTAAGGAAGTAATTTATTGAGGGCAGACCCTCAGGAAAATATTGCTGAGTGAGGATGCATAATAGGGCTGGAGAAGCTAGGCAAAGGTATGGTTTCAGAAGATACCTAGTCTCAACCAGATCTCCTGGGGAGCTCTGGTATATGAACCATCCTGCTATGAAGCAAGGGCTTTGATGCCCTAGCATCAATCAGTCATGAGGGTGGTCAAGCCTTCCAGGCATCTCCAGGCAAAGCCATGGGCAATTAGTCTGTGGCAGCAGGGGCCTATGTGAGTCCTTAATAGTCAACACCTGCAGCAGCTAGGAGGTGGGTGCACTTGCTGAAGGGAATCAGAGTAGGAGACCAAAAGCTATTGCTACAGGTACAAAAGTAGAGGAAATAGTCATTTAAAAATTTTGAAGTTGTAAATATTGCAAAATCCAATATATATATATATTTTAATCCAGTATAAAATAGAGGTGCCCGGCACCTCTCTATAATAGTATTTCTATTTTGTTTTACTCCATAGTCTTTGATCTCTTTGTATGACAACGGTTTGTAATATTTTCTAGAAGCAGCCCTTAAAAAGATAATTTAGTCTAGTATGATTGACGGCAATTTGTTTTTAATTATCGATAGTTTGGAAAAGTTTTTTTTAGCTTTGTTATTCATGACTAGGAATGTCATGTGTATATTTAAGATTGTTGTCAAATATCACAAAGCCACTATCAAATTTTTCCACATATGAGCTATAAGATGTAAAGATATTTCAACTTTTCTTGGGCAGTGATGAATATTACATTTTCTTTAAACTGGCCACACTCTTAACGAATTTGTCCTCTTCGTCTTGTCACAGTATTGTACAATGAGTTTTACATTATGTTTATTGATGTTAGTATTTTGTGTTAAATCAAGAGTAAATTAAATCTCCCAATGAGTGACATGTCATCAGACTTCATCAAGATCAGATGCATTAGGTACACTAAGACACTATCTTAAGTGCTTTGCAATGCATATATAACACGCGATTTCATGGACAAATATACTCATTGTGTGTAGTACTGCTAAATTTGTACAAACACAGTAATTCTGATCAATTCTATCATGTACAATCTTAGTTGAAAGAAGGGAAACTATGACATATTGCATTATTGAATATATTGCTGACAAGATAGAATTTCCTTTTGACTAGGAGGATGAAAATAGACTCCTCCCTTCTTAACGATTTTACATATCTGGTGATTGGAAGAATTTCCAAAAAACTGACTTTTATGTCCTTTTATCACAAACTTTGTTTCTTCTCTACTACCTACATACTTTATATGGTGCTATCCACTATAGAAAAAGATCACGTTACAATATGACCTCTGGCCTGTTCTCTTCACATGACAGGATGCCAGATGAGTTGGCACAGCAGGCAGTTAGAATATTCTGGAATATTTCTATACCTGGATGGCTAGCAATACTTACCTCTATACAGAAGTGACTGCAACACACATAATTATATTCCACTAAACCCAAACCAAGTGTATGTTCGGTGCATTTTCCCATTAACTGAATCTCAAAATGCTTATGGACTTTCCAATGTGACATGACCAAGGGGAAGTAAATCAGAAGGAACATCAACATGGAAAGAGATAGTGGTTTTAACTGATTGTGATTGAAATATGTTCTGCAAATTTTACTTAAACATATGAGTTTGAGAGAAACCATTTCTAGACCTTTGCGTGTTGGAAGGAGTCTGTGTAGTTGAGGGGCCCTGAAGCTTAAGTTTCATCAGCTCCACAGTTTATCTGTAGGTTGGACAAGTGGAATAACATTTATCCAGGAAAACTCAGTTTATTTATGTCATTGTAACCACAGCACCAAGAGAAGTAACAGCCACTGTGCCCATTCTTTTGTCCACAAATCCAACACTTCTCTTAAACATTGGCTTCTGCACAAATTCCTCCTAGATTTCATTTCTGTTTCTCCCTTTCTCTGGTTGCAGGAACTTCGAACTGTGAGGGCTCATCTTCTTCGTTAGACATATTTCCAAGTATCTTGTGGACCAAGACACATTCTTACCAAGTGGATAATGTTCACCTAGCTCTGTTAATTCAGTGCAATTTATTTCTAACATATTAATACAAAGTATTTTTTAAAAATATATATCTACACGATGCTTTAATCTTTTATATAATTTCTAACCAGATACATTATACATACTTTTATACTTGGAAAAATTCATGTTTTATCCACTTATTAATCTTACACATTTCCTCAGAATAGATTTCTCTTTTGATCAATTCTACACTCATCATAAGTTTTAAAAAGTGGCAGTGTAGCGAAGAGATGGTGGACAATTTCCCTGGTATGTGTAGCAAAATCTAAAAGTAGAATCTATCACTGCAGTATTTTCACCTTACAGACCAATTCGTATTTTTCATAAGATGTTTTCTTCAAATTGTTCTGTCAGATTTGAATGTTTTTCAACTTTCACAGGCCTGCTGTCTTGTCTGAAGCGTGGGCTGGTTAAGGCGATTCTCTGTAGAGTGATGTAATTTCCTTGCATACATGGGTCTCAGCTCTACTGAAGCTTTACTAACAGTTGCTATTTCAGATACCAAGTCAACCAAAGTTGTCTAACAGGCCCTTGCTGTGTGTCTATATTGATTTAAAAATATACAATAAAGCATGGAAATATTAGTATTCAAAAGTCCAAAAGGAACAAAAGAAGCACTTTACAGAAAGAATTTTGGGTTTGATAATGTAATCTAGATTAAAGTGTGTGGAGTTTGTTTATTTTACAGTCTAGAGTATTTAAAGATCAAATTCTCTTGGATTAAAACCTGTGATGGATGTCTCTGTTGTGTAACTTAGAAACTCAGGTTTAATTTGATCTTGGGTAAAATTTATTTCACCATTAATTGAAACCAGACTACTAGGCTGGTCATGAACTGACAATTTTGGCCTTTCTGCTTATTTATTTTGCTTAGTTTTTCTTAAACCTTAAACTTCAATGTGTAATCCCTGGGCTAAAAATGTGTGCATTTTTGTGTGCATTTTATTATATTTATTGCAGATTTAATTTTTAAAATAAAATATTTAAATAAGACTATAGCAATGTAAAAATCACACAGCTTCATACTGTTTTCTTATTCCCCTTTTTTTGTTCTCTCTTTCCATCATACACATTACATCGTTAGTTTCTTTCGATGATTTCTCTAGTATTCTAAAATTGTGTGGCAGAGGGTCCGTCTCTATTAATGATGAGTGAAATCATTAGACATTTCAATGTAATAACTTTGACTTTAGACCTTTCATTCTCACTTCAAATATAATTTTGATTCACTTCCAGTCAATAGACACACTGTTCCACAATTAACTTTGTTCTGCGCTAGACTCTGATATTGAATGTTATGGTCAAATCTGGCCTTTGAAGCTTTCAAAGCAACATGATAGATCCGTATTACATGTCCTCATGACGGCAGATCTCTACGTGGTCAAGTATCCTGGAGAAAGAAACTGACCTTTTGGCAACAACAACACTTGGAAAATTATAAAGTAATTTTAGACAAGAAAAAATAAGAGTGTCGATTGCTTCTATTTAGTATGAACTAGACAATGAATAAAGTATTTGCTTTTTTGAAATGATAATAGAAATGATATTCTAGATTTTTAAAAAATTGGCCAGCTATCATATATGCCTAAAAAACTTAAAATATTGAATTAAATATCTCTCACAATTCAGCTTGAACAAACTTTTCTGCTAAGCCAAATTAATAAGAAAGCAAGTTCATTTTAGTGAAGTTGAGTAGCTTATAATAAGAACAGTTATAATAACAAAAAGTAAAATTTTTGTTTGTTGACATAAAAACTTATTAGAGCAAATAGGACTGTAAAATCAAACTTCTGAGGTTTAATGTGATTCACATTTATTACCAAGAAAAAAACATGAAATTTCAAGAAAAGATCCCTTGAAAGGAAATGAACATTCTCAATTCTAATGTTATTAGAAATGTATATTATGAGTTTTCAGTTTCTCAAAGAAAATACTTAGGAAGTCTTTTTGAAAAATTTGTCTAATTCTGTATATGTATTTACTATAGGTGTTGCTTTTTAGAAGTACTTATTATAACTTATGACGACATATTTATTCAAAACAAATAAATTTTCTGCTTTGCTGTTATGTAGTTATCTTGGGCTGTTGATGTTTGATAGGTGATATGGACTGAATTGTGTCCCATCCAAAATTCACAGGTTGAAACCTAACCCCCAATGAGACTGTGTTTAGAGACAGGGCCTTTAGCGAGTAATTAAGTTTAAATGAGATCACCGGGGAGGGGTCCTAATCCAATAGGATTGGTGTCCTTACAAAAAGAAGTAGAAACACCAGAGATATTGCTCTCTCTATGCCCCTACTACCCTTCCCCTGCAAGGATAGAGAAAAGGCCATTTGAGGACACAGTGAGAAAATGGCTGTCTTCAAGCCAAGAAGAGGGGCCTCACCAAAAACCAATCCTGATGGCAACTCGATCTTGGACTTCTAGCCTCCAGAACATGAGAAAATAAATTTCTGTTCTTCAAGCTACCTAGTCTCTAGTACTTTGTTATGACAGCCTGCGTAGACGAATATAGTACATATGTGCACACAGAGACATAAAAAGACTGCACATTATATAAAATTGCGAGTCTGCAGCTTGGCAAGGTCCGATGTGCACAGCATTGTAGGTGGTAGCTTCTTGGGGAGCATCCAAATATTGCTTTTGAACAGAAGAAATGTTTCCAGTTAAAACATTATAACCTAAGTAATTTGATGGTAGTGATGCATCTGCTTCATTCTACTGGTCACTATATTACAGAGGCTAAACAGTATTTCAAGAACTGAAGAAGAAACTGGGGACTTGCAATTTCTATTATTTTCTTTCAAAGCACTTCATGTGCCTGGACTTCGTAAATGGAAAAATACTAAAGAAGGACTTTCCCTGGATTAAGACATCCACAGGACATGTTGAAGGGACCATGCTGTCAGACTGGGACCTTCATCCAAGAACTCTTGGAGCACAAGTGGTTGAGCTGACAGTGACCAGGTGGACCACTTAGGGGTCCAGAGAGTCATTGTACTGACACCTGCTGCTTGAATTTGGCAGGTTCTTTTTCTTTCATCTCTCCAGACTTGCAAGATAATTATTAAACTTAAGGATTAGTGTCATCATTTCCCACTGGTGTGTGTCAACATACATGTATACAGATGAACTGACTCACTCTGGTGTAGTCAACAGGTGGTTAATGTTTGTCCAAAAGAGCCCTGGTTTAAGGGTCTTAAAGAACCAAGTGTACGTGCTTCAGGGTGTGCTGTGCAGCACGGGAGGCCAGAGACAGCTGGAGTGGCTGTTGAGGAGGTGGATGGGAAGGAGGAAAGAAATGAGGCAGCTGCTGGGGTTGGGAGAAGAACTTTGAAGGAAAAGAGAAACGTTGAAGTGTTTTAAGAAAAATTTTCAGCACAACATACTGTAATGCTCTCTTTGTTTTTCTTCAAAACAGTCAGTAAAATTTGTAATAACCATCAATGGTTTGGACCTCAATTTTAGCACATCGAGTCTGGCCCAAAGATGAAAATGGAGCAAACATGGTAGCTGCAAAAGGGCCCTAGCTGCAAACAGATTACATGTGTAACACACGCATGAGCATATGTACATACATACAGGGTGGAGGGAAGAGGGGTAGGGGGAGAGTGTCTGGGAAGCACATGCACTAAATGTTAATAGCTATTACTCCATAGCAAGAGTTATATGGATGAGATCATAAATCATAAATAATTTTTGTATTTTACTGACTTTTCTGATTTTTTTGGTGAACATTAAAAAATGTTGATAATGCTAATAGTGACAGCTAACATTTTTGAGGGCTTATATGATTATAGGCCAAGAACTGTTCCAAGTGTTTACATACACTGACTTCATTTAATTCTCACAATCTATTTGTGAGACTGCTATATAGATAGGCACCATTATTTCCATTTCACAGATGAGGAAACTTTTATGATGTATTACATTTAAAAATCAGAAATAATGACAATGACATTTAATAAGGAAAAAAAAGAGCCAAAGGGAGAATAGGCATGGAAGGGAGCAACCAGAATCTGGATTGTATAGGTCCTTTCTTCCCCCCATCAACTAAACCAAAGTGAAAAGCATGTCTACTAAATACTACTAAGTTGTATTTTTAAAAGTAAAACATTTTATTGAAGCACATAAGCAAGATGATTAAAAAAAATCTTAAGAGAATATCTTTATCCTCAAATAGGTCTTACAAATAACTGAGTCCACTCTCTTTACAGGTGAGAACCTGAATTGCCTGAGACATAGGTACAATGCCAGGGCTGAGACGAGAGCCTTGTCTCTTGTTACTACATTAGCACAAGATATATGATTTAGAGGCATGTTTTAAAAAATGCAAACTCAACTATAATTTGTTACCATAACCAATAATATTGAAATGTTCTCAGCCATTACTTAAGCTAAGCTAGAAATTATCCCTAGAGTTGATTAGTCTCTTCAAACCTTTTAACTTGGAAATCATCATTCTATGGGAGAAACAGGAACAAAACTTTGAAGACTTCGAGGTTCTTACAGGCACTTCTCCTTCTTCATTTTTTAAAAATAAACTGCTTTATTGAGGTATGCTTGACATACAAACAGCTCTACATATTCATGTATACAACTTGATGATTTTGGATATAAGTACAATAAATACCCATGAAACCATCAATGCGATCTATGCCATAAACATATTTGTCACAGTCAAAAGTTTCCTCCTGCCCAAGATTTGTGTGTTATTTTTTGTGATGGGAACACTTAATATAAGATCCACTTCCTTAGCAAATTTTTAACATTGTCAACTGTAGGCTCTACTCTGTACAGTAATCTCTAGGCGGAACTAAAACTGTACTCACTGACCACTTCTCTCTAGCCATTGACTCTTCTAGCATTGCTGCATTTTCAATACAACCAATGATCAGAGGCTTATTTTGTGCCATATTATCAAACAGTACATATTTTTCAACGTTAACTAATAAAGTTAGCTTTATTAAAGTTAGCTTTCCTATCTTTTCTGATCAGCCAGAAGTTTCCACCAGTGTCTCTTCTTTCCTTATTTTGGTATCATGCCTTGGAGCAAAACATAAGAAGAAAGGCACAAAACCTTCTGGAACGTTGTAATTGTATTTTCCTAATCAGTTTTATTGGAAATCTCTAGTTTGCGTCCTGTTTCACCTTCCATCGTGCCTCTAATTACTAGATGTTTATTTTTTAATTTTAAACCACAGTTTTTATTTATTAATGACAATTACTGCATCTTTTATAAAGTATCCTGAGTATTTTAAGCACTCTGTGACCATCTACATCATCCATTCCCATTAATGACTTTAAAATATGTAGCACCAAAATGACCAAGAAGTTTGAGAAGTGAATTCTTTGTAAAGGTCATTATTAATCATGGCATGCACATACTCAAGGCATACACATTGCTTGAGAGAGGAATCTCTCGAAAGACCCTCAAACACAGGATTGGTTCTAAAATACCAGTGTTGTATCGGTAAGGGCAGGGGAGCAATAAAAGTTCTCTCCTTTTTCCTGAACCTTAACCTAAGGAAATAAATATTCTCATCTAGGGCTATATCTTCACAGTGTTTTAATATATAAGCCCTAGGGAATCAGCCTCTGCTCTGTAAGAATCTCATGGCCCTCACTTCCAAAAACAGCTGTGGTCAGCAGAGCAGCTAATCTCACTGCCAAGAGGGAAGGGAGCCAATGGGAGCTTCAAGTAACTGAGTACTAGGCATTCCAGGCTTTAAAATAGCTGCCTTCGCCTTGTGGACCATTTAAATAAATCTATGCAGAACATGAAAACAAATGTAATAGAACCTTACCCAAAAGAAGCAAGTTTCTGTGAGACATTTTTGCTCAATTCCTTTGTTTTTGTTTTAAAACTGATTTTTCAATTATAGTTGACATACAATATTATATTAGTTTCAGATGTACAATAAAGTAATTAGACATTTATATAACTTACAAAGTAATCACTCTGATAGGTCTAGTACCCATCTGAGACCATACATAGTTATTAAAATATTATTGACTATATTCCCTACGCTGTACTTCACATTCCTGTGACTATTTTTATAACTGGCAATTTGTACTCCTTATTCCTTTTTACTTTTTTCCCCCATCCCTTAAACCTTTCTGATCTGGCAACCATCAATTTGTTGTCTGTATCTATGAATTTGTTTCTGTCTTATTTGTTCGTTTATTTTGTTTGTTTGTTTTTTTAACAAAATAAATATAAGTGAAATCATATGGTATTTGTCTTTCTCTGTCTGACTTATTTACAGTAGCTAAGAAATGGAAGCAATCTAAGTGACCATGGATGGTTGAATGCATAAAGATGTGGTACGTATATAGAATGGAATATTATCAGCCATAAAAGAGAATGGAATCAATCCCTTTGTTTTTGTTTTCCAGAGTTTCTTCCTCAATTAAATTTTTCCCCCAGTCACTCACTCCCTGGGTAGTTTAATTCTCCTCTGAGTATAATCATTATGCATGACCCACTTCCCTTAGCACCACTTCTAGTCTCTTGGATGGAGGGTGCCACCTCCTCTTGACATGTCTATTGCACATCCATCAACTCACCCCTCACATTCCCATTTCCCCTATTTTGTTTAATGACTTTACCATCCACCCAGTTGTTCATACTAAAAACCTCAATTATCTTTTCTCCTTTCCTCCATTGTCTCCTTCTCCATACACATTAAATCAGACATCAAGTCTGGTCACTTCTGGCTGTGGAATGTTCTAGAATCCTGGGACTTTGCATGAACCTTTTAGTCTGTCTCAGACCAAAGTCTCTCCATTACCAATTCATCCTCCACGAAGTCTTCAATTATTCTTCCAGAACAAAAATCTAATTTTACCTCTCCCTGGCTTAATAACATCCAACAGTTACCCATTGTCTGGATAAATTTTTATTTCCTTAACAATGTGTTCATAATTCTTTTACGTCCTTTAACCCCCAATCAAAATTCACTTTTCTGCTAACTTATTCTCTTAGTTTTCTGCTTTCTGCCAAACCGCAGCCAGCTTTTCCAATACCTTAGCCCAGAAGTAACTTCTTAATGTACTGTCTAGTTCAAGTGCATGTTTCTATCAATTAGAGAATATATCTCTGGAGAGAACTGTAATTTGGGGAGGTCTAGGGGGGAGTGTTATGGACAACCAATATCCCACAGTGGCACTGTATTTTGCTTACTCGGCATGCTGGCAGTGGCAGCCCCAAAATAATGCAGTGCCAGGCTGTGGTTCTGGAGAAAATTGTTAGGGTTTCGACTATTAAAATGAAAAGATAGGAAGCAAGATTTGTGTGTACTCTTGGAAATATTTCCTTTCTTCTGTGGACGAAAAGGGGTCACATACTAAACCTGACAAGCTCATGGAAGGCCTGCATGGTTGGCCAGCCTTCCAAACTCAGAAGCAGAAAGTAACCACATGAGATGTGGCCTGAACATAAAAATTCCTAACTAAAAGTGAGTCATAGCGGGTAGTTACATCCTAGGCCTGTAGCTTCCTTGACAAAGGCTAATCTTTACCTTAAGTGAGCCTTTATAGTCTTTTTGTATCTAATATACCTTTGAAATGTCAGAGTAATCCCCCTTTTTTAGACCCCTCGGACACAACCTCCCACCAGAGCACAGAGACTATAGAACTCCTCATTGTTATCTTTTTGCCCACATATCCATCTCTGTGCGCTGTCAATGTTAACTATCCTATACCCGCCAGTGTAAAAGAGATGTGTCTCTGTTTTCCTTCCTATCCAATCTCAGATTTCCTCACTTTGCTTTCTCTTGCTTCCTTAATCTATCAACAATGAATTTCATGTAACCCCTCCCCTTATATCACCTCCTTTGATTCTAAGATATAAATTAAACTGTAAAACTGTCTTTCTCCAGAGCATTTTCTCAATCTGTTGCAATTTTGCTTCCTGGCATTTGTCATCAGTTTGGCTCATATAAATTCTTCTAAGACTTTTCCTTGGGCTGGATGTTCTTTTGTCGATAATTCCATATTTTTTAAGGTCTTAATATAAGCTTTTTATATTTTCTGGTGAATTATCTGCATTCTCTATATGGATGAAATCATTTCAGCACTTTTTATTCCTCTCCCTGCCCCCATCCCTTGCACTTTCTGTTTACCTTTGCTTAATTTTATTCATTTTATTTTCCATTCCATTTCTTTTCTGTGTTCTCAAAATATATTTTCTTCCCATTTAGGTCATGCTTACGACTTTGTGTTAGGAATTTTATTTTATTACTTATTTTACCCTAATTAAAAGAATATAAACCATATCAAAGTCTGTAGTCTTGCCAAAAGGAGTTCTGAATCTGAAGTCCAAAATAATATCCACTACAGTCTCGTGAATTTGTCTAGTATTTCCATCATGAATAATGTTGCTTTTCCAGGTTAAAGGAAATGTTTGTTTTACTCTTCCCACCAAAGCAGTCATTTTTCATGAATTTCCTATTCTGAAAGTTTTTCAGTCAGTTGTGATGGCATCTAGATTTTTGAGCAGCAAGAGAAGAGGTATCTTTATACTTTAAAATCAGTCCTCTAATGATAACTATCTCTACCCCACCCCCAGCCCCAGCCCTGAAACAAAGGTTAAAATTTACATCATAATACTAAATTTTGTGTATTGCGTTATTTTTTCAGATATAGCAGCAGCTAAAGGAAAAGAGATATTCTTAATTTTTTTGTTTTTAGTAAAAAAAATTACAGGCCCCTTAGGAGCACATAGTTAGTGGTATGAATATTATGGGTAGAAATGAAAGTAACAGTAAGAAATACTGAGCTGAACAGATTCAAGAAGGTCCAACTCTAGTAGCTTCCAGAAGCCTCTCTTCTTGCCTTTCAACTTCCACAGGTAAAAAACTGAGAAGTCAAAGGAGAAGCATATCATTGACACACAGTGTCTGTAGGTAGTTAGCATAGTTGAGTGGTTATTTGCTACCATTACTCAATTAGCTTATAGGTTGAAGAATAATAGCCAAGAAATATTCATTGAGAAGGAGGAAGGACTCTATCACCACCATACCATGTTAGGTGCTGAGGAATGCAGCAGGAAAACAAGAGTTTAAAAACTGGAGGGGAAGATATACTTTCAACGGATTATCAGTTTATTAAATAAATTAATTCAAGGATGCAAAGAAATAGTGTGCCAACAACAGAAATCCAACACATGCATGTGTGCATACACAGAATAGAACCTAAAATGAATCTATCTTTTTACCACCTCAGGTGACAGCTTTGCTAATTCATAACAAGTTTCTATATAACATTTATATGCACCCCATTTCTATCATTGTTTATAGCTGTCTGATAAGAATGAGCAAACTTGGGTTACACTGTTGTCAACAGGTAGAATTGCTGCAGAAAATTTATTCGAAAAGAGTGATTGTTATGGGTTTCAATGTAAATAGACAAACTTGTAGGTGCATTTATGAATCTGGATGTCTGCTTTCATAAGCAGTAGAGAATGGCGGCTAAAAGCAGAACACTAGAGCCAGACTGGCTTCTGTTTTGTACTGGGTCTGCTTCTTACTAGCTGTGTAATCTTAGACACTGCATTTGTAAAGTGAAGATAATCACATTAATAACCTCATAGGTTGTCATGAGAACTAAATGAATTAATACATGTAAAGAACTTTGCACTTAAGTGCCTGCCACAGAATAAGTGTTGTCCAAATGTCACCTCACGGAGGTCTTTTTTTTTTAGCCAACTAACTGAACACAGTAATACTGAATCTCATAGTTACAGGGGGGATTTTTGTCAGAAGTATACTAGAGTAAAACATAGTAAGTATAAACAAAGGGGTCCAGAAATTTAATACCACATTTGTTGACTTTAGGGATGAGTTTCAGTTAGGGTGTTAACTGAGAATGACGGTAGTTTCAGATTTAGAATGCGACACTTACTCTGATGTTATTAGTATGTATAGTTGTTAAAAACTAGTAGGCAGTCCTCATGTATATTAGCTTCCTTTAGACTTTTCAAAAACATATTTATGTTATTATGAATATACTGTGTCCCATTTAACTCAACTGTGACAAATTAAGAAATGAGATAGTAGAATATGAAAAGCTGATGGAAGCTTTTAATATGTGAGTTAGTACATAAAGGGTGGGGAAGTTCCCGGAACTGAAAATCTACCTCCATACACAGTAGGAAAAGATGGAAGAAGGAGGTCGGCCACTGCAGTCTGATAACTTAGAGTTTATTAACGGAAATTTAGATATGAGATGCATCCTCGGTCGCTTCAAGACAAAAATGGATCCCCATCCCCCTTGGCAAATGCCAGAAAATTATATAGAACAAAGTGAGATAGTCATGGATACTAGTACCTGAATGCTACCAGGTATAAGAAATTACTTTATGTGCTTGACCACGTCAGGACAACACTCTGCCCCACGAACCAGCACATAGAAGGAGGCAAGATAAGGAAGGAGTACTGGTTTAAGTCAAAATGAACATGGATTACAAAGTCTATAAGGGGTGTTTGTAGCAAGCAATCTCTGTTCTGGCCTGGGGCCAACTCATGGGTCAGACAATGTAATGTCAGGGAACAGTCTCTCTTCCATAATGTGGAACATTTTAAGATATAATTTTCTATAGTGCTATTAATAGGCATGGCATCAACGACAGTTTTTTAGACTTTGTGCTTCACTCTGGAGAAAAACAAGAGTGTTGCATCTTGAATTTCTTCGTTGGGTAACTTAAAACCCAGTTATGTGAACACCAGCTGTATATATCATGTTACTTGAGTTCAGCATCAAAGTTATAAATGCTACTAGTCATATGTTCTCTTTCAAAGTTATTACTATTCAAAACATCCAAAATCAGCAAAATAGTATGAATAATTATGACCTCAAGTCTTTTTCTTAACTGTTTTGGGGTTTAAAAAAACTCACTTAAAATTCTTAGTTCTACTGTACTCAGATAGACTATACTAGCTAATACATATCCTGTGCTTACGATATTCCAGGTGCTGTTCTAGACACTATTAAGAATTAATTCTAATGAGTAAACTATAGAGTAGCAGCAGCTTTTACAAATAATTCAGCAACCTCAAGAAGAACTGGGCCCAGTACCGAAAACTTAAATATATAAAGTCTACGGATCAGTGTTCTTTGTATAGCATTTATATTGACACCTAGTTTTATTAACTAAAAACCTTGTATAATTTTTTTATTACTGTTGTGGGGAGTGACGTTTTTCACGGGACTATGTTCCACTTGGTCTGTCTCTGATGCCTTCTAACCGATAAAACCGTTCTTATTCCGCTGCGGTGGGAAATAAGCAACAATGGGAAAGTGACGATAACTTTAGAGCTTAATTCAGTTGTCCGGACAGCTAACAGAAGAGCAGAAGACGGGTCTCTGAACCCCTGGTTCATCTCAGCGCTCTCCGCCCCAGCTACGGGGCGGAGCCCCTGCCAGCTGCAGAAGAGGCGGACCACGTTTTCCCCAAGGCGCTGGGGGGCGGGGTACCGGGAGGCGCGGAGCGGGCCTGCGCGCACCGCACTAGTTCTCGCCGACGCTGGGCGCGTGCGCAGGCGCGGGGTTCACCCGGAGGGAGCGACCGAGGTGGCGTTCGAGCGGAGTGCTCACCTGTCACCGGGTCTGGGCACAATGAGACCAGGAGAGGAACGACCTGTAGAGGGGGGCGCCTGCGACGGCGTCTCCGAGCTGGAGCTGCTGAAGCTGCGCGCCGCGGAGCGCATCGACGAGGCGGCCGAGCGCCTGGGCGCCCTGAGCCGCGCCATCTGGAGCAAGCCGGAGCTGGCCTACCAGGAGCACCATGCCCACGGCGTGCTGACGCGCTTCTTCGAGTGCGAGCCACCGGCCGCCTCTTGGACCGTGCAGCCGCACTACCAACTGGCCACGGCCTTCCGTGCCGAGTGGGAACCGCCGGGGGTCCCGGCGGTGCCGCGCCCGCTGCACCTGGGCTTCCTCTGCGAGTACGACGCGCTGCCCGACATCGGGCACGCCTGCGGCCACAACCTGATCGCCGAGGTCGGGGCGGCGGCGGCGCTGGGCGTGAAGGGGGCCCTGGAGGGCCTCCGCGGGCCGCCTCCGCCGGTGAAGGTAAGGTGGGGACCGGGCGCGGGACTCCTATCGTCTGCCCCGGCCGGGACCGACCGGGAATGGCAGGACCCGACGCGTTCTGTGTGCACCTTTTTCCTTCCGCCCCAGGGCAGATGTAAGGGACGGCGCTAGACGTCCCAGCCTGGCCTCAGCCAGAAGCAGAACCCCTGGATAAAAAATTCATGAATTATAGACCTGGCGACGTTTTGCAGGTTTTTGATTTTTTTGTTTCCTCTTATGTAGTTGTAAACAATTGAGTGGACTCTCCGTTAGGAAAGAACTTAGAATCAATCCTGGTTTTCGTTATGGCTTATTTTTGGTAACAGGCAACAGCAATTTGCTGACGAGGTTGTGCAATCTCTGGAGGAAGCGGTTGTAGGGAAACCTACAGCCCCTTTTCATTAGCCACCCCCCGCCCCCCACCAAATCTTTTGTTTGTGTCAGTCTTAGGAGCTGTTGTGATTCGAATCATTGGCATTTGGATAGGAAATTTTCAGTCGTTAGAACTACCAAAGCTCTAGAAGTATGCCAAAAATAGGGAAATGATTAACATTTACTGCATAGAAGAGTTGACCCTGGAATCTTAATGTTTATTTCATGATTTAAAAAAATCAATTCTTTAAACGGGGAAATGTCGTTTATGTTTGTCATAGGACAAGTTTAATCTTGTGGTACTGTTTTTCCAGACAGTATGTTCTTCATTCTTTGAGCTAAAGTTCAGCCACCAATGGAGTTAAGGGGAAGACTAATGTTTTATTTTATCCTTTAGCCTTTATCCAGTAACCTTTATCCTAACAGTTTCATCTGTTGTGGCTTTTTCTCTTTACCTGCCTTTTTTTCTGTCTCTGGGGGTTTGTTTTTGCATCTGGGTAGCTTTTGTTTTGTTTGGGGAGGGGAGCATCGTTTGCCATTGCACAAAACACTAGAAAGATTTAGCTTTAATCAGGTTTATAACTGGTTCAGAGAAATCAACAATATTTAACTTGAGAAGTCATCAGATTTAACAAGTCAGGGGTTAAGAGTACTAAGCAGCTTAAAGAGTGTGGGTGCTTTATAATTTATAAGGAAAGATAGACTCTGGGAAATGTATACACTTCTAATTTCAAATGATAATGCTGAGTTTTAGCAAGGTTATCTGTCCTATCTGAAAATAGAATTTATGTCGATTCCCTTTACAAGCTAAGACTTTTTCCAGCTTGTTTCATTGTGTTCTTATACATGATCTTGAAAGTATATTAGTTGTTTATAGATAATTTTTCTTTGCTTTAAAAAATTGTTTGAAGAAGTTAAACTTAAATATCAAAGTAAAATGTTTATTCTGTAAAGTTCTCTTTTGTTTAATTAGGTGTTTGGTGACCAATAAATCTGCCTGGTTGAACTGGTGGAATCGAATTAGTAAGTTTGTGTAATAGTTGGCCATTTCTAACTGTGGTCTTAAGATTTAGTTAATGTTCTTCATAACGGATTAATGAGTTAAAACTTTTTAATGTGGTAGCTCAGTAAGGAATCAGAGTTAAGGCCTGAACCTCTGATCCTAAGCTCTGCCTAAAGACTTGCTCTGTGACCCAGGGCAAGACACTTCACCCTATGCCTCTAAACAACACTCCCTAAAATGTTGATTTAGATCACTCACCTACCTCACAGGGTTGTTGTGAGGAGAACTTATCACTAACTGCAAAGTTCTTTACCAGTAAAATGATTATGAATAATTATATACATATACTAAATGATTTAGTTAAGAAGCTTTAAGAAATGTCTTAAAGAACTTTGAGAAACTTAGTATGTAATATTTATCTTTTTTTTTTGTTTTTGTCACTAGTTACATAAAGTTGAGTTAGAAAATTAGGAAAAGTTTCTATAGTAGCTTTAGTATATACTCTACACCAAATTGGTATAATAGCGTAAATTAAAACATGATTAATTTAGTACCATAGACATGCCCACTGCATTATGTAAGTGTCAGAGAACAAAATATCTCTCCATAGTTTAAGGACTTTAATATAGATTGTGAATACATATGCAAGGGAACCTGTTTGATATTTTCCTACTAGGATTTTTTGTTGTTTTGCTCTGACACAGGGATTTCCTTGTAGGTTACTGTTCTGGGAACTCCTGCAGAAGAAGATGGTGGTGGCAAAATTGATTTAATTGAAGCAGGGGCTTTTAAAAATCTCGATGTTGTTTTTATGGCGCATCCATCCCAGGAGAATGCTGCTTATCTACCTGATGTGGCTGAACATGAGTAAGTAATCAAGTTGAAATAAACTTCTTAATGCAAAACAGACTATGAGAATACTTTTATGTCTTAATTGGAGACCAGAACTCCATATTTATACATTTAAAAAGTAAATTGAAAGATAATGATGTGATGTCTTACTTGATTTCCATTGAATCACATATGATAAGCCTCTTCAAATAGACATTTAATATAGTATCCATAATTGGACTATTAAAATAGAGCCTAAAGAGCGTAAGAATATGCTCTCGATTCAGCATATTCAGAATATGTTCATGCTTATGTTCTATTTTGAACTGAGAGTAATTTGGTTTCTGGAAAATATCTAGCCTTTGATATGAAATTGACTATTTGCAAGAGATAACTTTAGACTTGGGAAGAAAACATATTTTTCTAGTTAATTTAATATGAGTTCTTTGCAAAGAGGATAAATTCCTGAGTGAAAATATAGAAACTGAGTATCTGTAGATTTTAGAGGAATTTGCCAGTCTATGCTTTTATGATGCGTCTGGTGCTGAAGCCTTTTATTTATCTTTCTCTGTGTTGAAGAGCTCACTTTTTTGGTACCTAAGAGCATGCATCGCTGAAGTGGTTTTTTTATGCCAGAATTTCAACCATAGAAGTTAATGGACCAGTTAGTGGCCCAGTCTCAAGGAACCCCTGCTCAACTTCTTCAGGAAAACCACACATTCTCCTGTGTGGTGGCTAGGGAGTAATAGCAAAACCATACAGCAGTGCTACCTCTCAGCATCCCACAAGGCCTTGTTTTCAGAGGGTGACTATTATAACTGTTCTGGTACCTTTGTTCTTATCACTGGGAATTGGTGCCGTGACAGTAGAAAGAATCTTTAAATTTTGGTTTTAGGGGTAATGTACACTAGTACATCTCTGGAAAACCTTAGCTATTAGAAATCTCTGCCAATGCCTCTGGCTAAAAGAGGCGTGCAGTTGCAGGCAGGCTTCCCAACCCATCAGCCTTCTAAGACTTAGGCTTAGACTTCTTGGCTTTGATCCTGAAAGCAGCCCAGTTGGCCTTGGGCCTTTTCTTTGTGTCTGGCTTTTTAGATTTTTCAGTGGCCATTTTTTAAGATGGAAAAGAGAAGAAAAACAAAAATTTAATTAAAAATTACTAAAATCAGAGGGAAAAAATGGCATAGATGATAGAGGCTCTGTTCATCCTTCTGGCAACCAAATCAAAGTTGTGACAGAAACAAGGAGCAACAACAAGGAATACACCTGGGATCTAGATGAACAAGCCATACAACTAGGGAGAAATCCAAGAAAGCACCCTGCAACGGCAGAAGGTAGGACAGAGCCAGGACACGGGGCTGCCTGGTCTCGAGTGGTGGAGTGAGACAGAGGCAGCAGCAGCGGCAGAAACCTCTAGAAGGAGCAGTGTCCGTGAGTGAATTTTCTCAGTGACAGACCTGCTCGCTATGAGCACCAGTGCCGATTAGGCTGCGCACGGGGGACACCAGGGACTTACAGGGAGACATTGTTGGAGCGAGAGCCGAGGCAAGACTCACTCTGTACAGAGGTGCTGGTGGTATTCATTGTTCCCTACTGTGCCCTCCCCCATCCCAGTGCGCAGATACAGCGCTGCCATAGCTGAGACATCATCAAATTGGATAACAGAGGTCGCTCCACTCAGAAGATTCCCTGAAACCCTGCTTCCCCGAACTTGTGGCCCCACCCAAGCCACATCCAGGTATATCCTCAGTGAGTCAGGTGTTCCTTGCTGAGCAGAACCTAGACTTACATTGGAGACAGCTGGCCTCGGTTTCTGATGTGGCCTTTTGAGGCAACTATAAGCATAGCATCTGTGGATTGCTTGCTGAATCTTAACAGGTGGCCCCGGAGGGGGCAGAGGCTTGGGCTAAATTTGGCCTGCAGCTGAACCCCTCTCAAGACTGTGCCACTGGAAACCTACTTCACAAATCCACACTAATAAGACCGGGAGACTTAAGAGCTTTGCTTAGTACATAGAAACAGACACAGAAAGGCAGCCAAAATGGAAAGACAAATAAGCAGAAACCATATGAGAGAACAGTACAGAAATCCAGATATAATGGAGTCAAGTAATTTAACAGATGCAGAGTTGAAAACACTGGTTATAAAGATGCTCAATGAACTTTTGGGAAGTGTAGATAAATTCAGTGAGAACTTCAACAAAAAGTTAAAAAACAAAAATGGAAATGGAAATTATAAAAGGGAACCAGTCTGAAATGAAGAACACATTAGATGAGAAGTATATTCAATGGAATAAACAAAGTGAATAAAGAAAAGGATCTAATGCCCTATCTAGAGAATGGGAAAGCCAAGGACATGCAATCAAAATGGCAAGAAAAAAGAAGCCAAGACTATAAAAATAATTTAAGGAGCATGTGAGACACTATTAAGGGTCTGAATATCTGATCAGCGTAACTGAAGAAAATCAAGATGTTGAACAGCTGTTTGAAGAAATAACGATGGAAAACTTCCCTAACCTGGTGAAAGAAATGGACATAAAACCCCAGGAAGCTCAGAGAATTCCAAAAATCAAGGATCCAAAGAGGCCCACACCAAGACACATCATAATTAAAATGCCAGAGGTTAAATACAAAGAAAATATTAAAAGCAGCAAGAGAAAAAATGACAGTTACCTATAAGGGAACACCCATAAGACCAGCAGCTGATTTCTCAAAATAAGCTATGCCGGACAGAAGGGCTTGGCAAAAAAATATTTGACAGGACGAAGACCCAGGAACTACAACCAAGAATAATTTATCCAGCACAGCTATCATTTAGAGTTGAAGGATAGATAAAGAGCTTCCCAGACAAAAATAAACTAAAGGAATTTATCACCACCAAGCCAGTATTACAGGAAATGTTGGAAGAACTTCTTTAAGAAGAAAAAAAAGTATCAAAAACAGGAATAAGGAATGGTAACAACTACATTTCTATCAATAAATACCTTAAATGGAAAAGAATTAAGTGTTCCAACCAAAAAACAGAGTGTCTGAAAGGATAAGAAAACAAGACCCCTGCATATGCTGTCTACAAGAGACTCGCTTCAGGTTAAAAGACAGACACAGACTAAAAGGAAGGGAATGGAAAAAGATACTGCTTTGGTGGACCTAGAAGGTATTTAAGTCAGACAGAGAAAGATAAACACTATTATTTCACTTATATGCGGAATATAAGGAATAAAAAGAACAAACTAATTAAAAACAGACTCACAAATATAGAGGACAGTTTGGTGATAGAGGAGATGGGGGTTTGGAGGGACTGGGAGAATGGGGTAAAGGGTTAGCTGATGGTCACGGGGATGGAGAGCACAGCATAGGGGATGTAATTAGCATTAATACATTGGCTAGGTGGAAGGTCAGGGAGGGAGGGAGCAATTGAGGGGATCGTTTTATGAACTATATAGATGTCTAACCAATGTACTGTATACTTGAAACTAATTGAAATAAATAAATTTAAAAAAAACAAAATTACTAATCTGTTTGTCTTAAAAATCTCTAACAATAAGAAAAAGCACTATATCCCTATTGACCACCTTTCCCACATCTAAGCTCTTCTCTAAAGGTATGTGTCCTTCCAGGAGTTTTAGGTTTTGTTTATAGACGTAAATAGGTACATGTATAAATTAAAATTTCAACCCTGAAGTATTCTGCTAAATATATTGTTGGTCTGGCTATCGCTTTTTAAAATTAAACAATATATCTTAAAAATCATTCCATTTAATTTAGCTTAAAATATGCTTTTTAAGCTTAAAATACAAATGTTGATACAAAACAAACATTAACATTTCTTTTCCTGTAGTTTATTTTGCTTTAATTATACAAAGATCTGAACCATAGAAGAAATGATGCTAGAGCCATTTTCATAAAGGACATTCTTTTCTATTTTATAAATTTATCACAGTTCATTAAAATTCAAGTTTCAGGATGATGATAAGATACAAAGGAAATAACAGGTATCCTACAATCTTAAAAATGTATTTGGATGCTTTTACTTGTTGTGCTAATAGAATGTTCGAAATCAGTCAGGAAATAACCATGAGCATTCTAAGGGCTCCTGAATCTAGCACATTTTAAAAAAAAGGTCTAGAGTGGCTTTTTAATAATTTAAACGTGGGTACCATTAATCATTTGGCTTAAAAAATGTTATCTAAGCAAGTTATCTTTATAAATAACTAATATACAATCCCCTTTCTAAACTTCGTTATTTTTTATTGTATCTGAGTACTTAGACTGGTATGAGAACTCTTTGGAGTGAAATAGCAATAATTTATAAAATTTTAAGATATTAGTGTTATAGGTATTTTGGGACATTAATAAAATACTGGTCAGGAACAACTGACTTAATACTAGCATATCTTATAATGTGAGTATAATCTGAGTTTTAGAGGTTGTCCTAACCCATTTCGGATGTCATCTCCTTTTTCTTCCCTTGACCTTCCCCCCTCCCCCGTAAGACAGAATTATCTGAGTTTTTGTAGACTTTGGTATAGAACTATCACAATGAAGTATAGAAGGTGACAGGATCATCTTTTCTATAATTTTAGCACTTAATACAGTATTGCATATTTCTTTGAATTGAGTTGTTTATAGATTTAAGTTGTACAGGTCAATTTTTTCTTATGTTGGAATGCCTTCTTTGTGTCATTCACTGTATTATGTAATGAAGTACAACTAACTAAGCTATATAAATTACTGTTATCGCTACAAATGATTTGCAAATAAAAATTCTAGCAGAATGAATTTTGAATAATAGTTGGGTAATGCTGACTACTTGGATTTTTTTATTCAGTGACATTGAAAAAAGTAATTTCAAATAATGTTTTATTTCCTAGTATGACTGTGAAGTACCATGGAAAAGCATCTCACGCTGCAGCTTATCCCTGGGAGGGAGTAAATGCATTAGATGCTGCTGTTCTCGCCTACAGCAACCTCTCTGTGTTAAGACAACAAATGAAACCAACCTGGAGAGTTCATGGTATGAATGTCACATACTTTGTGTAATAGATGGTGCTTAATATATTTCAGTAAAATATAATTTAATTTTTTAAATTGGAAACATTTTATATAGTTTATAGGAATATTCCAAAATTTGTAAACATTTTCAGAAGTTAAAGACAGGATTCTAGGATATTTGTCCATGTGTGGGTAAAAAGACAGTTAAGATTATTTATATATAAATGGAATGGTCATTTTGATATTAGAGATAATGGTTTTATATAAGGACCTATGTTTTCTCTGTTTATTTGAAAGTTGGAACTTGATTTTCCAGTTATACTGACTATCTCAATGATAACAAAATTTTGTCATTTCCTCAATTTAAAAAAGTTACAATGACTAGTTGTATTTACTCAAGTGCTGTTAATCCTAAGTAACATCTTTTAAAATTATATGTATTGTCTTAATATAAATACAGTAATAAAGTACTGTCTTGAAAGTACAAATTTATTTTTTAGTTTATTTCCTTATGATTTGAGAAATTATTATACTTTAATATTCTTTACCTGATTTTGCTGTAGGCTGAAATTAGTTTGTAATTACATTTTCACCAATTTCCTACCTTAGTTTCTTTAAAAGGAATAAACATGAATATGTAAAAAAATATTTGTTAAAAACAGGTCATATAAAATTAGGTTTTGCATATCTATTTTAGTTAGAACTTCAGTGGATAAATCCTGCTTCTCTGTGTAGTTCCAAATAGATGCATTCGTTTCGACAGTTAATAGTACTTAGTGATCTCGATTTAGTGATCTTTGACCTGCATTGGTTTCTCCTTGGCATGAAAATTATCTTCCCAGAGCAAAATGTCATTTTAAATATTCATGGGATTCTTGAGGTACGAGGATAATTATAGAACTTATACTATCGGTTTTTTTCTTATATCAAAAGTTTATCAAAATGTACGACTGTAATAAAGCCTACTGAAATTAAAGTATTTTCCAGAAGGGTTAATATAGTTATAAAAATTTCTAAGTTTTTTTTATAGTCAGGAATCCTAACTTCTTGTAAGTTCTTTAGAATAAAGTACATGTAATCAATTCTTTTCTTTTCCTGTTAATCAAAGTATTACTCGATGTATAGGAACTTCTGTTGTAAAACATATCACAAAATTTTTGATTCATACTTTTATGAAACAAATAAATTTAAATTATTGTTCACTATGTACATATTGGCTGTAAAACTTGATGGATGTGTTGAAGCTTAAAGAAATGATCTCCAAGCTCAATTCCAATAATTTGATTCTTTTTATAGGTATAATAAAAAATGGTGGTGTAAAACCCAATATCATTCCCTCTTATTCTGAATTAATCTATTACTTCCGTGCACCTTCAATGAGAGAACTTGCAGTTTTGACCAAAAAGGCAGAAGATTGCTTTAAAGCTGCAGCTTTAGCTACTGGATGCACAGTAAGGACTTTTAAGAGTTAATCTAAGATAATCAAAGGTATATATGTGGGCTGGGGTTATTTATACTAAGTTATATAAGAACCGTACTTGCTTCTTTTTCATTTGATGTCTCGAATACATAAAATCAGTTGGCTGAATAGTTGATGTGAAAATCTTTAATTCTTATTTATTTTATTCATTGTCTGCATAGGGAAGACTACAGTCATCTTTGTGCACAGTAATTAGAATAACTATAATACTGCTTAGATAGAATTCCTGCTTTTTTGCAAGTTAAATCCTTCCTTATTAGTAGTTATGCTTTTAGAATTGCTCTTTGTAGTTTCTGTAAAGGAAATTTATGGCAAAATCAGCAAAAGTTATTTTTGGTGAAGTTACAGATGTGTGTAGTTATATAAATACTAAGGGCTTGCTGAATGAAAGTTAAAATAGAATGTTAAAATGGAATAGAATGTTAAAATGTTAAAAAGTTAAAATGGAAGTTAGTCAAGAGGTTTTGTTCATTTGA
Source organism: Pteropus medius (assembly GCF_902729225.1). Taxonomy (NCBI): domain Eukaryota; kingdom Metazoa; phylum Chordata; class Mammalia; order Chiroptera; family Pteropodidae; genus Pteropus; species Pteropus medius. The sequence continues at coordinate 8,001,515 of NW_024354500.1, read as the reverse complement.
ACCATAAAGTCAGTAACATTTATATACCAATCATGTAAGGCATACAGGGGGATGAGAAGTTACAGAAGAACTTATATAAATCTTGCCCTAGAGGGAACCTGTAGTCTCATTGGAGAGACAAGATCTGAATCTGTGCCTCTCACCCTCGCTGATTCTGTAACTTTTGGAAATGTTATTTAATATCTCTGGGCTTCCATTTTCTCTTGATAAATGGAGATAGTAATATAATCTATCTTAAGGTTCTTGTGAGAATGAAATGAAATAATGTTTATGAAGAGTTAGGGTCTAACCCTCATACATAGCACCTTATTTTTTTCCTGCCCTCATTAGGCTGGAGGTTTATGGTTTATTCAGATAGTAACAGTATCTCAGCCAGTAGCAGTGATTCTCAGACAGGATATGTCAAGTTGTCCAAAGAGTGAAAAATTAAGCATTTATCCCTTGTTTGTTTATAATTATAAATATTTAAAATACTTATTTATAAAATAAATACATGAACTATTATCATTAGCTAGTATTTCAAAATACAGTATTCCCTTAGAATAAGATTCATTGTTATTGGATTTAAATCTGTATTTTAAATAGTCTTTTCATAACTTTTTACATTTTGGCTGACATGATATCAGATAAGGTTGTCATTGTTTCTAACTTAGATGTTGCTAAGAATAGAAGAAATATCATCTCTGCCATTTTATAATTGGCTTTTGCTAATGTTATGGGTATTATCTTTAGTTTGAGGCAGTATTGCCCATTTTGACTTAATCAAAACTATAAATTGTGAGTCTTCTATCTTTCTCTTTATACCTTTCAGACCAGGCAATGGTATCAATATCGGTTTGTATAGAGAATATTAGTAAAGCTTAATTTTTTTCTTTTAGACGCTACAGCCTCAAGTTTTCTTCGGATTGTGGTTTTTGGACCACCTGCATCAGAATTACTTGATGACTGCCCCACTGTCCCCCCCAAACACACACACTCCCTTACTTAGGTGACTGAAGTTGAGACTCACTGGCTAGTAGAGCCTGGTGATGTCATGTGGTTCGGTGCATATGTGACAAAGGAGATAGTGTCCTAAGAATTCTTGTTATAGAAAATACATAATTTTTGAAGAGATTTGAGACAGTTCATATCCAGAAGGAAAAGTGCCTGCTCTTAAACCTCTTTCAAAAAAATTTTTTTTTAAATTGCTGGTTAGAAATTTAAATAGTAAATTTGAGGTTTTTTATTTCAAATTTTGTTTTTTAATTTCTTATTAGGTAGAAATTAAAGGTGGAGCACATGATTACTATAATGTCCTACCCAATAAGTGCCTTTGGAAAGCTTATATTGAAAATGGGGAAAAGCTGGGAATAGAGTTCATTTCAGAAGATGCAGTTTTGAATGGCTCTTCAGGTAACTAAGTTCTTTCATATATGTTGTGCTACTGGAGGAAGGGAAATACCATCTTAAATGGTTTTGTTTAGCAGCTTTGGAGATAGGGAGGTATTGCTGATATTTTTAGTGATATTTTTCACAAACTTAATGGTTAGGGGAAAGAAACTAATGAACTCTTCAGTGAATGTAGAGTATCAAATGAGCAGATTTGAATTTAGAAATAGCCAACATACTTTTAGCTTTATATTCTACATATTTGTAGTGTTTAAATTTGCTTAGTTCTAATTTTTAAATAGAATTTTACTTTATTCTCAGCCATCATTGTGCAGGTTACTAAGTACTTAGTTATATGGAGTCATTTTCAGATTCTGAGGAGTAACAAACAGCTATTAGAATTTAAACAATCAGAAGTGTATTGGGGTTATTTTAGATTTTTTCCTTTTAAAAGCATTTTACATTTGCATGTTGGAGATGTATTTCCCAAAAATATAATAAGAGATGTTGATGAAGTAGACTCAGAAAGACTTGGTGATAAAAATGGGGTGCTAATGGCATTCATTAAGATAAGGAGTTCAAGAGAATGAGCAGTTTGGGGTATGGCAGGTTGGTATAAATGGTTAGTATGTTAAATTTGAGGTGCTTATAGGATTATAAGGGGAGCTGTCCAGTAGCCCATTGACTCTGGAATCCGCAAAAGGTGTCTAGATTGGAGATTTAGGAGTTGCCAGTGTCTGAAAGGTAATTGAAAACATAGGATTTGATGAGGTTTCCCAGGTACACAGAGGGAGAAGAAGAAGAAACTCAAAGATGAAACCCTAGGGACCTCCAGCACTTAGTAGACTAGCAAAGGAAATGATCGAGGAGGAGACAGCGGACAGAGAGAAAGGCAGGCATTGGGGAGAGAGTAGACTCTTAGAAGCCAAAGGAGTAGAGAAGTTCTAGAAGGGAAGAAGCAGTAAATCATGACAGGTACTAAGGGGAATGAATAAGGATGGTCTAGTAACTATTGAACTAGCAATTAGAAATTCATGGATTGCCTTACCTTTTCAAGGATCTACTGATTTTGGAAATGTTAGCTTTGTGGTTCCTGGGATTCATCCATATTTTTACATTGGGTCCGAAGCCTTGAATCATACGGAACAGTATACTGAAGCTGCAGGTAAGTGTTAGAAGTGGATGTTTTGGTATGTGTTGTCTTTTTGTAGCAGTAGCTGCCTTTCTAACTGTTTAGTTTAGCCTGTTATTACATTACCTAACATCACCTCAGGAAACATATCGTGGTGGGCAGTGGAGAGACAATTTAGCTATTAAGAGCTAACGTGAAAACTAATACATTAATTTATGATGAATATGGAGGTATCCTTATTTTCTCTACCTTTTAGGTTCACAGGAAGCTCAGTTTTATACTCTGCGTACAGCCAAAGCTCTGGCAATGACTGCGTTGGATGTTATTTTTAAACCAGAATTGCTAGAAGGAATCAGAGAGGACTTTAAATTGAAGCTTCAAGAAGAAGAGTTTTTAAATAGAGCAGAATAAAAGGAAGATTTAGGAGACACTTATGAATCATTAAGAAGTGATCTTTTTCTTTAATTTTTTTTTGATGAAAGAGGAGGACATGCTTGTTTTTCAGTCTTTAAAGGAGTTATATTCCTCCTATCTGAAGAGCGAGGGCATGATGTGGAGAAAACACATAAACACATTACCTCATATCTAAAAATTAAAATTTTCACAAATCTATATTTGATGGAATTGTGATCTTTCAGAAGCTAATATGTGATGGCATTTCTTAAACAACCTGGATGATACATGGTTTATCAGTGATATTTTATAAATTCGTATGTTGTATGAGTATATTTTAAAAGATTCAAGAGATTTCAAACTTTATATTCAGAATTGACACATGAAAAATTTTTTTTTTTGGTAGAGGGTGGTAAAATTGTTATATAAAGTTTTAAAATTCAAGTTCTAAATTTAGAGAAAGTTCATTGTGATATCTGACTATATATGTTTTGGTTTAGAGAATCTCTTTATTGATGATAAAAATAGGTTTTTAATCAGAAACGTTGTGGAAAACAACCAGAAACTCAGGTACAAAGAATAAGCTTTAGTTTTACCATTTGAAGGAAAACAAAAATGTTCCTTCTGATATATAGTTAACTCTGAGAAGCAGCATTAAAATGTTACTCCTAATTCCATATCACTGTAATAGGAAGAATTGTAGATGGATAGGATTGGGCTCTTCTTTAAGGTGTTTGCTTGATAACCCAGTGTATTCTAAAAGGACTTAATGAGAGAGGAGCAATATCTACATATCTTGAATATTAATGTCATATAACTGGTCCCATCTACCTAGTTGAGCCCTAGTTGAGGCTTCTATTCAGAAGCTAGCCTGTCCAGCCTGGCTGGACAATATTATAGTTTACTGAGTTTAAGGGATACAATTCTGAGCCTCCTTAAGCCTTATGCTAGCCCAATATTAATTTAAAAGTATTATAAGTTTTTCCTGGTTCTTATTTTAGTATGAATTTCTTGAACATGATAAAAGAATATGAAAGAAGTACCTGGTAAAAGCTGTAAATATAGTAAAGCTTCAGTATACTTTATTTTAAAAGGGAGTCCTTAGATTTGAGGGTAAACATTCCAAAATGGAAAGAGAAGGGGAGAAAGGTGAGCGTTTGGCTTCTTTGTTGTAAGCAAGTCACTTAGGCCCCTATGAGCCTTCAACTCTCCATTTGGAAAGTTAAATTAAATCACTTATATTTACAGTCCTTTAAGCATCTAATTCCTAATAGTTTTTGGGAGAGCGAGTACTTGAGAATTGCTTATCTTCTATATCAGGAGTCTGCAAACTATAGCCCGAGTTGGCAACAGCCTAATTTTAAATCTCTAGCGCCTAAAAATTTTTACACTTTCACATGTTGGTAAGGAAAAAAAAAAGCAACAGAGACCAGATGATGTGACCTGCAAATCCTAAAATATTTACTATCTTGCCCATTACAAAAAAGTTTGCCAGCTCCTGTTCTATATAACAGTAAAAACCTGTTTCTCTTTGATTTACATCATATGATCAGGTGTGCTCCTAGGATAAAACTTCAGATATCTGAATTGAAAACATTGAGAAAAGGGATTTAGATGGCAGTTCTCTGACTTGACCATTGTAATGCATCAGCAATTTGTCTGCACTGGGAGTTCCACACTTCAGGAGCTTGTTTCTTTTGCATGTACTTCACTCTGAGATGCCGCTACCCTGCTGCCTTAAGACTTTCCCCTATGCAAACCAGTCTTTTCATGTCAGCTTTTAGAGTTTGATCCTCCATGCCACCCTTTGATTATTTATAATCTCAAATAGTTCTGGTTGGTATATATTTTATATACAGCGAAGGGCTCAACAAAGGCTTCAGGCTGAGAATTGGATATGTCCGAGACCTCTGGTTTATATAAACAATTGGTATAAATTGTTTTATAATAAGTTGTTTTTATAGAAATGATTAGTATAAAATAACTACTAATTATCGATTTTATAAATGTCTCAATTATGTTTTAAATTTCTGCACTGAGGAATTTGGTTTTGTTATCTAAAGCCTTGATAACATTCTAGAAACAGTGATTGTTAACTGGTAACTCACTAATATTCTTCCGTCTTTTCTGAAGTGTCGCAAGTTAATTGTTACTCATACAAAGTATATTTCTTTTGTGATTAATTTACTTTAAGAAAATAAATTAGAGAAAATTCAACATTAGCCTTCTGTTGCTTCACTTGCTTTTGATAAGTATTTTTGTGTGGGAGAGCAAGTTGTGGAGTTGCAGCTGGCATGCAGGGAATAGGTAAAATCTGCACCAATGCTGTCTGCCACCACCATGGTGAGGAACTAATATTGATGTGCCACTGAGATTTGGGTCACTTTCAAGTCTCTGTAATACTTTGTCCCTTTTTCAGTTTTTGAAAAATTTGGTCAAAATAAGGGTTTACCACATTGGGGTATGTTATGTCATAAGTTTATCGTGTCAGAAAAGAGGTTGAGAACTGATGTTCTAGCATCTATCTAGAAATACGAGTTTTTTTTCAGATCTTATCTTGACGTTTTACATTATTTTACTTTAACAGCTTTGTAATATTCAGATTTTAAAATGCCTTTTTACTTTTTATATATCAGTGAGTTAATTGAGCCACATTACCCTATAAAGTATAAATAAATACATAAATAAATGCTGGAATCAAATTCTCATGTCCAGAGCAACCAGCTATAGTTAATCTTAGTTATGCCATTTGAATTTAGGAGAATACTTCCTTTGTAGTGATAGTTTTTCCTTTTGGAACTCATACTTCAGTAGAATGTTTTCTAAGTTATTGTACTAAATTGTCACAAATGTTTATACTTGTCTTAAATTGTCATTTTTGGTCCTCATATTTTGGGTTAAATTTCCAAAGATTTTGAAAGTTAAAGAAGGAAGCATTAGATTATAGATGAAAAGTGTCATTTTTAGAATGGTTATATTTAGCTCTATACTTAAGAGATAGCTTATTTTTAGGAGGTTGACAATGAATAAAACTTTTAAACATTGGTACTTTTGTATCTTGTTCTTGAGGAAGGGAGCAACTAAGTTTTTCTCCCAGAATTACTTTCAATGATGACATTTTATTATCACTTAGATTTAGTAATATGTATGTATGTATGTGTGTATATATATAGATATATATATGTATGTGTGTGTGTGTGTGTGTGTGTATAGTATGTTATTCCTCTACGAGATTATATATTTTTGAAGTCAGTGTGTTTTCAGTTTGCTTAAGTTGTCTCAGGTACACCAAAACCTGACTCAGTTGGAAAAAAAGGCCAAGCCAACTTAGTGCAAAGTTTAAAATATGATTTTTAAAACATTGAATTCGTTTCTGATTAAAACTAGAGGTATACTTGAGGTATCTTTCTTTTTATGGAAAATGCTTTTATTATATACCTTTTGTAGTCTTTTATTGTTCACACCTTTAACTGAAAGCCTTTTCTTCAAATATCAACTTTTGGCTATCTTTGTTAAATTAATAGACTTTAAGAAGTATAATTCAAATTAATGATTTAAATTTAATACAGATTGAAAATGTTTTCTCTTCAGTGACTTGATTTTTAAAGCAGGTACTATTATAACTAACTTGCTATATATTATATAATAAGATTGAGTATAGCTAATGTTTAGCTTCCCTCTTAAAATTTTCAGACTGCTTTCGGTTTCAACAAACTTCATATTATAGGAACAACTCAGGAAAATATTACCTTTTAATTCCTTCTCCCTATAACATCCTTTAGAGCTGGCACACTAAACTAGAACATTTTCATGTGTTTATGAATTTTATGTAAACTGAAAGAGTTTTGATTTCCCACAATCCTCCAAGGGCTGTTTATTAATATATCATATTGATATTTTAACTGTTACTTTTAGCAGCTGAGTTTAGTGAACATATATTGCGGAGTGCCTACTTCTAGGAGGTAGAAAGGAGAGTTAGACATGGCCTATGCCCCCAAAAGTAATCATAAGATTTACTTCATTTGAGCAACACTGAGATTGAAGGAACACTTGAAAGCTACTGTCTTGGAAACTTTTGAAGAAGTGTTTGTAAAATATTTAGAAATACCTAAGTCATGTCCATCTTTTGACCAGAAGAAATTTATATAAAAAGCCTTTTTTTAAAGAATGATTATCAAATATGCTCTTTTTAAAAAGCCTTTCTGACAGTTTTTATGTTTTTTGAGTTTCTAACTTTTTACCTGAAGCATCTCCTTAGTCTTTTGGAAAATGTCCCCTTCATAGTACTAGCCTTCAAACTATCAAAATAAATTCTCATTGTAAAAGAAAGTTCTCTTTGTGCTAGCTAACACAAAGGCTGTAAGGTATGATATGCAACTTATTTTTTTACATACTCTAGCAAGTGTTTTGTAATTATATAGTTGAAGACGGTGCATTTTGATATGTAGGAAGTTTATATTTTAAATTAAGCAATCACTGTCTACTACCATCGGATTATAGTAGTTTTAAAGAATATTTTAATACATGTTTAAAAATGCATGAAAATTTAGAATGTTAGTATGTTTAATAGCAATTGTGATATTTTCAACATATTTATACATATATATAAAATGAAAATATCTGAAGATAAAACACTTATCTAAATACGCTGTGATGCATTATGCTCTCATTAATTCATCAGTATTACAGATGTTGGTGTGCTTTTAAACTATAAATGTCATATTTCATATAATGAGCATTTTTAAAGAACACTTAAGTCCTTTTATTTAAAAATAAATGTTTTTATAGTCTCAGGCTAAAAATACCAATGTAAATTGTACATGGTAAGAGTTAGATACATAATTATAATATTGAATCTTCTTTAAAATTTTTTTTAACTTTAGTACAAAGTAGTTCCACATAATAACTCAAATACAGTAGAACAGGTTTTTAGATTCTTAATGCCTAAAGAATAAGTTCCTCATATGAGAAAAATTACAATGTCCATGTTTTTTTTTGTTGTTAAAACTGGCTTCCAAGATAGAGTTCAAATCTGTTCTTTTTTTCTAGTGATTAAAATGTAAGATTGACTTTGCTTAGTTCAGTGGATCAAAGCATCCAAACACCTTAAAAAATAAACCTCAAAAATAAAAAATAGAAAGGAATATCAGGTCAGGGTCTTAAATAGACAAGAATCTTGTATAGGTCGAAAACTAAGTAAACATTACCCCATTGAGAACAATAAATTGCATTTGAGACGGTTTGAATTTTTTTTAATGTATTTGTTCTGTCACTAATACCTAAGTATTTTGTTCAGCTCAAGAGAATGGAAAGCAGATCAAAACTTCATGTTTTCCCACTTGAGATTAATTTATTCAAGGCATACCAAACTCTCTAAATCCAACATTGTATTGCCTGTAGATGATATAGATTAACAATTGCTTCATGCCTTGTTGTTTGACCTGACACACTCTTCACAGGAAAATCATGTTTTGTGGTATGAGAACTTTAAAGAGGAACCTAAGTAACCTTTGACTATAATTAGAGTTCAAGTTTGCTTATTACTTGATAGAGGGGTAAGATGCCACCTTTAAAGAAGTAGACTTAGATGTAGTTGAAACCTGTACCTTTAAATTATTGTCCAAGCCTCGTCAATCTCTGAAAGTGTTAAAGGGTATAAAATTATTGTTCAGCCATAACATTTCTTCAGAGATGGAGTGGTTATCCATAGCAACTGTTCAGTATATCTTCCATAGTCTTCGGAAGGCTTTTAGTTTCTGCTTATACATCCCAAGTCACAAAACCTACCTAGATAGAGAGTATGTTCTTTAAGAGAAGGTCTTTTGTAAAACAAAAAATTATATATATATACACATACATATGAGTTGTATATGTATTTGCGTGTGTGTGTGTGAAGAGCTTGTAATAGGAAATTCCAGGTAGAAAGAGATTACAACCATAGTTCTCTTGGATTTTTATCTCTAGATAGCTCTCTCCAGTCAGATTTTAGTCCATGTTCTCCAGCTTCTGATGTTACCATTAACCTACCTACCCTCTGCCACTTTTTAAGTTCACCTGGTCTAAATATGATTTCCATTGATCCAAAGTTGGATAAAAAAGAATTTAGGAAATCAATGGGAAAAAATACAAAAGCTTAGACATTCACAAAGCACAAATTTATTCTAAGATGACAATAATAATTTCACTAACAAAACTCGTTTTCTGTTTTCCAGTATATCACAACCATATTTATTATTTTTTAATATATGACCTCATCTATCCCTTCTTTCTGCCAAAGAAATAGATTTTCTGCATATTCAAAAGCATGTCCTTGGTGTTGAACCAGTTGCCAGTTTGTTTTTTTGTTTTTATCTTTTATTTTTTAAACTCGAAGGATCCTTCTTGTTCTGGACTCATTTGCAGACAGCCATCATTGAGCTCAGGATTGGCTGAGCAAGAAATCAATCTGGCTGTAGTTACTAATTCCTTTCATGTCTCTTGATGGACCATTTTAGCTCTCTAGAACACCTGTATAAGCTGAAATGGAATTCTGATAAGGGTGGGGAGACACTTGAATTAGTTCTAGGAATTTAGAATTGAGACAGGGTCATTTAGATGAGGACGAGCCCCTGAATTTTAAGGTTAATAAATCAAAGTGAATGTCAATTCTGAGCAGAGAAGGACAACCTATAGGGAATAAAACAATCACCCAGCAAGCAGTAAAGGTACTATTCTGCCTAAAGAGTGTCCTTGATGGGTAAAAAAGAAAATTTCCTCATATTAGAGTTGATGTATTGTGTGTGACAGTTTGTTTACTTGTTCATTATTCTTTATTTGTAATAAAGTGAATGAAAATTGGGTTAGGAGTCTTTTACTTATTAACCATATTATCTGCTTGCTAGTCAGTCAACTTTCTCAGCCTTTAAAATTTCCTCAGTCTGGTTCAAATGAAAAAGTGAATGTGAAGTACTTTTTTGTAAAGCTAGATTTTACTAATAAACCATCACAGCTCTTCTCTATAAAATATGAACTATGAAAAAAATAAGAATATTGTTTAGGAATATATAACAAAGGAACAGACTATTGCTATTAATAAGAACCTGCTCTAACCCCAGTTCTCTCTCGAGTAACACTCTGTACATCTTTATGAAGTCCACATTTACGAAAACCATAACAAGAAATTCTCAAAATCTTGAAGTGTCTTCTGAACTACCAGGCAAAAAATAAATTATGTTTGATACTGTTTTCAAGTGTATTTTACAGTATTATAACTCTTTAAATAAATTATTCAATATGATTATGTGGTTCCTACCTATTAACCAAATTTCCCTACTCCCCAGTCATGGCAGCAAAAGTTTATTAGGTACTGTAGATGCCCACTTATATGGTGAGGTTTTCTCCAAAAACATCCATCAGAAAAGAGGGAGTTGCTTTATAATTGGTTCTTTACAAAGTCACATTACAGAGCTTTCTCTTAATCACATAGCTGTGACAGCAGATTACTGCCTTGAAAAAATATAGCATGGAAACGACCTCAATCAATGCTAGTTACAAATGCTTATAGAGATCAACTTAGAGATTCCCTAGAAAAGGTAGCAAAGAAATTTACTATAAATTTAATCACTTATTCTTCAAAGTCACTAGGGTGGATATCAATTTTAAAGATCACCTTTAAAAACAATACTGTATGTGATTATATTCTGTAAAGATAAAGAGATAATACCTATAAGATGCATTAGATACACTGTTATGCAAAGGAATAATTCCTATGGGCATCTGTTGTAGACTGAACTGCGTTCCTCCAAAATTCATGTGTTGAAACCTTCGCCCCCAATGTGACTGCATTTGGAGGCAGGGCCTTAAAAGAGGTTAAGGTTAATTAAAGTTAAATGAGATCATAAGGGTATGGCTCCAATACAATAGACGAATGTCCTTATACGAAAAGGAAGAGACACCAGGGATGCATGCACTCAGAGAAAAAGGCCATGAGAGAACACAGCAAGCCAAGGAGAGAGGCCTCAGGAAAAGCCAAACCTGCTGACATCTTGATCTTGGACTTCCAGCCTCCAGAACTAAGAGAAAATAAACTGTATAAGCCACCCAGTCTATGGTACTTTGCTATAGTGGCCTGAGCGAACTAATACAGTATCCTATATTCTCTTTCAAATGGCGGAGTTACCCAAAAGACGGAACTTCAGATGATGTGCCCTGGAAACCTGCTAGAAGACTGGGTGGCCCTGGTCATGAGGAAGAAGCCCCTGGCAAAGCCCCTGCCTGTGAAGAATTTGAAATTATTTCATAAAATATGCACACAAAAAAGTAATGTTTTAAAAATAAATATTTTAATATTAAAAGTTAACATTTGACTATTCTACATCCTTTTAAGTTTATTGAGTGTCAAAAAAAACTTTCTTTTGATGAGCTTTTATTGGAAAAATGGGAGATTGCCTTGTAATTAGGATCATGCAAAATTTTTTTCAGATGGGAATAAAGTATAGCCTTGCATATAAAGAAATACCATATTAGTATAGATGACCAGTCAAATTAAGTTTAGAATGAAAATGACATTATTATGTGTAGAATTCACTTTATTAAAGTGAGTTTCAAACAAATGCTGTTTGGGTAAGTTTGGTGGAGGTCGATCCTATAGATACAGAATATAAGTAACTATTTGTTTAAAATAATACATCAAATTAGAACCCTCTCCTTTATCCCATGCCCTGACGTTAGTGGCCATCGTTTTCTGGTTCATAGGAGATGCTAGTATTTCCTGAGTATAAATGCAGATGACCAGTCATGTCTTCTCATTTCTTTTTCTTTTTGGTGTTCTTTTTCTCTTCAGAAACCATGTGAATATTTCTCATCCTAGTGAGTTACAGATAGTCTCAAATTATGCATTTTCTTGAAATGTTTACTTGGGAAAAAAAAAAGTCTTTTCCCAAGTTTTTTAGTAAAGATATCTCATCGCTGAGAAAGGACTTCACTTTGAACTAGGACATGCACCAAAGTGGAGACACATGAAGCAGTGATTATAAAATAGGAAACAAACACAAGTTTTCTAGTCTAGTTATCTCTATGACAGAACTGACAAAACGCATGTATACACCCTTATCTTCAAAGTTTCCCTACCAGGGGAATTCCCACCCAAATCAGAAGCAACCGCACCAATCCAAAGAGCATTTCTTGTGAGGAGGTAAAACCTCATGAACCACAAGATGTTAATAAAAATAGGAATATTAGTATTGCCTTGTATTCAAATAAACATGAGGCAGTACATTGGAAATTGATAATAGGCTATAAACTGCAGCATGAATTTCGGTCAAAGTGGGGATTTTTAGGTGCACACGTGTTCCATGCAAATGAGATTTAGGTGTGCCCCAATTCCACCTAGCCCAAAGAATGTAACGGTGCTGCCATGAAGGAAATCATGTGAATAAGCATCTGGGGTCTAAAAGAGGTTGAAATACAGTGTGACCACAACCCTGGCAGTGTGTTTTTTCAGAAACAACTACCATCAGTTTGCTATGGTGTCATATTCTTGCAGCACTTAGCATAAGGCTGCATATACAATAGATTGTTAATAAATGCAGATTAAACCAGGAAATGTCAATGTAGTTTTGGAAAGCTGGGCAAGGGTGGGTACTGGGAACATTTTTTTTTATCATAATCTTACTTTTCATCATACAGGTATTTCTGTAGTACACACAAAAGAATCTGAAATTACAGGCATCTATGAGAAAATCGACCAGTATATTAAATTGAATAAAATGTATGCTGCTGGAAAAATGATCCTGGAATATTTATCAATGGCGTGGGTGTCGATCCTCATGCTCACGTAGCTGGTCCTCTGACTTTTCCTCTGGGGGGAGCTCCTTTCCGAGGCCAGGGCCAGCTGCACCATCATCCTGTCTGGCTTCTCTCCATTCTCTGGCATGTAGTTGCCCAGGTCATTCACCTCCACGTCGCTGTAGCTGCCATCCAGCATGACAGTGCGTGGCTGAGGTAAGCCACAGGTGCAGGGAAGCTGCGAACACAGCAAATACACGTTGGGATGCAAGCTCAGCTTCAACTCTCAGAAGCCATTCGAAAGAAACTGCAAGGTGGAGGCGGTGGCCTTTTTCTAGTCTCTTTCAATCCCAATTAGGGATGGGAGATGAGAAAATAATGGTGGTGACACTGTAAACATTCTAAAATAGCAGGTCTTATTTTTGCTTACACATAACAACTCAGCAAACCACATCATATCAGAGACCAACAAGAATGTTTATAGTCAGGGAACTGCCCTGTTCTCCACGCAATCATTAACCAATAGGAGCCCTGATAAAAGTGTTTACAGATAACATTACTGAGAAACAGAGAGAGTAGGGAAGGGGGAGTTTGAAAGGAGTGGCATTGTGGGGATAGTTTACTACTACATAGAGAGTTTTCTGGAGGAGATAACCATGGAGCTGCAGACAGGAGAAAGAAAAGTCAGGTGGAAGGGAAAATAATCTGGGAAAGGATGAGAGATGTTTGAGGTTACATACGAGGAAAAAATTCCTAGAAGGAAGGATGTGCTCCTCTGGAAACTTCTTTTATTACGCCTCTAAGTTCATAAACGATTGGTTCCACCATGTTGAATCGTCATTTATTTTTATCACTAAACTATGAACACCACCAAGATTAAAGGAATTATGTGTTAGTAAACTTGCCTTAGCACCTCCCGGTGTATGGTAGATGCTAAGTAAATGTTTGAATCAATGAAAAATAGAGCCCAGAGTAAATGTCACACTGTTTTGACATATTTTGTTTGCTCTTCACACCAACCCCGGGGGAAGCAGGTGAAGGAGGGGGCATCATTAACCCCATTTCACAGAGGTCTGATCTGCCCAAGGTCCAGAGCTAGACCGGGCTGCATCCCGTTAGCTTATGGTAAAGTCACCTTCTCCCGGAGCTTCCTTTCCTTCCGCTCCTGCACCGTCGTCAGGTAGTTGACGGCTGCGTACTCCAGCACCGAGAGGAACACGAACACAAAGCTGACCCAGAGGTAGATGTCCACGGCCTTGATGTAGGAGACGCGGGGCATGGAGGCGTTCACGCCCGTGATGATGGTGGACATGGTCAGCACCGTGGTGATACCTGCAAACAAAGTGAGAAATAAGCACGTGTTTGCCTTTCACCAAGCACACCAGATGACCATGCCACCGTTCTTTGTCCTTCCTGCTCCTTCGGCCTAAAATATCTCCATCCCTGTTCCTCAGTCTAGCAAACACCTGCTCATCTTTCAAGATTTAGCTTTTATGAAGCCTCTCCTGTTCCTCCACCCCTCAAGCTTACTCTTCTCCCCTCTGTATACCTCATATTCATCGTAGCACCTGTATCACTTTCTTCTCCTAAGGGAGCCCCAGACATTTTGGCAGTAAGATTTATTTCCATTCATTTGTGTTTAAAACAAAGATTACATATATGAGCAGATATATATGTTTCTTGTAACTGCCTCTCTAAAAAAGGAAAAAAGTACACCAGATTTACTTTAATATTTGTGTCCTTGTTGCTAGTCCTGTAGTCTCAGGCCTCTGTCATCAGCTGTCAGGGCACCTCTGGCAGCCACCCCCTTGCTGGACCTGCCTGACTATTCAGCAGTGTCCAGTTTTACCAAGGATGATGATGTTAACCTCATTTAAGGGAGACAGATATTTAAAACTAGAATGTATGTTTATTTAGTACAGTAACTGTTTAAGCTATAGAACAACTGTTAAGGGACAGGGCATCTGTCAGTGGAAATTTCCTCAGGATTTCAAATTAAGCTCAGAACATTTGTTTGGCAGACACCAAATCACAGGGGATTGGGGTCATCTTAAGGGCCATGTCCAATCCAGTTTCACTGAAATCGGGTGGGTCACCCTCTCTTTTGAAGCCCCTAAATGATATGAGCAATGGTGGTGTGTGATTAAGTGGGCATAATACTTAAAGTGGGGGTAGAGTCGAAGGCAAATAGCTGTCAATGGAATTCTCATAGAGCAGGGGTTCTCAGGCTTGAGCACGTATAAGAATTAATGGGAGAGCTTGTTCAAAACACAGGTTTGTGGTTCTCTCTCAAGATTCTGATTCTATTCAGGTAGGTGGGACCCAGTGTTCTTCATTTTTAAAAATTTCCATTGGAGATTCTGTCACAAAGATCCCCTGGGCCAGTTTTTGAAAAATCCTGTTGTCATTTCCTTATGCGAGCGGGCAGAGAAAGCACCCACAGACTAGGATCACCCACCCCAGAATACGGCTCAAACGAGACTAAAGATGGGCTGTTTGCATGGGCACTTATGGAGACCTGGAAACGGGTTTTCTAGATTTTTAATAATGGCATTTCACCTGTGAATGAATAACTTGAAGTGTTTCCAAGTTATAATGCCAATGGGTTTAGGACCAATCTGAAATGAATGGTTTTATCTGGAAGGAATTATTTATATTTTCAGATACCTGGAATATGCACTTAAAATATTCCTTACCTAAGGGGACTCTGGCAGGCACAGCTCTGCGGTCGATCCAGAAGGACACCCAGGACAACATGACCATCAGGGTGGCGGGGAAATAGGTTTGGAGCAAGAAGAAGAAGATGTGGCGACGCAACGTGAAGTTAATGTACAGACGGTTGTACCAGCCTGGGGGACACAGGAAGACAAGACAGCACACACCAGAGCTACCCAGCTCCTTCATAAAACAAATTTTATTCAGGGAACCATAGATGCCTTAGACACTTCACTGGAAACTTACCACACCTTTGCAAAGTAGAGGTGAGAAAAACCATGGAACAGAGGGATTATATTATACCCACATCACAGGGGCGAATCCATCTCAATAAATCTTTGACCCCTGTCCTATACATAAAAGGAACCCCATGAGAAGGTCATTTAAGACTCTTGTTACTCAAACTATGGGACAGGACCCAGCAGCATTACCATCACCTAGGAGCTTAGAAATGCAGGCTCTTGATCCCCACCCTAGATCTACTGAATCAGAATCTGCTTTTAACAATACTCCCTTTGTGATTCATACGCACATTAAAGTTTGAGAAGTACGGATTCAAACAATCCCCTTTGGATCTCTTTATGGAAGAAAATTAGTTTTAAGTTAAAATATCAAGCTAAACACAACACTGCATTTAGGAACAGAGTGAACGATCACAGGTTCCGCTGTGCTTCGGCTTGGCCTTTGTGTTCTTAACAAGGGAAAAATATGCATGGAGGAATTGAAAGAAATAGAGGAACAATGAAAGAAAGAGGAAAAGGCAGGATACGCTTGAGATAATGAGAACTGAAAAGAAAATGAGGACTTGGCAACATTAACTTCAAAACTTGGCATCCTGGGCAATTACAAAGCACTATTTATAATTGTAACAGTTCCAGAAAGTAATTGTAGAGGCGCTACTGACCAGCGGTCCCCAACCTTTTTGGCACCAGGAACCGGTGCTCCTATGAAAAGATAATGCCCGATGATCTGAGGTGGAGCTGAGATGCTGATGCTAGCGCTGGGGAGCGGCTGCAAATACAGATGAAGCTTCTCTCGCTCACATGCCGCTCACCCCCTGCTGTGTGGCTCAGTTCCTAACAGGCCACGGCATCCCAGTCCATGGCCCCAAAGTTGGGAACTCCTGCTACAGACCAAATGTTTGCGTTCCCCTAGAATCCATACGTCGAAACCTAATGCCCAATGTGATGGTATTTGGAAGCGGGGCTTTTGAGAGGTGGCCTCATGAAGGGGAAGCCCTCATGAATAGGATTAATGTCCTTATAAAAAAGACCACAGACAGCTCCCTCACCCCTTCCACCTTGTGAGGACACAGTGAGAAGGTGGTTGTCTATGAACTAGGAATCGGGCTCTCATCAGACACTGAATCTTCCAGCACTTCGATCTTGAATTTTCCAGCCTCTAGAACTGTGAGAAATTAATTTCTGTTGTTTAAAAGTCACCCAGTCTATGGTATTTTGCTATGGTATCCTGAATAGACCAAGACAGCAGGGAATATCAGAATGCTAAAGGTCATAGGAATGGGAGTCCCTTGAAGAACCAAGACTATATACAGAAGATAAGATGTGCTGGATTGTCAAGGTATGTTGGAAGAATAATGCTGCCTGCTGTTATAGATTAGAAACACTTAAAGGTTGCTCTTCCCTGTGCAGTCAGTCATACAGTGTTTTAGCAATAGAGACTCCATAAGGATTTGAGCAAAATCATCCTGAAAAGTGATTACTCAAGAAAGAGGCAAGAGTTGGAGAGCACAGGCCTCAGCTGTTAACCTCAGCTGCCAGGAGGGAGACCACAGAGCGTGTCCTCAGGAGAAAGGGGTTGGCAAGCCTGTCCAGACCCTTGGTTCAAAAAACAACGGCACTGCCCACAGGAAAATGACCAGGTTCCTGCACCAAGGCTCGCAAGAAGGTCATAAGAAGGACCTGTGCAAGCAGTATAGTGAGACGTGATTGATTTAGAGTGGAGCACCCCCAAAGGGGTTGGCTGAAGCAGAGAGAATGTACATGGAAACAGGCCTAATATTGGACTGTTTCTCGCCTGCAGAGGACGGGGCTCTGGTAATCATATCAGGAGTAAGATGCCCACTGCTACAATGGCAATGTGATTGTCTCAGACAAACCTCCCCACATGCCTCATTTAAGTCCTTACTGATATTTTCTAGGTTATCACTCCTGACGCTTGGTGGCATCAAAAAATCACCTCCACTCAATGCTCGCCACCGTCTAGACCTGATTTAGGATTCCCATCTTCGGTTTCTAATTCAAGCAGCGCTGGCTCTGCTCACTTGACAACCAGTTCACACCTTTTCTAAAATAGAGGATGACCCACCCTCGCCTGGCTAGCACACGCCACACACCTGTGCTGCTGTAGTAGGCCAGTTTCGTGGTTGTATGGAATTCTTGAATAAGGAACTGGGAGAGTGAGATCCGCTCATCTGTCTTTAAGGAGTCGTTGCCTTTTTTCCAGTATAGCATGAGGTCATCTTCCGTATAGGCATCTGAAAAGATGAGAGAGCATCAGGCACAGAACAATGGGAAGACTGGCCTGTCTGTGCGGCTCTGTGGGAGCTGCCCTCAATCTGCCACACAAAATATTGGGATTGTAATGGATCGTTTGCATAAACAAACTGCACTCTAAACAGAGAAAAACAAAATCCAAAAAGATACATCTAATTCTCCTGTCTTCCGGAAGTCATCAGAACAAAGCTCTTGAGCCTAAATGCTCATAATTCCTGCAAAAGGGCTCACCCTGCAATTCGGCCTGCCATTTATTAGGTTAAACCAAATGAAATTGATGTTTTTGAAGATTAGAAACTGTAATTTGCTCTGTTTAAAAAACTTTTGCCGGTTAAATGATAGCGAAATTTTATATGGTTTAGCCTTCTAAACCAGGGTAATTTAGCCCTTTCCTTTCTTCTTTCAAAGTATAGTGATGCATCATTGATAGTGAATACCTTTGAACACTTTCAGGTAATAAGGGTTGCATTCTAGCAAGAAAGGACCAAGTCCCTTCTCAGTAGACCTCCAGTTGCTCCTACCCTAGGTAAAATTAAAGTGATTCCCCCGTGAGGATCATTCCTTCTGGTACTATCACTTCCCCAGCCCCTGGCACTTTAGGTGAGTACACTTCTTATTCCAACTGAACATATCTACTTGCAGCCTGGGCAGAACAGCTATAAACCTAACAGAGATGTGAGTCCAGTCTGCTCATGTATATACAGTGCTTTCCAGGGCTCACTGATGCTCTATTTTATTCCTCTCTTTTATTCTATTTCTGACCTTTGACCTGTGTGGCAGTTGGTTTCATGTGTCCTTTGGGCTGTAGTACCCAGTTATTCAATCAAACACTAATCTAGGTTTTACTGAGAAGATGCTTTGTAGAACTAACATCTACAACCAGTCACTTTAAGTAAAGAGGATGATCTAGGATACCCTGGGTGGGCCTGGTCCAACTCAAAGGGCTTAAGAGCAGACCTGATGTTCTCTGAGGAGGAAGAAATGCTGCCTGTGGATGACCTGATGTCCACCTACTGCTCCTACTGCTGAGAGTAGGTCAGAGGTGTTCAGAATTACTCAGGAGCTATATGCTGATGTCTGGCACAAGGCTACTCACAGCTCTCGATTTCAAGTGAGCACGTTTGTGTGTCCAGAGGAAACCGGCTGAAGTCCATGTTGCACATTGCAGTCACGGTAACCCTAGAAACAAAAGACGAAGTCCAGATTTTCAGAGGAACCAAAATACACGTGCAAAATGCTAAAACAAGCAGAAAGAGCCTCTGCTTCCTTCCAATGTAACTGCCTCTTTCCTATAATTCATAAGCGATGTGTCAGGCTTAAGATGAGTAGTTAATGAGTGATACCCTCACTGTAATACTCTCAAGTATTTATGTTTAAGTCCAGGGTCAGTGTGAAGCAGATAGAATGCCTCTGCTAATTCCTATCATATTCGAGCATTTTAAAAAAGCAATAGTCTCAATCAATATAACAATGTGAAATAAACTCATATGATACAGTTTCTTCAAAGAAACTGTAAGACCATATATAGGCAGACCTCTTTTTATTGTGCTTCTCTTTATTGCACTTCACGGATGTGTTTTTTACAAATTGAAGGCAAGACTATCCACCAGCAAAAGGATTACTATTCACTTTATCCTTGAGATATGGAACCAAACCAACCCACAATATCTCCAAGGTATGCCTATATTGTTCTTCTGTTTTAGACAAATTTAAGTTCTTCTGTTCTTTTCTTGATTATATTGATATTTAATATTTATGTACAATACTTCAGCAATATTAAAAAAGCACTAACACCAGTTGCCAAATTCAGCACTTTTTTACAATGTTGATATTTTTATATTGATAATATCTACTAGTGGACATAGGTGTTTTTAGTAGATAATAGTAATAGAAATCATAGTAGTGTAAAAACACTGAAAGATCTTACTGTACCAACATGCAAGCACTTGCTGACATCTAATGGTTTTGTTTCCAAGCTGACACACACAAAAAAGCTTCTGCATCAAAGAATAAACAGAGATATCATCAGTCACAGAAGATCTCCCATCCAGTGGGGAAATCTCATGGCAGGTCATTGGCTGGTATTGAATATACTGTTTTTTCTTCAACTACAGAAAATTGGCTATACACATGTTGTGGAAATTATATAGATAATTTATGGCCAAAAAGAAAAAAAAATCACTTTTAATTTAATGGAAATTTCAAAGAAAAGAGCTTTCTTAAAACTGAATCATCCAAATATTTGTCTTATTTTCCCCATTCCATTTGGTGTGGAATACTTGTGTTCTGGAAGAATTTTGTTTTGCTGGCAGCTGGGTAGTCTTATCTCCCCTGGATATGCTAATTAAACAGGTTATGTTGGGGGTGGAGGGTCATCAGACTGATTCTTTGCACCCTGACTTGACGCTTTTCCACTTGTAACCCACACAATGAAAGAGCGCAGTTTGTGGTGAAATCTATCCCGTCTGTTTTTTGTTTTCCCAAGTCCCTTTAAATTAATTCACTGGGGGATCTTCACTTGTCTTCCATGGAAACTTAGCAGGTCCTGTGATTTTTCTGCTCACTCTCATGTAATAGAGAGTCATACCTTTGTAACAAAACACATCTCAATTCAGAAATCAAAAGAATTTTGGTTCGAGATAGTAACCAACTTCCAGCTTCGTTCAAATCAAGACTTCTCCTCCTCCGCCCAGCTGAGGTACAGCGTTGGCATTCAAATGGTCTGTTTCTGCCCATGCCTGATCATCTCCTACATGGATATGAGTAGAAAAGGGAGGTAGGAGCAGGACCGTTCTTAGGCTAGGTGGCTTCACGATCTCTAAGCCTGCTACACGATTGAAGCTGAGACTTTCTTTCCTGGGTTCTTCTTTCCCACTGCTGGGTACCTTCATTCTCTAGCAGCTACAACCCACCCTAGCTCTTGCTTGACCCACCCACATTTCATTCCACACAACTTAACTATTCCCGACAACCCTAGGAATGCAAATTGATCCTATCAGAGCATAAGCTTCTCCTAGCTCTTCCCCCTGGGGTGGTTAGACAGTGCTTCTCTCACCCTCTAACTATGCAGTAGGCACACATGTACCAAAGACTCTGAATGGTCCCAGAGCAAGCCCACTCATAGCACCTCCACAGCTCTCTTCTAAGAAAAATCTCACAACTCTTTTTTTCCTTCCACATCATTGACTTTTTCATATCTTGAAGTTGACTGGAAGTTCAAGAGCCACAGAATTGGTTTTTCAACATTTCCTTAATAAAATCTATCTAGCATGATAGAGTATTTCA
This sequence comes from Pteropus medius, assembly GCF_902729225.1. Lineage (NCBI taxonomy): Eukaryota > Metazoa > Chordata > Mammalia > Chiroptera > Pteropodidae > Pteropus > Pteropus medius. The sequence goes on along the minus strand of NW_024354500.1, from coordinate 7,980,341 downwards.
TTTTCGAATTCACTTATTGTATCTTGATGCCTAGGGAACTTCTATCACCTTCCTGTTACCCGTCGCTCCCTGCCCTCCCATCCTCTGCGTGGAGTCCATACCTCTAGTTGCATTCTAATCATCCAGTTCCATGTTAATCTCCACTAGCCTGAAATCATGCTGAGGGCAGTGACATATCATTTCACCTTATGTCCCCAGAGCTTAAGACGGAACCTGGCAGGGCTTTCATATATACAACTCTGGGGCCACCCTGGCACCCAAAAGGTCTTAATAAAAATTTATTCTGTTGAATGAATAAATGAGTGGACGAGGTAAGAGGATGGTATATTAGGATGTATTTTAGGAGTTAACTTGTGCTGACAGAGTTGACAATACCCAGCTACTCCATGCTTCCTCCCAAATAAATCTCAAAGAGGTAGTCCTCAGTAACCTAGGCCTCTTCTTTTCCCCTCTTAAATCAAACAAACCCATGGCTTTATTTGCAATAAAAAAATCAAATCATGTGTCTAGGAACAAGGAGGCTCATTGATGACTGTGATCCTGAACATACAGGAGGTTTTTCATGCTCTTGTTTTCTCTGTTCTTCCTTGTGAGGTCACATCCGATGATATGCTGGATTGGACATCTTTCAGCTCATGAGAGCTGACCAATAGAATTTCAAGGAGTTTGCAAGCTGGTTGTTAGACATAGCCATTATTAAAAATTAAGTTACATAAACTTAAAATTAAATAAGTTACATTAAAAATAAAAATAATACTCAAAACTCATCACTTCCTAATTATTTTACTATTACCTATACTCCTGAAGTTACCTACATCTATTATATTTATATGGTGAAAATACTATCTAATGGTGTGTTGCCACCCATTTCTTCCCACTCTGCATTCAGTGACATCAAGTTGGTATCTTGAAATTAGCCATGATAGGCATATTTACATTACAGAATTTGGCAAATGCTACCAATTAGGCTAGAATTATTGTTTATTGATTGTCTAAACTTAGGAAAGTGATTGTCTAGACTTATGAGAGCAGATTAAACCGGAAAATGTCAAAGTTCTAAAATGTATCCAAAAAATGGGAATCAGAGAGGTCGAAGGAGAGAAGACTGAGAAGAATGCATTATCTATTTCTCTGACTTCTACCAGAGAAATAATTTTTATCATAGTAAAGTTTTTCAACTGAAACATAACATACAGGATAGGGCATAAATCATAACTATCAGCTGGAGAGTTTTCCCCAAGTGTATTTTCAAGACTGAATAATTCTTTAACTTTGTACTCATATGTACAGTTAGTTTTACTTGATGTTGAAAAGTTGGAAGCTCCCGAAAAGTTAGAAGCTAGCTCTTTGCCAGAAAGCAAAGAGCTGTTGTGGAAACAATGATTTTCTTGGTTAAAACAAATGATTTGCTTTCCTTCCATGCTTCGGGTGTAAAAGAGTGCCACGGGTGAAAAGGCGCGGGGTGCGGCGCGGGGTGCGGCGTGGGGGAGTGGGGCGGGGCCTGGAAGGCCCTTACCGAAGGCTGTAGAGAACTTTCCCATCCGGCTGGACCCGCAGCATGACGTTGTCCGTGGTGGTGTCGTGGATGAAGGAGCGCTTGGAGTGCACAAAAAACATGTCGGGGACCCAGATCTTCTTCACCAGCCGGCCGTCAAACGTCATGCTGAGGTTGTTGGTGCTCGGGAAGGACAGCCTCTCATCCTTCCAGTAGTGCCTCAGGTAGAGGTCATCGTGAAGTCCTGGGGCCAGAAGGTAGAGAGGGGAACTCCACACACTGAACCCATGCGGTATCAGCAGGACATTCTCTACTTCCGTGGAGCCATCACCTAGCTGGGAAATGAAACTGAGCACCGTGAGATCTTGCTTCTAGTCCCTGCGGTTTGCTGCAGTAGGAGGAAGAGGACACTGCAGAAGAACTCAGCAAGAGGCCTCTAAAGAAAGGTGTCCCTGAGCTCCTCATCATTCCCTGTCATAGCCTCCACACTGAGAAGGCTGCTACTGCCAGCACCGTGCCCCTCCGCCTGAGGGCTCCCAGGCCGACACACAGGGCAAACTGGAGGTGCCAGAGTTAATGCCTCTGGAAGCAGCCTTTAGCCAGAGAGGGGAGCTGGGGAGTGAGGCAGGTGGACAAGTGCCCCAGCTCCCTGGCTCCTCGGTTGAAATAATCCCGAGGTGTGTTCTGTCCTGACTCCCAGAGTACCCCAGTGGGACAGCATTTCATATCCTGGTAGTAACTGGTTCGATGGCATAGCCACTTTTGCTTCCTTCCCTTCCTTCTCTCACCTCTCGACTCTTTTTTTGTGTTTCCTGGCATTGACTCCCAGATAAACTGCTTGTGCTAGAATACTGTCTCAGGTCTGCTTCTTGGGGAACCCAAACTAAGATAAGGCCCTAAAAAGTCCTATAAGTCAAGGAGTTCTAGAATGTTTATATATATATAAACCCACTAAAAAGGGAGAACTGGGGGAACACATCTGCTTCTTTTGTGTTTCCACAACAGGACAGAATCCTTAGTAGCAGAATGTGCTTGGCTATTTGGCAGCTGCAACTTTGGACCCTGCTGTTTATGTTTGAGAGCTTTTGCCCAGAGAACGCATCCCTTTGCCAAGAGACTGGTCCCTGGAGGGGGAAGATCAACTTTGTCATCTGGCTCTGTTTCATACCAATTGGGTGGCTTTTGGCAAGTGTCTATACCTCCTTGACCCATCTGTAACAAGAGGTGTGGAAATGCCCACTCCCTGGGGAGTTGTGAGACTCAGCGAATTCAGGTGTGCAGAGCTCTGCCCCAGAGCAGGTCCTGTGTGGATCCCCCTGCCCGCAGCCCTGGAAAGAGAAGCACTTACCATGTCGACCTCTGATATACTGTCCAGACTCTCCACCTGCACATCCACACCAACAGGAATGGCCGGGCCTGTGGGCAGGGTGTGGCAAAAAGCATTTATTCTTTTTACTTGAACTTTTACTGTGGAAGAGATAGGCCTAAGAAACATTTTATTTGGAACCTTGGTGTCACGTCAGAGTTGAAGGTTTGGTGTTCTCACATGCCAAGATGAAGTCAAACCAGAGAGAAAAAGGGGTGGAATCATAGACTGGCTCTCTAGACTATTCCAGCAAAGGTAAAATTAATTATTTTTTGTCTGAATCATCCCAGGTGATTCTGAAACAAGGAGATTAATATATGTATGGTTATACATGCTCATCTAAAGGTACAATGAAGACCAAGGCCAAAGCTGATCAAAACTAGTTCTGATCTAAGGAGTTACTCCTTAGCATGAGGTCATCCACTTTATTTTATATATTTTCCTCCTGATTTTTCACCCTCTTTCATCATGGAAGTCAACGTCTCTGTCTGGCCACGAGGAAAGCATTGCTTGATAAATAGGCACCCATAGCCAAAGTCATACTCAGATGATTTTCCAGGGCCATAGAGCTGCATCTTTGCCACATGACGAAGTAGCTTCCAGGGGGGACATGATACACAAAGTTGGTCTTGAAACCATTCAATTTTTTTTGGCATTTCTAGGCCATGAAAACTTAATATTCATAAAGGGTAAAAAAAATTCTGAAGAAAGTAGATTGCTGCCCTTTTCCCTCCCTGCTTCCAGGCACGTAGGGCAAGCACGAAGCACATTTAGATCATTGTGGAGTGAAAAAGTGAATTTGGACCCAACAGCAACAGACTATAGGCTAGAGACTCCCTTCTAGAACCTGTTTATTCTTTGGGCGAAGGTGACTGGAAGAAATAAAAGGCATAAGAATGACTTCTAAAATAAATATTTTTTCCCAGGGGGGAAAAAACCCATGAGGACAAAAACCCTATTTAACACTAAGAGGGCTGAAATCTCACAGCTGCAGGCTAAGCTTTAAAGGGCTTTGGCAAATGATTATTTTCTCAAGCTATTTTCATTTAATTAAACTCAGCAGACCACACTGCCCTTAGATATGTACCCAGGGTTCTGTCTGTCAGCTCCCAGATGAGAACAAATTTAGTCCAAGGTTGTTATTTTGGAGAATTTTCAGGAGGCAGCTTTGGGCAGCAGTTGCCCCATCTTCCTCTTGCCCCTCCGACAGCTAGCTGCTAGCCTCACTAATCCTGGGCCATCCTTGTCAGGAGCAGTGGCCTGAAGATAGCTTGGCTGGCCTGGTCTGGCCACTGACTAGTGGGCACCTCATGAGAATAGTTCAGCAGAGCCCGGGCCGGACTGGGCAGGGCAAATGCTCAGAAGATGCTGTGAGCTCGGTGCCTTGTTCATTGAGCACAGAGACAGACTTGATCAGGGGAGAACAAAGCTAATTGATTTCTGCTCATAGACAGGCAGACAGACAGACATGGAGAAAGAAGACAGCTCCCATGAGTACACGTCTCATACCTCCAAAGCCAGGCCTCATGCTAAAATCATGGTCATCTATCCTCAGAAGCTGCTCTGACTTCGTCAGTGGTGATTTGGTGATGTCTGGGCTTCGTTTCAGAATTGGGCTGCAGAAGGGGAAAAAAACAGGTTGATCACATATTCTAATTAAGCCATATTTTAAAAATTTGCATTCAGACTTAACCTTGACAGGTTCGATGGGATATGTTATCTCTTCTTTTAAGCTACTAGATATCCTCTCTTCCTTTCTCCAGCTTTCTGGATAAATGAACTGACTCAGGTCTAAGACAGTGATTTAGAACCATGTCTGTCTGAGGAGCTTTAAAAATACAGGTTTCTAGGCCCCACTTCAGATTTTCTGATTTGAGCAGTTTGGGAATGGGGCCTGGACATGAGTATTTTTTAGATCTTCCTAGATGACTTTAATGTGTAAGAAAGGCCGAGAACTGCTGGTCTCAGCCTTATTAATAAGTCCAAACTCCCCCAAAGCTCCTTGGCCGTTCTGGGAGGTTTTGAGCCTAAGAGGAAGGACAATGAGTGTGGGCAAACCCGGCACTCTGACCTCTGTTGGCCTCTGTAGCGGGAGAATGGACTTTCCCTTGGGTCAAATGCCAACCATCCTGGCTCCTTGGGAGGGAGTTTTTTGTGCTTTTACTTCTGAATTGCACCTAGGGACATTTTGTTTTCACTTTTTCTAAATAGGTAATATATTTGCAAGGTTTGACAATTTTTTGAAAAGAAAATGCAGTGAAAATTTGGTCTCCTACTTCTGCCTCCATTCACCCCAATCCTTCATCCACAGGTACCTCTCTTATTGGTTTCTTGTCTATCTGTCCAGACTTCCTGCAGGTACAAGTAAATACAAATACATATTTTAATTCTCCTATTTCTTCCAGTTTTATTGAGACATAATTGACACATAACATTATATTAGTTTTAGGTGTACAACATGATGATTTGATATATGCATGTGTTGCAAAATTACCACAGTAAGTTTAGTTAGCTTTCATTGCCTCACATAATTACAATTTTTTTCTTATGATGAGAACTTTTAAGAACTACTCTCTTAGCAGCTTTCAACTATACAATATTATATTATTAATTATAGTCACCATGCTGTACATTCAATTTCCAGAACTTATTTATCTTATAACGGAGTATGTACATTTTGATACCCTTCACCCATTTCACCCATTTGACCCCCACTTCTGGCAATTACCAATCTGCTCTTTGTTTCTACTAGTTCTGTTTTTTTCTACACATGAGTGAGAATCTAAAAAAATCCTATTGTATTTGCTATCATGTCGTCACATATGGTCTCCTATTTTATACACAAAGTTAACATGTTATATAAACTCTTCTTATGTTTCCTCTTTTCTTTATTTAATTATATTTTGGATTTTTTTTTTCCACATCAAAGTATCCCAAGCTTCTTGTGCTTTTTTATACCACATAGTATTCCATTACATGGATGCACTGTAATTCACGTGACCAGTTCTCTGTTGGTAGACATTTGAGTTGCTTCCAGTCTTTTGCTATTACAAAAAAATGCTGCAATGGCCTTTAACCAGCTTCATTTACTCATCAACACCATCTGCAGAATCCACGGAAACAATTACCTACCTTCCCACCTCTTACTTATACTAACACCAGCCTGTTTTCCCAGGGTGCCGCCACCCACACACTTCCTTTCCCCTGGATTCAGGAGTGCCCAAACTTTGGCCTGCATCAGCATCTCCTGGAGAGCTTCTTCAAATCTAGATTCCTGAACATCTCTTTTCCTGGAAAGTTTCTGATTCAGTAGGTCTTGGCTGAGGCCCAAGAATTTGCTTCTCTAAGAGGTTCCTAGATGCCCTGATGGCTGCTGCTGGTCAAGGGACAGCACTTTGAGAACCATTGACCTAATGCGTTTTATCCTCAACATGCACAGTTTCCTCCCTTAAAACTAGTTTAGTCCACCTTTAAGTACTTTGCTATCTTCTTTCTTGAAGAAACCCTTTATCACTGTGAGGGAAAAATGTGACTGGGAGACAGAAAAACAAGGCTGTGACTTCCACTCTGACACCGCCTGCTCTGCGCCTTTAGGCAACTTGTTTCCCTGAGACCTGAGACTCCCATTACCTCAGCTGATAAAAGGTAAAGCTCTGTGACCTGACAAGGGTGCCAAGAGCAAACTCTGAAGTGGCACACAAATGGAAGGAGCCATTGTCATTACTGAGCTGAAGTTCCCTTCTAAAGCAAGGAAATTACTTGGCTATGTGTAAAGCCAGAAGAGTGATAGAGTAATTGGGGGGATCATTTCATAAACTATGTAAATGTCTAACCAATGTACTGTATACTTGAAACTAATAATAAAATAAAATAAAATGCTAAAAAAGAAAGAAAAATCTGGAAGAAGCAAGGAAGCATTCTTCCTTAGAGACTTCAAAGGAAGCATGGCCCTGCTGACACCTTCTTTTGGACTTCTAGCCTCCAGAACTATAAGAGAATAAATTTCTGTTATTTTAAGCCACCACATTTGTGGTAATTTGTTATGGCAGCCCTAGGAAATGAATATATACAGTCTTCTATAAAATAAAAACTATTTTCAACATACAAAACAAAATTAAAAAATAAGTAAGAAAATTACTGTGCCCACAGCAGAGGAAGCGGCCCAGGGAAAGAATTTGAACTAGTGAATCAGGACCCAAGCTACATGGCTTACAGATCTAAGGTAGAAAAAAGCTGGGAACTTCAAGAGGAGGAAAGCCAGTCCCCATTGCCACCCAAATTCTCTCTTCTCTCCCAGCTGGAGCCAGGAACCCCATCCCATCTTCTCCTTTTTGGTTCTCCCTTCTTCTTGTCCCCTACCCTCTGCTTCCTGCTCCATGATGGGGTTGAGGGTGCTGCTGAGAATCACTACAGCTGAGGTGTGGAGAAGAGACATCTTTAGCATGGTGTGCCGTGTGCCCAGGAACATGCCTGCTTTGCTATGGACATCTTTGTGCTTCTCGGCTCTGTCTTTGAGGCCTACTATGAATGTTAAAAATAAAGGGATGCTAGAGACATTCTAGGTACTCAAATCAACAAAGTACCCCTCACCCTCCAGATATGCTCCATATCTAACTAGAATAAAATATAAAAGAAAAAAAAACCTATGAAGCTGCAATGCATTAGTTTAGCTTTTTGATGAGCATTTCTCTAGTACCCACAGGTGCAAGGATTAGAGGATTAATTACTTAGAAGGCCTGATTTGAAGAGGTCTGACCTAAAACATCTCCCCCATTGGTCTACCCAGGCCCGAAACTGATGCCATCCTTAACTTGGGTCTACCATGAACCTGTTAGTATGGAGAGTAACGCCTTTCCAGGTTGACTATATCACTAGGGCAGCCTTGCCCTCGGCTTATGAATTCAGCCAAATGGGCACTGGCAGGAGATGAGAGAGTAGAGTGTTTATTTCTCCTTCTCTCCCTGCTTTTGTGCCAGGGAGTAGCAATGTCTGTGTTGCTCTGTGATTATCTATAATCACTGTACTTCAATAAGCTCCAATAACACTATTTCCCTTTCAGGCCCGTGGGTACTCATCTCATGGCTCCCTGCTGTTGCTAGTCCTTGAGGGTATTGGCACACCTGGTTGGTTCCCTGAAACCTGCCTACAGCTCTGTGAGTAGTCCCTTTATTTAATTCGGTTAAGCCCTTTTGAGTGCAATGTTGTTTTCTGCCAGGACTTGACTGATGCACAGGGGCACATCAGGACTGATGCATAGGGATTATGTCCTCTGTAACAAAATGGAGCAGAGACAAGCGTGGGCTCTGCGGGAGTGGGTCCAGGAGTGGGGAAGAGCTAACCCTGAAGGGAGGGCTGCTCTTGGGGGTTACATGCCATCACAATGGATAGTCAGCAGGGGCAGGATGAGGCCACAAGTCACCGAGGGCAGAGGCCTCTTCATCTTCAATACTTGGCACAGTAATGAACCCCCAGGGCTCATGGCACATATTAGGTGAAAGATGGAAGGAGTCAGCCCCTGAGATGGGTACCTGAAAAGGGAGGCAGGAAGGACCGAAAGAGGGGGTTGAAATGGAAATCGAGCCTGGCCCAGATTTATACTTTGGCTTTGGGCCAGCCTGAAACGGAACTAGACACTGACTAAAGGGAAGTTTGTCAAATTCTGAGATGCCACTACCTTTGCTTTCATGAAGCTTAGGTTCTAGCCTAGAAGAGGCTAGTAAATAGGGTACATAAAGTCTTTTCATTGTTGTTTAATATTTTAAAATAACTTAAAATTTTTGGAAAATAAATCTATGTATAAAGGAGAGGGTAATAACCTGAGCCATTCTTTATATATCCTTACAGTCAAGAAAGACAGAGACAGAGAGACAGAGAGACAGAAGAGAGAGGCAGATAGAAATGACACTGTAACTTGCTTTTAAATTCAAGTTGCAATGTATCATGAAATATTTTTCATGTCATTGGAATCTTTTTACCAGACAGGGATATAATTATTAATCTTGAAATGAAGGATAACACACAGCAGATAATAGGAATAGCTAATATTACTTGAGTACTTACTGTCTGCCAGGTACTGCGCTAACTCATATTCAATGTATTGACTTGGGTTAGTCCTCATAACAACCCTGTGAGATAGGCCCTACCATTATCCCCGATTTATACCCAAAATGCTAAGACATAGAGGGTTTGAATAACTTATAAAAGTGATGGAGCCAGGAGTCAGATCCAAAGGGTCTGGCTGTGACAGTTGGAAGAAGGTTGGCCACAGTGTCTTGTTGGAAGATTTGGCTCCCATTGCCTAGAATTCGGGCTAGATGTGGAAGGTCGGGCTTATCTTTCCCCTCACATTGAAGCTATCATGTCCCTTGCACGAAATTGGTGCCCACTCACCTATTAAATGAGTTCATTTATTGAGTCCCTGGAAATTTATTGAAGAAGAAACAGACATGTCCCAAGTTTTGATGATAAAGGATGACATATGAGACAGCATTTTGGACTGAACAAGGGGGTACATTTTTTGAACACCCATTTTCATTCTGTCCTCTTGGAGAGAATGAAGAGTTCTGATCTTTGCTACTTCTTCTTGATGTGTCCTTGTTATAGCTCCTAGTCAGTTTGTATGTGGTAATGACCTCCCAAAACCTCTCTCAAAATTCTGCCAGAGGTTAGACAGAGTGAGGATGGGGGCCTGTGATAAGCAAGGGGTCTGCCAAAGGGATCATTCAATTAATAGCAGAGTACCTGAGAAGTTATACTTTACTTTGCTGATGATTTCATCTCTGAGAAGATAGAGAACTCAATTTTGACAAGGAAGCAAGAACTAACTAATGAAATGATCTTGCTTTCTTGGCATGTGTAATAGCCAAGTAGAGAAATCTCTGTATGTAGTCCAAAACACAGACGTCATCTTCAGCTCCTCCCTCTCACACTCTTATCCAGGGCCACAGAGGACAGCTGGGCATGCCAGCCCCAGCCCCACTGCGAGAAGGTATATCGGCTCATAGGAATGCCCTTTTCTAAAGTGCATAAGGACCCTGAGTAGGCCACGGGGGCCTGCCCATATGAACCAGTCAGCATAATCCCTGTGCATCAGTCCTGACGTGTCCCTGTGCATCAGTCAAGTCCTGGCTGAAACTCATCCTCAAAATCTCTCACCACATCCTAGCCTTTCCATTTCCACTCCCACTGCCATATGTATTAATTATTATTTCTCACATTGGAAGGAGCAGGCTTCTTCACCTCTGGTCTCTAATAGTCCAACCACCACACCAACACCACGGAATGAAAAGCACAATCATGCTACTTCCCCTCTTAAAAACCTTCACCCTCAAAGTAAAATCCAGAGAAGTTGGGCATATAAGGCTAAAAATAAGACTCCTGCCCATCTTTCCTGCCTCAGTTCCCACTCTGTCTCCCACTTGCATTTGCCAGTTACACCTCTATGCCTTTGTTCCGCTGTCCCATCTGTCTGGTAGGTCCTTCCCACCATTCTTCACCCCTCTTCATGTCCAGACAATGGCTTACACTCCTAGATTGAACATCGCCTCCTCCTGGAAGAATTCCCAGGTTTCCCTACTTCCCATTGAAGTCAATGCTTCTCTTCCTCACATGCTTTTATTAAAATATTCACTATCCTGTGTGGCCAGGGCTTTCTGATCATCTTACTCACTTCACTGTGAGCTCTGTGAAGGAGGAACTCTATCTTCTACACTTCTGTAGCCCCAGCTACTAGAAGTGCATGGAGCTCAGATTCTACAAAGATATGTACAAAATATGAAGAGGAAGCACAAACCCAAGAGTGTATTCATAAAGTTTAATGTGCCCATAAGAAATGTGCCATGGAGGCAAACCTAAATGAGGCAAGACTCAGAAATGCTTAAGACAAGCAGAATTCCTCAAAGTTGTATTTTGAGCCAGGATAGTCAGTAGAAAGAAATGTACTGCTTGGAGAAGCTGAAGCAATGTTAACAAACAAGTACAATAAGGCAGAGATTCTACTAACAGAATCCAATTTTACTCTGATATTCTCCGTCAAAGAGAATGGTCTTCAAATTGGGAAGGGACGAGCAAACTAGTTGTAGCCCAGCATAGTGAAAATGATAGCACAATTTTTACTATACTATGTTTCTTGGCCTTGATTACACATTGGGATCACCTGAGGAGCTTAAAAACTCCGAAGCCACACCCTAGAACAAGGGTGAGACCCAGCTATCAGTAGCTTTCAGATCTCCTCAGCCAACATCAAGAACCTCTGTTCTATTTTTTTTTTAATGGAGCTAAAGCCTACAGACCCAGATGAATTACAGATGAAGAAACTGAAAAATCCTGCAGCAGAGAAAACCTAGAATATAGGACAGAGGCCAGAAAACTGGAAATGGGGTAGTGCTTTCTTGATATTCACAAAGAAAAAGAAAAAAAGTGTGGTGGAAACTGCTGAAGTTTAGCTCCAGGTTGATTCTTGACCCTATTCTAAAACTTTGGTAACAAAGACTACTTAGGAACATAACTGTGTTCCATCACGTCAATGGCATTAAACCAGTGTGAGTTCCCTGTGGGGCTTCTAGCTTGGCAGATCAAAGGGTGTTGCCAGGTGGTGTGCACAATATAAAGAAGGGGACAGTTAAGGGGCTCCCGGTGAATGAAGGTCTGCACAGATATTTCCTATCTGTGCCCATTATACAGTGGCATAAGTGAGGCCTAGCAACTTAATTACTAAGATTTACAATACTCAAAGGACTTTCACATATATTGGTTCACACAATCCTTACAAATAACCTTGAGGTGACAGACATAATTGACTCCACTCTACGAAAGAAACAGACCTTTAAGATGTCCAGAGACTTGTCCAAAGTCATAGAGTGAGAATGCAGCAGTGCCAAGTCCCAAAGCCAGATGTCCTTACTGTCTGGAGCCTGTCTTTCCACCACCATCCCTTCTGGCTTGGGGGTCCTGATAACGACTTCTTGCAGTTATCTGTAACTGTTTGTGCCCAAGCCAGAACTTTAAAGGAAATCCTTACAGACGCACATTCAGGGCTCCATCTTAGCTTGTGGGAACATAAATTCAGACTATGATGGCAAGCAGGGTAAAGGATTAGGGAGTAGGTGCCGAAGTGGTCGTTTTCTATAAGTGGCCAGAAAACACTACTCTGAGAGGGTGACAATCAAGCAGAGGGCCAAAGAAGGTGAGAGAATGACCTGCTGATGCTAGAAATGAGTGTTCTAGGCACAGGCACAACAAAGACAAAGGCTATGAGGTGGGACTTGCTCGGTATGCTCAAGGAACAGCAAGGAGGCCAAGGTGGCCAAGCTGGATAGTCAGAGAAGAGACCTGAGCCAGACCAGCTGAGTTTGCTCTGCTGCTTAAGGTTGAACATGGGGCTAGTCTCTAGTTTTCCCACTATTAGTAATGCTGCTGTGACGTTTGTACACTCTGCTCTTCTTCTGTACAGTTCTTTGAGGCAACGACCTAGTGTGCAAGGAAGGACACCTGGCATGCTGCCTTGAGCCCTAGCTTTTCTGACTGATGAGAGATCACGGCATATTTCTCTTCTCTCCAAGTCTGTTTCTTCTGCTGTGAAATAAGAGATTGGGTCATGGGGTAGCTTCGAGATCTTTTAAGTCTGTTCCAGAAGGCAGCATCCCTGAGGTGCTAAAGGTACTTTACAGCTCTAGTCTTATTGGCAGATGGCATCGTAGAAAAGGTCAGTCTGGTCACAGAGCCCCACAAATACGGCTTCAGTTTCCACACTGACCCACGAGCATGGGGTGTGGTGAATGAGTATGTATGTGCTATGGAAATTCAGAAAAAGGTTCACCTAATTGAGACTTGAGAGGCAGGGCGTGGAAAAGGGCCAAGGAAGGCTCCTCAGAGAATGTGACAAATCTTCTACGTATTAGAGGAAGAAAAGAAATGAACCAGAGAAAGAGGCAAGAGAAGGGTGTCAGGAGCATGGGGAGTAGCACAGCGGAGGCTCAGGAAACTGTAAGGATGAGTGGCAGGTCATAATTAGATAAGAACGTGAAGCACAAAGTGGAGATTGAAAAGTTTAAGCAAACTATCTGGAAAATGAAGGGACAAGATGAGGAGAAAACTACTAACTTAAGAGAAAATCAAATTCCAAAATATTTAGGGCAATCATCATGCAATGGCGTTCACTTTGCCAGGACAGAGGTTTGAAAGCAACATCTCACACATCATTATTGCCTTTCTCCTGGCTTCCACCCTTCATCATTTGAACTCATTGAAGTCTCCTCTAGCCTAAAAGCTTTTGCTTGTCTTTTCTTCTCACCTTCATCCAGTCTGTCTTTCAGTTCACAGTCTGGTTTCTTAAAGAGTTATCTATATTCACTACATTTTCTACTCTCCTCTCTTCAAGCCACTGCCACTTGTCTCTTCTTACTGAGGTCATTTATGACTCTTCGCTGGTGTATCTAGAGATTACTTTTCAGCCCTCTACCTAACTGATTTTGACCTTAGTGTGATCTGACCCTATTGCTTACTCCCTCCATCTGGAAACCCTGACACTTCATTGCAATGCCTCTCTAGTCTGTAAGCCCCTTGAGGACGAGGCCCATGTCTGATTTAGTCATTGATGAAGCACCCATTGCCCAGTGTGATGCTGGCCCTATAACGAGCATCTGATAACTGTCAAATAAATAGCTCTCTTAGCATCCTTGATACCTCTCTATTCCAGTTGTACACCTATTTCTCTGGTCCCTCATTTTCAGCTTCCTTCACTGAGTCCTCTTATTAAATGATTGTGTATGTAGACAAATATTCTTCTGTACAAAGATATTCATACAGAATGTTTATAATAACAAAAGGAGCAACTAAATGTCCATAAAATAGAGGAAACTGCTTAAATGTGGTACATTGTACATTATTATGCATATTATGCATTACATGCAGCCATTCAAATGATAATTATATGGACTTTAAATAAGTAAGCAAGTTTACAAAATCATATTAAATACAATAAGCTTACAAAACTATATGCACAGAATAATCCCAAATTAATTAATATTAAATATATGCTTAGAAAAAAAGTCTAGGAAAAAATATACAAAAATGTTAAGGTTATTTCTGGGTTTGGGAATTACGGGTGATTTTAGTGTATTTTTAAAACTTTTCCCCCATTTTTAAAAATTTAAATAACAGTCATATGTCTTCCATAATAAAAAAGGAAGTTCTTTTAAATAATGTTTTAAAGAATATCTATTTCACTCTTCAGGACTTCTCTCCGTCGCTGGTATTTACCAATAGGTTTCTCTCCAACTCTGGCTTAGGAGAGAGGCTGATACATTTTTGATGACAACCAATAGGGTTTGTTGCTGTTGCTTTTAATTCTCATGTGCACATTTGGTTCAAATAATCTCTATGGCTGCACCACTCCATAAATTCCACCGTTTGCCCAAGCAACTTCTGACTCTGACAGAAACAGGGCATGTGACTAGGGCACAGCAGTCCCTCTCAGTGTAAGGACTCCCCATGACCACTGGATATCTCAACTCCTAGTTTTGTGACATTGCTAAACAGCCCCAAATAAGTGCTGTGAGCTATAGCTGGCTGTTCAGGAGCCCACGTATGGAGGACATTCTCAAACCTAGGAGTGACACAAGGAGGAGCCAGACACCCAGCCCTCCCACTAGCCCCAAACTCCAGAAAGCCGAATTTCCTTTTATATTAATCGATATTCCCAACCTCTATCCATATTTACATCCAGAGACATAGAAAGCTGAAGTTCAGTTTGGACCTGAAGCTGATAGAGAACAGAGAGTCAAGAATGCCCCAGCTGCCTCCATCTCCTTATCAGTAAAGAGAGAGAGCTGGATTAGGTTTTCTCCAAATGTCCTATTTGTTTGAGAACATCGGGCAAGCAGGTGTGCAGGTGTGCACTTACATTACCAGCGCTGTCATCAGAGCTGGCTGAATGAGTGTGAGTGCCGAAAGGACTGTTTGGCTCTGTCTAAGCTCCCTCTTCGCGGGCTGGTACGGCCAGGGCAGCACGTACATGCAAGCAGTTGGTCTGCAGGCAGGTCCATCCCTGCACCCTCCCCGCCACCAGTTTACTGGTAGGGGACAATCTTATGATCCTTCTAGCCACATAGGTTAAAGAAAGCTGCTTCTTTTTTCTTTTAAAAAATGTTTTAAAAGACCAACAAATCTAGCAGAAATAATTAGAACTAAAGAATCATTCTCACTAATTAGAGATGCCATTGGGTATTTGAGAATTTGCAGATTGATTCCAACCTAGGAGGCAGACATCAAATAATTGCCTTTAATTTTTTTAAAAAAAATACATATACTCTTTTTTCCAGAATCTTTCACCTAGGACAATTCATAAGCGATTTAGGAATATGCAATGATAGCACTGTATCTGATCTAACATTATTTAAAAAGAAAGCACGATTCTAAGTTCTTAAAGCGTGGGGGAGGGAAGCAGGAGAATAAAGGGAAAGGAAAGAAAAACCCATCCACATAAAGCACCATAAGCTGGAAATGATCCCAGAACATCGACACCATAAGCTTACTTTGCACACCTTCCCTAAATCCTCTACCCTAAAATGTCCACTCACCTGCCTTTCTTAGACATCTCGTGGATTTCTCTTCCTCGCCAGTGCACTCTGCTTTCAGTGACCAAAACCCATGCCCACCACAAAAGGAAGATGCCAATTTTCATATTCTGGACAGCCAACATGGGTTTCCAAATCCAAACGGTTCTCTCAATAAACAGCAAAAAGGAAAAGGCTGTTTTTTTTTCTCTCTTAAGACATTATTGGTCTGTTCATTATTAGAAGGATGTTTACTCATGCAAAAAAAAACAACCCACAGTATGTAATCTGGAGAGCAGGAGAAAGCAATTTCCACTAAACCTATAAATCCTCCTACGTCAGATGTCAGGGATTTTCTGAACTGAGGTTGAAGTCCTGTGTCCTTGTCAATTATTTTGGCGGTCTAAATTAGTTCATCGTCAGATGTGGTGAATATGTTAGTGAAAGTATGTTTTTTTCTGGTCCAATGAATAGAAGCAAGTAAAAATGGACCAAAGCAATTTCCAAAATGAGAAATGTCAGAGGTGCTGAACTGCTTCGTATGTCATGTTAATGTACTCCTCCCTGCATCTATTTTAAGCTTCCAGCCATTATTATTTGCTTTAGCTGAGGGCTGGATTTGGACAGGTCCCCACCCCCACTCCTTCCTGTGGCTGAATCCACAGAACCTCAGGGTTCCCTACCTGGGCAGGTTGTCAGTTGTATTATTTCTATTATAAAATTCAACACACTTTTAATGTTTAAAAAATACCAGTAATCATAATTAATGATAGCCATCAAGGCTGTATTATCTATTGTTGAAAACAAGATAGACAGCAGAGAGATCACTTCATAAGTTATATAAATGTCTAACCACTATGCCATACACCCGAAACTAATATAAAATAGTATTGAATGCCAGTTCTAACTGAAAAATAAAATTAAAAATAATAGAGTCAAAATAGAGTCACTTATGCTAAGCCCCATTTCACCAAACCAAGACTTAACTAGTTTGGCTCTCTCAGAAATGGAATCTTAAACCAGGCAATCAGGAGTTGCCTGATTCCCAATTAGGTAATCTGCCTGATAGACTCCTATGTAAGAGGAGAAAATTTTTTCTTTCTTTCTTCCTAGGTTCTTTAGCTGGTCTAATAACTAAATTGACATAGGACATATTCACAGGAGAAAAATTTAATTTCATATGTACAGAAGCCCCATAAAAAGATGAGACTCAAAGAAATGACTAAAGCAGGAAGCTTTTATACCTTTTAGACAAAGAAACAAATTTGTAAAGAATTGACAAGACAAAGAGGTTTGGGCTTGGAATAGTAAATTATGAAGAAGTAACAAGGCTTGTTTATACAGGCTTCTTGGTCCTAAATTCTCTATCTCTGGTGATAAAGATGCCTTCTACCCTCCTGGTATAAGCAGGATATGTCTCACATGGGAAATTTATTTCCTGCTTTCAGGGGGACTAAAGGGAGTCAGAAGGCCCTTCTTGCACTGGCAGTTTCTGAGGTAACTTTAATTCAAAATAATCAATATGCTAAAGTGGTATATCTTGAGGTGGCATATTCTCTTCCCTTCAGTTGGAAGAATCAATTATGCAATCAAGGCCTTGCCTAGAATGTCATAGTTGAGAATGATTTAACTAGGTGTAACAAGCCCTTTTAAAGAACAATAGTTGGCTGTATTTCTGGAGTAGTAGAAATCAATAAATACTTGCTGGATGAATAGATGTCTATGTCTAGATTCTCTTTTGTTTTTTGCATGTGGATGTCCAATTTTTCCAGCATCATTCGTTGACAGACAATCTTTTCTTTATTGAATGGCCTTGTTCCTTTGTCAAAAATCTGTTGGCTGTATTTATGTGGGTCTATTTCTCAGCTCTCTATTCTGTTTCATTAATCTATTGTCTATTCTTTCAACAATACCACCCTCTCTTGATTATCGTAGCCTTATAATAAGTCTTAAAGTCAGGTAGTATCAGTCCTCCAACATTGTTCTTCCTCTTCAATGGTTTTGACTATTCTAGGTCTTTTGCCTTTCTAAATAAACTTTCACATCAGTTTCTCAGTATCCATAAAATGACTTGCTTGGATTTTGATTGGAATTGCATTGACTCTAGAGATATAGTTGGGAAGAACTGACATCTTAACAACATTGAGTCATCCTATCCATGAACATGGAATATTTCTCCCATTTATTGTCTTCTTGATTTCTTTCACTACATAAATAAATGAATTAATAAATTCTGCCTCTAAGACTTTATGTTTGGAATTACTTCTGGAATGTCAAGAACCTGAACCATACTTTAGAATTTTCTTATTTTTGATATTCTCTTTTTATGAATGATTAAGGAGGCAAACTAACATTTTTTGAGCATCTATGTCCAATAGATAACTTTAAAGCATTTCTAGCTACTCGTTTATTGTTGCTCTCCCTAAGATTTTAATTATCAGTGAAGCGTATCTGTTTTGCTCATCGCTTAGAACATCAGCTGGCTCACAGTAGGTGCTCAGAAAGTATTTAGTGAATGAATAAAGGAATGTATTAAATGCCCAATGTATTTATTTCCTAAAGAAAAAAAATATATAAATACTTTTAATTTTTTTCTAAGTTTAATTTTGAAAGATTCCAGAATATAGGAAAAAAATTCAGATCCTCATGTATTAATACATTTTAGGAAAAATTTAACAACTATGTTTAAGATTAAAATTATTTTTGATTAGCACTGATTTAATTTTTTAAACACAATACCATAATTGCCCCAATTCTCTCACTTAGAAAGTTCGTTCAAACCATCCTGTATAGCTCATCCTGTATAGCTCATCTACTCCATAAAATAACCTCTCCTGACCACAATAACTCACCTTGAGCAGTCTTTTTCCATGTACTGATAGTGTTTATTCTGTACTACATAACTTTAGCATTTAATTATCTGCTGCCTAATGTGGCTGGCTATTTGTTTCACAAAGACTGTATTTGTCTTCTCTCTCTAAGAACAATTTAAATGTCATCACTACATTTTACTCATCTTTTTATCACACCAGCTCCCAGCACAAGACTTTGTATACCATTGGTTGAAAAATTAAATTCCTTTTGATTCTTTATATCTCATAATTATGGTCAAATAATAAATGTTTCATGAATGCTTAGAGCAATTAATGTGGTGATTCTCTGAACGATCTTTTAAATACTTGGCCCAAATCCTTGGGAAGATGGGCACTTAGGTCTCCTTCCTGTGAAGCAACCCCTACTTGCTGTTTTGCAAGCTCTTCCCACCGGGAGCCACAAGTGGTTTTTAAAATGTGGTTTTTATTTTAAATTAATTAGAGGTTATGAACATGAACTAGCAATGAAGAATCAGTAAGAAAAAACACATATATAATCCCCCACCCTTCAAAATGAGAGCAAAGGAAGACAGCACTAAAGGTTTCTGTTTTTTTAAACTACCATGGTTTGCTATATTAAATGACTTGAATATTTCAGGCTAGAAATGAGAGGAGCGCTTATGAAGTACAAGGTTTTTCAGCAAAGTCATGAATATCTTGGGTGACCTTGGACTTTCTTTTTTTTTTTTTTTTTGCAGTGTTTTGGACATGTTTTAGCTCTCTGTACTGCAATCTCCTACTTGGAGATAATCCTCTAAATTATAGATCCATCTAGAATGGGGAATAAATAATAAATATTTATAAAGTGCTGTGTCAATGAAACAGAATAATAACACAGAAATAATATGCAACAGTATACTCAATAAGTGACCCATGGAAAACCAGTAGGTAGTTTAAAGTGAAAAGAGGTCAAAAGTGTGGTCCTCAGCCACTATTTCTGAATAGTGGACTGTAGACCACTGGATGGCCTTGGGGAAACTGAAGGAAGTCCATCGACCCATGTAGATACTGTATTTATAAAAAATAGAGGCTTGACTCAAGTTGGCTTAAACCAAAATGTATTACCTCAATAAACAAGAAGTCTAGGTTACAGAGTTTTTCGATTTAGTGGTGTCATCAAAAAGACAGGATTTTTTCTTTCCCTCCATTCTTTCATGTGTCCTTTTTCCTCTGGCCATCTTACTCGTAGTTGCAATATGGCTGCCAACAGCAGCAAGTTTCCTCATTCATATCCAGTGTGTGAGAGAGAGGGAAAACCTCTTCCCACAGCATAGAAGATAAGCCCTTCCCTTCAGTCTGACTGGGCCAAGGAAGGTCTTAAGTCTACCTCTGGACCAGTAAACTTTAGCAAAGGAAAGTGTCCTCAGATTGGCCTAGAATAATCAGGCTTACCCTCTGGATTGGGAATGGGACAGGTGCTTGAACAAAACCAGGGGTTTGATTCAGGAAAGAGGAAAACAGAATGAATGTTGGCTTGGCCACTAGTGGTGCCCACTACAGGTGTGAAGCATCTGGAGACTGAATTTATAACATGTCTTTGCTGCTATTTCCAAATATTCTCATGGCTCCTGTGATCGATAAAATGCAAACCCAGTCTGGAAGTGTTTTGGACGTGCAGTTGAATTCATAATGGTCTTTATATATATTTTTTAATTAATTCATAATGGTCTTTAGCAATGTATTTTCTCTACCCAGAGACATTAAAATTATCATAACAATCATCTGATTTGAAAGGAAAGGAGGAAGGAAGAAGAGGCTCTTCCTGTTGTAAACCTTTAAATTAAATTTGGGAGAGTCAGTGCAACCCTGTCTCCCTCTACTGGAATCATAGCAAAATTGTTGAAGGCAGCTTTTTATTTGTTTCCAAGTCCGTTTTTACTGGAAACACATAGACTTCTAGGTTCAAGTATAACTTCACAAGAAGTCCCATAGTTTCTTGTTGATGGAGTTTGAGCTGCTTGTTATGGTCCAGCGGAATCACTGTGGCAGATATTATAGGGAAAAGAGGAAATGCTGTGAGATCATCTAGGCCTAAAGCCAAAGTGTCTGTGCAGAGCCCCTCATGGGTTCTACCAGAATGGAAGAGGAGTGCCCCTCAGCAGCACTGCATGATCTGAGGGCTGAATACAAAATACAGGGACTTTTTTTGTCGCCCCAAAAGCAACCCAGCTGCTGCTGAATAATTACGTTAGTTTGCAGTCGAATAGTTCTTTGGCATTTACAAAATATTTGCACATCCACGATTTTATTTGGTCCCAAGAACCAGCCCTGGAAGGAGGCATAGCAGGTTACTACCACCGCTTTATTAGTGAGGAACCTGAAACCCAAAAACATTGAATTATTTTCCCAGGATACATGATTAATAAACAGGAAAATCTGTGCTTTTGACCCCAGAATCTGTGCTTTCCCATTGATATCATACTCCACTCCCTCCTTGAAATGGCTGGTCAGTAAAATGATTTTACTTGTCACCAGTGTTCTTAACATGTTGCCCAAGGCATATTGATGACAACTCAGATCTTTGAGTCAATTAGTTTCAGATTATTCCCTGCTAATTAGAGGAACTGATTCATTTGAATGAAATAGAGGTTTTAGGGCAATGGTAAGAATGAATTCTTTGAGTGAGAAGCCACATTTGCAACTGTTCAACTCTTGAAGAAAAAGAATGTAATTTGATTTTACAATAAAATAAACAATAAGCTTTAACTGAACTCATGGGCAGCATGAGTTCAGTTAAAAAGAGGGCATAACAGTTGTCCAATTTAATGTATGACTATTTTACTCATTTCAGCATGTGACTGTCTTGACTCACAGATTAACTTTAATTGCATATAATTTCTTAAAACAAGTTAACATGAATTCTACTCTTTGAATCTGTTGAAAAATAAAAACCAAGTAGCAAGTTCAGCGTGTATTCACGTGTCTCCATTTTTTCAAATGATTTGATTCTTTAAAGATAGAAAAAACACTGGAGATCTTTAAGAGTCGATAAAATGAGTGATTTTTGTGGATTTGTGTTCACCCTCTGCCCTCTGAGAGTCAAGGTTAGGCTTTCCCTCGGGGCTTCTGAAATCACTCTGGATCTTGCTCCCTGCCCTGCCTTGCCACCAGGAGAACCTCCAGGACAGCTCAGAAGAGAACATAAATCATAAGTGTTGGGGGAATCGCAGTCCTTGATTGTTGGTGGACCGAGCTTACCTTAGGGGTCTTCCAGAATCATGACCGTTTCAGCTGGGAGAGGTGTTGGGGCTGCCCAGGTCAATCTACATTATTTACTGACAGAAAACAGGTCCAGAAGGGTTCTTTGGTTTTGGTTGCTTTCTCCACATGGCTATAAAGTCATAGGAGGTTCTTGTTTTTATTAGTTTCAATTAGGTACATCCTGCCTGTTTTAGTCAGTGCTAGAGGTAGAGCTGTCCAGTCCCTGGTAGTGTAGTCTTGGGGTCTGTGACTCCTACATCTAATCATTCTGTAGAAAATGCTAGGAAACAGTGCAGGTGGTTTTCTCAGTTTGTTCTAGAGTTGACTATTCAGTAGTTTCAGGAGCTGCTAAGTTGTTTTCACCTAACTTGAGAATTTCCACAGCTCATGCTCTGAAACCTTTGGGTTAGGGACATGTAAATTTTAGACACCATAATTATTTTGCTTAAAAACTGTGCTTTACTTTCAGGTCAATTTACAGGTGTTAATTAGTAGTCCCTAGCCTTTTTGAAATGGAAAAGTAAAAGAAATGTTGCTCTGTCCATCCCCATCTGTCCCCACCCAGTCAAGCAAGGTGCCCCTCCAACTCAGTTATCCACAGCCTCTTAGCCAGAAGGAGAAGGAGCCCTAGGTGCTGGAGAAGTCTATAAAAAGCAAGGCCAAACTGCCCAGGCAGTCAGGACAGAGATCCAAGTAAATAACCAGAAGGCCTTGCGTATGGGCTTGCTCCCTTCTTAGTATTCAATGCCACAGGAAACTTCCCACTAGTGTGTGTGTGTGTGTGTGCGTGTCCTGGGAAAGACAGCCATGTGTAGGAGCTCACAGAATCTGTTCCTTCAGGTTGGTGGTTCTGATTGTTTCCTAAATACAAAGTTTGCACGGAGAATATGGCTGACTCAGCAGACTCACTACAAACCTCTAGGAAGACCAAAATGGGAAATTGTTAAGATTTAAGGCAAACTTCCAGCATTCTTCTGTTGTATCTAGTAGATAACATCACAAAGAATTTGAACTAGCAACCTTCCCATAATATAGGCTGTGGATGAGAACAGTTACTGTAAAGTGGGTTGTAGGAGGAGGTATAATGACATTTTAGAAAGGCAGATATCATAAGAGTAACAGCTCCGATTCGAGCCAATTCTACAGAGGTTCAAATACCAGTTATCCAATTTACACCTGTGTAGCCTCTGGGAGGTAAACCTGTCCAGACCTCAAGTTCTTCACCTACAAAATGGGAATGCTAGCAACAGTACTTACTTCTTAGGAAAGTAAATGAATTCATAAACAAAAAGCGCAAGACACGTGTAAAATGTTCCACTGTCATCTCTCATGGGGAAACTGCGAATTTGTTACAGACAACACCATCACGTTGCATTTACACAGAGCTTTACACTAACAGATGCTTTGCTTGCATTCTCTCATTCGCTTCTCACAACCATCCTGTGAGGTGGGCTAGATAGGGATCAGTGCCTCCATTTTATGCACAAGGAAACTAAGAGTCCAAGAATTTTCTCCAGTGGAAAGTGAAGCAATTAATAGCCCATCAAAAGTGACTCATCTCTAAATTGTAAACATGCATTTTCAAGCCTATTTTCTTCATTTGGTTGCAATTGCTAAGATAACAGCTTTTTAAGACTGCATAAATTGGTAACTTTTTGCCTCACCCTACCAACTTCTACAAATTTCTCCCTCACCCCTAGATCCACCCAAAGCAAGGATCAAGTTGTATGTTTGCCATTTCTGAGCTTTAGCTGAGTATCTATCTTGAAAGAGCATGTTTCTGTGCTCAGTCAGGCACACACATGCAAACACCTGTCAGTTTCTTTATGCATAAATTATTATTTATTTAAATTATTTATTATAACTATTATAAAAAGCTTTATTTCTCCAAACTGGAAACAATCCAAATATCCATCAACAGGAGAATGGATAAAAAAATCATGGTTTATTCAAAGCATGAGATACTACTCAGCAACAAATAGGAATAAACCATACATATATTCAACAACAAAAATTAATCTCAAAAATGTTATGTTGAATAAAAAAAGCCAGATGCAAAAGAGTACATACCTTACGATTCCATTTATATGAAGTTTTAGAAATAACAAAAATCTAATGGTGATAGAACTCCTATTAGTGGTTGTGAGGTCAGGAGGAGGTGAACATGAAGATTGACTGGAAATGAGGCGTGAAAGAACTTTATCCGGTGTCAGAAATGTTCTGTCTCTAGATAGGAAGGTAGATTAATGGGTACACACATTTGTTAAAACTCTTTGTACACTTAAGATCTATGCATTTCACTGCATGTATATCAAACCTCAATAAAAGCTGTCAGCTGTAAGTAAACAGTTATCTAATAATAATTTATTAAAAGATAGCTTTTCCAGAAATACAGATATGACTAGAAATACTAGCTATTTAGATTCCCACATTCATGTGGACTATTGGTTAACATGCAATAGACAAGAGCAGAATACTGTTATAGAAAACAAAAGATATCTTTGTTCTTGACACGATGACCTTAAGGTAAACAGTAACTTGACTATCAGGCACACAAATGGTCCAGATTACAAACCCATTTAGCAACATATTGTTATTCACAATGTTATTTTTAAATGTAGTCTTTTTTCTTTTATTAAAAAAGAACCTCCAGAACCATAAATTCCAGCTATTTATCTTACTCCGGAAATTACTTTTAACACACATATACCATATTTGCTTACTGGCTCAATTTCTTAAAGATATCAAACTCAGAAGAACCTCTCTTCTGTGGTCACATTTACATCCTTCAAGCCAGTAGGACATCTCAAAACAATGCAGGATTGTTAACTAAAATAATGGGGGGAAAAACACTCATAGAAAAAAGCCTAAGGCTGAGAATCACCAAGCAGGCCCTGTCTTACCCTCTTGCATCTGATAATCAAGGCCCCCTTTAAATGTGGGAAGGACAGGCCTGCTTGGCCTCCGGAGAGAAGCTCAGGGAGCGGTCACACAAACAGATAGGCAATTAGTGGGAGCGGGAGTTTTGGGTCTTCACTGTTTGTCCGAGGAGAATTGCCTTGGATGTGCTGACCCCGTTTGTTCACCCCCAAAATTGACAGAGTTGGGGGAAGGGGAAGAAGAAATCTTGCCCTCTTTCAAAATAAACAACAGCAGGGACTCGGTGCCCAGGTCCTATTTCTGGGCACAGAAACATTCAAGTCTCTTTGAGCTCTGTTGTAACAGAAGCTCTTGGCATCAACACTATGCTTTAGAAAGACCCACTTATTTCTAACCTATCTGCCTCACAGTTGAGATAGGAACAAGAAGGCATCTGGGTGAGAGGGAAGGAAGGAGGAGGCAAAGAGTAAATGTCTTGTCCTCGGATATGAGCATCATAACAATTTTCAGCAGGTGCTTCCTGGACGTAAGTGGCCATGTTCTTGGGTGGTATGGCAGGAAGTGTTCTTTCCTCCTCTATATGTTTTTCCCTTTCTTCCAGAATTCCTGCTTTTAGCTATTTGACTATTCAGAGGAAATACATTTCCCAGCATTCTGTGCAGCTAGATGTGGCCATGAGACCAAGTTCCAACCAATGGTAAGTTCATGGCAGCCTCCTGAAACTCTCCTTGAAAGACAGCTGGCATACTCTCTTTTCTCTTCTTCATCCTGCTTTAAGCATCCTGCTTTTTCAGTGGCAGAAATGATGGCTAGAGCTCCTGCCACCATCATGGATCATGAGGTCAAGGGCCATACTCTGAGGCAACAAGCAGTGAGCTGGAAAGATCTTGAGTTTTTGGTCCCTGAGGACTGCGTGGAGCAGAGCTGCTACTCCATCCTGGATTGCCACTTTCAGCCTTCTTTCTTTCGAAGCCTATGTTTTTACTTGTAACTGAATCTAATTGGAACTGATATAGGTGACATTCACATGCATAAATCTGGATGGTATTCAATGACATCATTGGATAAGAACAAACTTTCCTCTACCTTCAAGATTCTTCTCGCTGGACTTAATAATCAAATAGACATGAGTCAGATTTGCAAAAGAAAATAACTAAATTTAATACATACATATGTATGGGAACCCCATATACCTGAGAGAGTCAGAGACCAAACATGCATGAGAGGTTCAGAGACAGAACGGGAACATGGGTATATAGGACATTCTGAGCTACGGATGATGTAAGGTGCCTTGGGGTCATTATAGAATAAGAAGAGCAGATGTTTACTAAATAGAAGTTTGCCCTACCATATAGTGGGTCAAAAAGAGATTATCGTTCATAATCTCTTATTTGGGACAAGGCCCCTAATTCAAGTTCTTCCAGGTCGTCAAGAGAGGGGGCAAAACTTCTCCTGGGCCTGAACTAAAATTGTCTTTAGCTCAAAATAATCCACATATCGCAGAAACAGATGCTGGGGTAGCTCATTCTGAACCCAAGGACATCAAGCAAGTTTTTTCAAAGTTTTCCTGAGGCCAGAAATAGGCTCTAAGAAAGTTGATGAAAAACACAATTTGGTGAAATATCCTAGAGGTGGGCCACCTTATCATTCCAGATTCAGAGAGAACAAACGAAGTAGTAAAGTCTAGGTAATCACATGTGTTTCAATAGATCAGGGAGCCAAGAGGATGAAATCTCTAGCCAAAGCGAGAAATCTCAAGCCAGGTTGTATGCTGTCACCTATTTCATGTAATTTGGTAGATATTAACTAATATGAACTTCATAACTGGCAGAAGAGGGTATCTGGGTACAAACTTTTGCTTTAAAAATTAGGCAAGTTACTCAACTCTCTGGGTCTGTCTTCTCATCTGTAAAATGAAGAACAAGTCTTCCCTTAGAAAGGTTGTCCCCAAAAGTGCTGGCTGTTCCAGGACAAGATTTTTATATATCCTTTGATGAAAACATCAGGATAAAATGCAAACTGGGTTTTCTTGCAAAAGATTTTATACATTCTGAGATCAGGTCTTCTTATATTTTCACTGTTAAAATTTTTTCACTGTTAGAAACGATTGTGAATATAGATGAAAGTAGTATTTAGAGTTGTGGGGCAGTTTTAAATATTTTCATTTGGCAAGTTAAAAGTTGGCAACCCTCCTTCTTCCTCTTCCTTCCTCTCCTTCCCCTTCTCTTCCTCCTTCCTCCTCCACATTCTCTCTCCTTCTCTCCTTCGTCTACTTTGTATTTTCTCTGGGCCAGACCCTGAGCTGAGTACTTTAGACACATTAACTCACTCATTCCTCACGTCTACCCTAAGAGGCCAGAATTACCATCTTTTTTTTCAGATGAAAAACTAAAGTTCAGAGAGATTAAATAAATTACTCAAGGTCACATAGCTAAAAACATGCATTCTTTTAATCTCCAGGCATAAAATATCACAATAGCTAACAGGAAATGACACGATGTAAGTAAACACCTAGCACAGTGTTCAGCACATAGTGGATACTGATAAAGAGTAGTTTTTCATTCCTTTCATAAATATTTACTGAGTCTCTACCATGTGCCAAGCACTATTATATACCCTAAGATACAGCAATTAAGAAAATAGACAAAATTACTGCCCTTGGACCTTATGTTCTAGGGCGTATTACATCTGTGATTACATCCTCTGCGGCAGCTTTCACCCACATGCACTCTTACTGCTCTCAGGAGGAGCGGTTTGTGGCCAGGCTCAACTCTGCAGCTCTTCAAATGCCACAGTAGGGCAGACACTGGAGGAGAGTTGGAGATATGGTGCCAGCAGCTGCCAGCTTCCTACTGGAGATAGAGCAGCGATGTTTCTCTTAGGAAAAAGGAAAGGTCACGGGTGTTAAAAGGAGAAACAATAGGGCAGAATGGAGTCACTTTTGCTAAGCCACATCATCAAACCAAGATGCAATAACTAATCTAATTGTAGTTTCAGCCTTGCCCAGGAGTGGAATTTTAAACCAATCCACCTGGAATTTCCCGATTAACTCTAGTGAGGTAATCTGCCTGATAAGACCCTCTGCCTTCCCTCCTAAGCTTTAGGGGAAGCTGTCCTTGCCTGAAATAATCCACTCTTTTCATTCTTAGTCCCATCCTCTTTCTGCCTATAAAGGCCTTCCATTTTCTACAACTCAGCGGAACACCCTTCTAGCTGCTAGATGGGATGCTGCCTGATTCATGAGTTGCTTAATAAAGCTAATTAGATCTTCGATTTTCCTCGGTTGAATTTTATTCTTTAGCACGGGGAAAAGAAGTGGGTGAAGGGTGGGGCTAGAAAAGGGTTGGCAACCAGAAGACGAGGACCTGGGGCTGAAAGTTCTCTAAGCGTTTGGGCAAATAGATGTCAGAGCAGAAACTCACAGCTCCATGGGTGCTCAGTGCCAGCCTGCCCCTCCCACCTCCCACCTCCATTTCACCCATGTCACCAAGAAGCCACGTGACTTCTGGAGACCTGAGGAGTGTTGATAGGAAAAGACTACAACAACCCTTAGGCCCTTTTGTGTCTCATACTCCACAGCTTTCTTGCAGGGAACTGTGAAAAATGAAAAGAACTTGGGGCCATAAGTCCCAGTTCCAGTCCTGGCTCTATAATTTGCCATCTTTATCTCTTAGAGGGCTATAAACCTCACACTTCACCGGGTTCCTAGAACGATGAAAGTGTTGTAGCCGCCAGCCCCCGAAAGACACATGGACCACCAGAAATCAGTGAGTTATAGGAAATATGCTCTTTATTCAGCCAGCTGGGTCTGCCAGGGGTACACAGACCCCAAATTAAGCAGCCCCGAAATGTAGAGGTACAGGATTTTTAAGCCCTAAATCCCATTCCTCATTCTGTCTTAAACACAAAGGTCTATTTTTCTCCTATTCACTACCTGTCAACTCACAGGTCGGTTGTGCAAGCGGGGGTACAGAAGCAGAAAGCTTATTGTTAGAATGTTATGTTCCCATGGGCGATAGCCAAGCAGTAATTTTCCAGCCAGCACAAAAGGACTGGGTTCCTGTAAAAGCACCTGCTCACAGCAGGCAAAGTAATCTTCGTTGGCTGGTCGGTTTGCCCAAGATCAGGATGAACAAATTCTTGGAAAAATTGGAAGGTTGGGCTTCTCTTCCTCACTATGCTTGCTGTGGTAGGATCCATTGCCTTGTCCCCACACACTCTGCTCATTCCTGTTTTCCCATCTCTCAGGATAGACCCTGAAGCACCAGCCCCCAGCGTACTCCTTGGGTCCCAGGGAGCACAATTTGCAAACCATGCGACCCAAGTAGAGACAATATTCTCCCAGAGAAATTCATTTCAGACTTTAGCACCAGCCTTCAAAAAAAAGAGAGAAGAGAGAGAGGAGAGAGAGAGAGAGGGAGAGAATCAGAAACTCTGGAGGTAGGGGTAAAGCACTGAGGTTTTTTTCTAAAGCCCCATAGGTGACTAACACATAGCCAGCAGGGCTGGGGAGCATGGATTAATGAGAATAATCACAACATAAAACAAAGTGCCTCAATGCACAAAGGCATAAATGCTTTGGGATCATAGGTAAGGTAATAATAAGTTCTGCTTTGGGAAGGGAGAGAATGTCATGAAAAGTCACAGAGGGGAGGTGACATTTGAGCTCAACTTTAAATGATGAGCAGGGGTCTCTAGGGCCTCACTATTTGAAGCATGGTCTTCGGAGTTAGGAATGCATAATCCTGGGTCCCCTCCCAAACCTACTGAATCAGAATCTGCATTTTAACAAGATCCCCAGGTGATTCATACACACATTAAAATTTCAGATGCCTTGGACTAAATGGACAAGGTAGAGAAGGGCATTCGCCACCATAAACCCAGTTTACTACAGCCAAGGTTTATTTTTCAACTTATCTTTTTAAACAAATCCCAAACCTAATGTTCTGAATGGCTGACCCAAATGCTATTTCGTAATGACATCTGAGGGTTTGAGAATGAGGATTGAATGTTTTATCCAATCTGCTAATGGGGAATGTTTTTATACTGTGAGTGAGGACTCTCACTGGATGACTCTGGCGGCCGGACAGGCTGGGACGAGGTCCCTTTCTGTACGAGATTTAGCTTTCCGTGCGAACGGGCCAGCACACTTGCCCTCAGGCACATGTTGGGCACACAACCTTCCTGTGGGTACCATGTTAACCCATGCCATGCCTCCCAGTAATTGGTGGGACAGTGAGGTTGGGGGCATCAGCTGCTTCCAAGTCACTATTCCTCTCCCCAGCCATAGCCTTTGTGCAATGAAATGGGAAAGGGAAGAAATCTCCGATGATGGTGATGGGTCTGTGACTCTTGCTTTGCATTCATTAAATGAATATACCATTTACACAGTGATGGGTTCAGGACATATTACCCCAAAATATGGCATGCTGGCTGATTGACTAGTTCAGGCTGAAGGAATGTGAGAAATAGCATGTTCTGATCTTTTCCTGAAGCAGATCAAAACCCTCATGTGAGAGGTGCCCTCCCTATGCTAGGGATAGGAGCCCCCTTAGATCCAAAGATGAGAGACACAGAGAGAAATCCGAATTAACGGGCCCTGCTAAGTCCCCTAGTTCACTGCACTTACCTCGTACCCTTTGTCCTAGCTTATCTTCCCACTACTCTCCGCTCTTCATCAAATCTAGCATAAAAAACACTCAGGTTTAACTGTTCCTTTGGGTCTTCATTTCTTTATGAGGACTCCTGTGTCATGTAAAACTTGGATAAATTTGTATGCTTTTCTCCTGTTAATCTGTCCTTTTCAGTTCAACTTTCAGACCCAGCCAGGGACCCTAAGAGGGTCAAGGAGGACTTTTTCCTCCCCTACAATAGCACAGGCAGTGGAAACCCATAATGCTTTGTCCTGGCTGCCCCAAAGAGCTGCTCTATCCACAAGCCAGCTTCCAGCCTCAAGGAACAGGTCTCAGTTTAACTCCAAGTTTCCACCTAGGGCTAACTCCATGCTGATACGTTTCAGTACAACCTAGACCTGTTGGAGTTTTCTTTCTACCTTTTCTCTGTTCGTTTAAGTAAGGGAATCACTGAAAGTATTATGAGAAATCAATTGTTTCATGCGCCGTCTGCCTATCTCAATGTGTTGAACACAGTTCTGGAAGGCAGCACACGTTAGTGGGTATGTAGTAGGGGAACTCCTTCCTACCTCATGAGAGCTGAATTAGGATCCATGCACTCCACTCTCACCATGGTGTGAACACAGAGAATTAACTCAATACTTGGCCTCTGATGCAATGCAGTTGCTTTAACTTCTGTTCTCCCACCTTCTGGGATGACTGAGACAGTGGCCGCACTGTCTCCTGGTAGTGCCCACCCATGTGTGTGGGGACAAAGGATGACACAAGCCCTCAAGACTACTGCTTCCCAAGCTCTTGTCCATAGACCTGGTGACTGGGCTATAAACACTGTTCTTGGACAGTCCCCCAAATTCCAATATAATAATAGTTTGGAGAAACAACCATTCAGACCATAACCCTCATTTAGGCTGAGTATGCCAGGCAGTGTTATTTTTAAATCTTTCAAGAAAAAACAAGAGTCTAATAAATAGCAGTAATTCCTTCTACCCACCTAAATCATTTGTAGTTGAGAGAAGAGTCCTTCTTCTTTACCAAGGAGAGCCGTCTACCCGTGTACCTTGCGTCCAGCCTCCATCTTGCCACACCTGTTCACAGTCTTTAGCCTTCTCGATTTTTATAGTCATTACCCTCTTCCACTTGAGAGTCTCCTTTCTCCCAGTATCTATGGCACAACGGTCTTCTGGTCCTTTTTCTATTTTTCTGACCAGTTCTTCTCTTCCCACTTAGATATATACCCTCAAGTTCTCATCCACAGACCTTCTCTATTCTGCTTTTCTACTTCAGGAGTTTCATCCACTTCGATAGTTTCATTGAACACATCAAGGAGGGTAGTCTCAAATCTTTACCTTCCTCCAGCACTGGACCAGCATTTATAACTTTTTATTTGACATCTCCCCTTGCTTGCCAGACCCCCAACTCCTCACCCTCCGCACGGAATGAATAGCTCTTGCCCCTGGATTCCCACTCTCTGTTCATATGAGCACAAAAGCTGTGGCTCTCACGCAGAACTAAACTTAACGTGAACTTTATCCACTATTATTGCCATTATTTTCCTAATCCGTTACTTCTTTCAAACTAAGCTGCTTTCTCTTTTTTGAATTCATAGTCTCCCTTCCGCAGATGAATGAAAGAATGAACCAAATCGAAGTGTTTTTAAAGAGTTCTGACTTTCTAAACTTACACACAGCACAGAGCTCTGATCATCTTTGACACACATGGCCCAGACCAGACCAGTTAAATTTCTTCCCCAGGTTTAGTCTACGTGGGATGAACCGAGAAGGATCCTTGACACCAGGGCCATGAAACTAGGACAATGAGAACCCAAGATTTTTGTACATTTGATAGAGTGTCTGAGCTTTCCTTCTGCCATATTAATCATACACTCTCCTCTTTTTCTACTAGTTGAAATTAGATCTATTTGTTGCTCAAAACCAACAATAGTCAGCATTTACTCCTCAAACTCTGTGATCTCTCCCTCTTTTGAACCACGCCCACTGCAGTGTGAGCTTCTTAATGGCAGAAAGGCGTTTCCACTGATTTCTTTTTCGGACACCACCCCCACACCCCACCTGGGCACAAGGCCTTGAAGGCAAGCTTGCAACAAAGGTTAGCTCCTTGGTGTCAAAAAAGTATGTCTGATCGCCAGTTTTTGTATAATACCTATTTCTTTTATTCTAGTATGCATATTTTTCACAATTTAATATTGACGAAATCAGGATTCATCTTATAATCATTGGCATGCTATAATTTAATTATCAGAATTTATTCTTTATTAGTAGTACATAAAATATGGGTGCATCTTACATTTGATGGTGTCTTAGGTTCCGTGAAATAAAGTATCGTTCAAGCGTCCTTGATAACGATTATGCTTACTCCTCTGTCTTCCTGCCTCTAGGGTGAATCGTTCCTTGTTCTCAACATTTTCTTAGTTCCTGTGTCCTCCTCCTACTCTTGTTTCCTCTTTATCTCTTTTAATTTTCTGCCGTTCTCAAGCAGAGTCGGACAATTACAATGCAATAAGGCGATGCTAAATACAACAGTGTCTTTATATCATGGTCCCACATGATAAAATGCTGCTTATGAGCCTCTATGTTTGCTATAGAATAAACTCCAGTTAAATATATAAGCTAGTTAAAATACAACTTTATTTTTTTAAGTGTAAACAGGCTACCGTACTATCTGAGCCTCAATTTATGAAGACAACGTAGTCAGAAACAGAGTTGTGTTAGAATTAAATCAGACAATCTAAGCAATATTATATATCTAATGACAATATAATTATCACTCTTCGAGCAGCATTATGGCTTAGGAGAGTCTCTAGAGAGTAAAGGTTTCTCAACAAGTCCAGATGCCTATACCATCCAACCATCTTTATTTACATACTTTCTTCTTCATTTGTCTATGAGGCTAGGAAATCCAGTGGTCTTGAGCCAGACATCTCCATGGAGGGGAAAGTGTCCTCATTAGCACTGGCATGGGGTCTCTCACCTCCTGTTCCCATAGCCTAAGATTCAGCCAAAACAGATGACTTGCCCCACAAACCCTATACTCTGCAATCCCAAATTTTCCTGCTTTGCCCATGCCTTCGCTCAGGCTGATCCTTTCATCTCTCACAGCACTAATAGCACTTTCTGTGACTGTGGAAAAGTTTTTTAGATTTGCACTGTCAATACAGTAGACTCCAGCCACATGTGGCTATTGAGCAGAGCTATTGAAATGGAACTAATGCAACAAGGACTGGTTTTTAAATTTTATTTAACTTTAATTTAAATTTAAATAGATACAGGGTTAGGGGCTACTACATCAGACAGCACAGATCTAGCATGTCTTTTTCTACATATGCATGTAGCATCTACATTTCTTTTTCTCTGAATCCTTAAACTTCTAGCGAATTATGAAACCTGAGAGTGGTCTTGGAGACCTCTTGAATTTGCAGTTGCCCAAGATAATCTATGTCATATTGTTGCCCAAAGCTGGTCCCACTAAGAGTTCAGCTCCTTGAATCCTAGCCCTGATCATATAACCTCTGGACCATGGGCTGGAATC
The DNA here is from genome assembly GCF_902729225.1 of Pteropus medius. Taxonomy (NCBI): domain Eukaryota; kingdom Metazoa; phylum Chordata; class Mammalia; order Chiroptera; family Pteropodidae; genus Pteropus; species Pteropus medius. Next base: position 7,946,793 of record NW_024354500.1, on the reverse strand, counting down.
CACAGTTCAGATCAGGGCCGATGACCAGAGATGATGAGTCTGGTCCTCAACACAGGCAATGGAATGGTAGAGCAAGTGTCTGGGACAAAGGTCACACAGGAGTGTAGGTGGGGGCCTGACTCAGAGAAAGGAACAGAAAAGCTGGGATGTAGAGAATAACCGTGTGGTCAGTCATGCAGAGGAAGTAAGTGAGAAAGGATCAGGGCGCTCTGGCCCCTGGCCTGAAACTTCTGGGGGCCCTGGTATCCCCGTGTGCTCCACGCCTCAAGAACTGGGAATTCTGGGAGCCATGAGCTATGGAGCAGCCTCCACAGGCCAGCGACTACTTGATTTAAGGCAGGGTTATGCTCTCTTGCTTGTACCATTAGTCTACTCTTGACCAAAGGACCAGACACCCAGACCTTGAGCAGGAAGGTGGCAGGGCCGTGGGAAAAAGAGCAGAACAACTTCCTTCGGGAAGCAGGAAATCTGAAGTGGGCCTTCCCTCCCTAATTCCCCGGAACAGCCTTCTAATTCTAATTCCAAGTGCTGTGATTTCAAGATCATGTTCTCTATACCTCCAGAAATTATACTAATTAGAGATTCTCTTACGTTAACTAGCGAACACCTAAAACAGAGTTGAGGAAAATGGTCATACACAGTTTACAGTAGAGTCAATGAATAGAATTGCTTTTCCAATCTGAATTTAGCTGCATTAGAAGAAATAGTCACTAGCTTGTGGAAATAAAGGAGAAATCATTCTAGGGTACAGGGCACTTCTGGTGGGCATAAGTGGAGTTCCTGGGGTGGAGGCAGGGCTTGGAAACAGGGACTATTGAGGACACATGGCTGCTGGGGGAGAAGCCCAAAGACAGAGGTAGGAAAACATGTGAAACAAATTTCCACAGCAGACCCATGCCTCCTTCCGCCCCCAGATCAAGTTCTGCAACACTAATTCTCCAGGCCCCGTCCCTCTCCCCAGCACTAGGCTGGTCCGGCATGGAGATTCCAGGAGAAAAGAACTGAGCTGGCTTTCTGAGGGCCTCATAGGAGACAGAATGTGCTTTTCTGGCTAGGAGTAAAAGAGCCAGCAAACAGACTGGGTTTGAGGGGTTAGTAGGGGTCGAGGGAGAGAAAAGAGCAGAAGCACTTTCTGCCACATGTAGAATGGGCACGGGCTTAGAGGAGTTCTCTGAGAAAAGAGACTTCTGTTTGTTTATTTCCACAGCACTTGGCACAGGGTGGATATTTAACGAATGGTTGAATGGATAGTAGAATGAATACTGTCCCCTAACATTGCAAAAGCATGCAAGTTGCCAGACTCACACAAGGCAAATCATTTCCTGTCTAGCATCTGAGCTTTTTTGCCTTCTTAGGCACTTAATCCAGTTGTATGAGTTTACAGGTGTTTTATTTTTATTTTGAATTCTAATTTCCCATCTCCTATCCAGAGTGCCCCTAAGCTTGCCGTTCATTTTCCTTTCTTTTTCACAACTGAAATCCTAGGCTTCATAAGGATCTCAAACATCTGGAAGGCATTTGAATCTTTTTTTACGGGGTGGGAGGATCTTGTGAACCTGTTCAGACACAAGAACAGAAGAAGAAGAAAGCCTCAGAGAGACATGAAGTAAGACACAGCACTGCATGAATGAGGGGCAAACCGGTGAGGTCGGGGCAAGGGCAGCTGGAGGGCTCCTGGGCTCTTCCAGGAGGGGGCGCTGCTCTCCAGGGTCCAAGGGCTGCTGCTCTGTTCAGTGAGGGGAGCGGGGTCAGCAGGTCTACGTGCCTACGGCCGGCCCGGCCCCCATAGATGTCTAGGCCCTTTCTCAGGCACAGCCTTGGAGCCCCTAGGAAAACACTGACCAATAAATTAGGTTGAAAAATATATAGGAGGCAGGAAATATCAACCTGGAGTATTTGTCAATGGCATGGGTGTTCTGGAAGATGCGCAGACCCATCTGGCCCTTCAGAAGCCCTTTCTTCCTGGAGGTGTTAGATTCATTGCTCAGAGCCAGGTGAACCACTATTTTGTCTTGCCGGTCTTCTTCTGTCAGAGTATGGCTTCTCGGGTACCCAGCCAGGCTGTTGGCCTCAGACTCACTGTAGCTTCCATCCAGCATCATGGTTCTTGAGTGAAGCATTCCACACATGCACGGGAACTGCAGGCAGCAAACACAAGAAGAGGTGCCAGGCATGTTTGGGCCTTGTCAAAGGGGCAGAAGAGGTGGCCTGGGTCGAGAGCAAAGCTCTACGGCTGCTCAGAACCACAGAAAGGCAGAACTAGAAGGATCCCCAGAGATCATTTAGCCCAATGATTCTCTACCCTGGATGCCTATTAGAGTCACCTGGGAAGCCCTTTAAACTGGCCATGCCCACACTCCACTACAGATTAATTTAAAGCCCCCAGGTGATTGTGCTAGGTAGCCAGGGTCTGGAACCACTATTTAGTTTAAATGCCCTCAATTACAAAGGCAAAACTAAAGACCAGAGAAGCTATACAGTTCTTCTGAGATAACATAGCTGGTGTCAGAGTTGGGGCTTTAAATCCACACATTCTGGTTCCAGTTGTGGGACTCCACCGCTTTACACAGGAATCAAAAATGGATTAGGTAGGAGAGTGCCCTTATTCTAAAGAGTTACGCATAAAGTTAAAGGGTTATGGTGCCTGCAATGTATTTTTAAATGGTTTGTCTGCATCAACAAAACTACAGTCTTCCTGCTTCCAGTCTTTGTCCAGAGACTTTCTGATTTTTGGGACCCTTTGTGGCAAAAGCTAGAACCTATTCTAAAATGGATCCTTCTCCTTTTATGTAAACATCTCCCTTTTCTACATGCAATATCTTCCACCCCAATTCTCATCCCACCAGAAGCATGAGCTAAGACAAGAAAATCAATGAAACTTCTCTCACCTTCTCCCGAAGCTTCCGTTCCTTCCGCTCCTGCACCGTCGTCAGGTAGTTGACGGCTGCGTACTCCAGCACCGAGAGGAACACGAACACAAAGCTGACCCAGAGGTAGATGTCCACGGCCTTGATGTAGGAGACGCGGGGCATGGAGGCGTTCACGCCCGTGATGATGGTGGACATGGTCAGCACCGTGGTGATACCTGCAACATCCAGCTTTAGTTCAGCTGCTGACAAGGGTACAGAACTGCCCTCACATTTCGCTAAGTCACCATTTTACATTCTCCATCTCTTAAACCTAACAAGAAATTCCCCAGGCATATTTCTACTTCATAGAGGTGCAAGGATCAGCTGCATAAGCAGCCAGCCCGTTCTTCCGGCTGACTCACTGCTTGTCTCCTTTCACTTTAAGTGCCTCGGGACACTGGTTTTCTGTGATGTGGCTGACAAGGTCAGCACTGCTTCAGAAAGGACCTGTTCAGATGTGGAATTTAAAACAGTACTAACAGACATCTCTAAGGAAAACTTCCCAAACCTCGAGAAATGCACACGTGCTCCCTCATCTAAGCCACATCAAGACTGGAAATTCCCGGAAGCCTATCGTGCCAGTTTTGTTTTCACTGTGCCTTGCTGGTCAAACCCTCACATTTCTCAGGACCCAGTCTGATTTTGTCCAAATTAACATTTAGACAAATATAAACATTCAATCCAGAATTCAGGGTCTGCGAAGGACTAAAACCATAATTCCAGGGAACGCAGCCCTCTCCTTCTCAGATATCACATAATATGGAACCTGCCTCTAAACTCTCAGTCTGTCTAAATAAAGTTTTTGTATTTAAAGAATAAGTTTTTGGCATTTGTAGAATTGTCATATTTATCAAAGTCCTGAGCTCCAATACTACCAGTGGTGGAAGTCTATACCCCAAATAGGCTTTATCTTTCCGACATGATTCAAGCAGAGCTGATGTCATTTTAGCTCCTTGTGGTTTTCACAATGTAGCCTAGGAAACTGAAGATAGCATGGGAAAGGTGAAGACAAAAAGCAGGAGGAAAAATTGCTCCTTTTGACTGTGATGGCCCATCAGTAAAGAATTCTGAATAATGTTTTTACTTTTTCTTTACGTAGTCATCAGTTGAAAAAAATAACCACTCTACCACACCTTATTAAACGCTTTTACCCAGTGAAACTCTGGCAGGCACAGCTCTGCGGTCGATCCAGAAGGACACCCAGGACAACATGACCATCAGGGTGGCGGGGAAATAGGTTTGGAGCAAGAAGAAGAAGATGTGGCGACGCAACGTGAAGTTAATGTACAGACGGTTGTACCAGCCTGGGGGACACAGGAAGAAGCCCGTGAGGTCTAATTCGAGAGACACAAACCAGCCCCTTCCCCGGGAGCCCTCCTTTCCCTAACATTGCTCTCATCTTCAGCAGGAAGTTAAACATGACCACCTGGCTTGTTTGTTCTTTGCAAACCACAACCACATTTCCTGAGTGACTCACTGCTCAGGAGCATAAGAAGTTGAACTGGTTCTATTTTGTCGAAGCCAAAACCACTGAGGCAGAAGTCAGCCAACCTGGCCTCTTATCACTGTGCCCTTTATCGTGGGATTGGTCAACTCTGTCAATCACTACATTCATCACAAGAAGAAACAGGCCATTGACGTGACTCTGAAGTCTGACATCAGTTCTACCTCTGACCCGCCATTCGCCTCGGAAGTCACTTCATTCATCTTGTGCAAGTCATTTACCATCTGTTCATTCCTCAGGAAAAACTGAGGATATAGATATCATTTCATTTTGGCAACTTGAGAATCACTGATTAGTGGTTGTAAAAAGGATTAAAATCGTAAGGTTTCAAATGATCCACAAGATCATTACCCAACCACTGAGACCAAAGATGGTGTCAAAGACAGTGTGAATGTGTAAAGTGGACTGAAGCTGTGTGCACACCCCACCCCACTCCCATCTCAGCCCAGGCTTGTCAGAAAGTGTTAGAACTCAGAGATGGTCCCACTCTGTGTCTCAAAGTGTGGGGTACACACAATGATACACAAGATGATTATGGAAATGGGTTCTTTTTTGTTTATGTTCATTATATTTATTATTAAAGTCATCTTCTATTTATGGCAAATGACACCAGTTTTCCATCAATTATAGTGATATAAAATTCCTTTTCAAAATAAATTACAAGAGGGGAGTTGACTTAAAGAAAAAAATTAAGTCTACGCCAGCATAGGTAGTATGTAACTAAGACAAAATTCACAATGATGTTATGTAAATAACTGAAACCCAGACTGAGTCTAACCCTCTTATTTGGGACATGAGGAGATTCCCAGAGGCTTGTTTAAGATCTCAGCCTGAGTCAGACTGAACTTGGGTCAGAGCTTGGGTCTGCAATGCTCAGTCCAGAGCTCCTCTTACACAATGTCTTTTCAATATAGCAGTGGCCTTGATCTTGATTCCTTCCCTCAAAAATTTTCAAGGAATTGCATGGAAGTCCTATAGGATGGAAGTGCTCAAGATATAGAACAGTATATATCTAAGTGCTAAAATGTCCATCTGTGGAAGCAGTGAGTGCTTTGGGTTTTGGAAAAGAGAGACCCGAATAACCATTGTCTGGAATGATTACGGAAGACCTCATGGAGGAGATGAGCATAAGCTGGACAAGTGGACAGAAAGAGGAGAGGCTCAGTGACGGGAGAGAGTGATGCTGGCTGAGGACAGTGACTTTCAACCCGGCTGCACACAATGAACCCTTAGGAGCTTTACTACTCTCCAAAGCCCTATCCCAGAGAGATTCTGATTTCATTGGTCTGGGATGGGGCCCTAGGCATTGGCATGTTTTAAAAGTCCCCCAGGTTCACAGCAGCACTATTCACAACAGCCGAAAGGTAGAAACAACTCAATGTCCATTGATGCATGAATGGACAGATATAATCCATACAACGGAATGCTATTCAGCCTTAAAAAGGAATGGCATTCTTAAACATGCTTCAACATGGATAAGTCTTGAAACCATTATGCTAAGTGAAATAGGCAGTCACAAAAAGGACAAATATATGACTTCACTTATACGAGGTACCTAGAATGGTAAAATTCATAGACACAAATAAAATAGAAGTTCCTGGGTTGGGGGGCAGTGAGGAATGAGGAGATACTGTTTAAAGGGTACGGAGTTTTTGTTTGGGATGACAAACAAGTTCTGGAAATGGATAATGATGATGGTTGCACAACATTGTGGATGTACTTAATGCCAGTGAATTATACGCTTAAAAATGGCTGAAATGTTAAATTTTATGTTATATGTATTTCACCACAATAAAAAAAAAAGTACTAGGCAATGACAAGAAAAAGTTCCCCAGGTAATTCTAATGTGCTGCCCGAGTTGGGAAACCTTGACTTAGAGCAGCGTTTCTCAAAGCAGTGTTCCTAGACCAGCAGCAAGAGCTCCACTGGGAACTAGCTAGAAATGCAAATTCTCAGGGCCCACATGAGACCTGCTGAAGAGAAACTGTGGAGGATGGGCCCTGGCAATCTGTATACATTATCCCTGGAAAACTTGTTAAAACACAGATTGCTGGGCTCCATCTTCAGCGTTTCCAGGTGATACTGATGCTGCTGGTCTGAGCACCACACTTTGAGAAACACATTGATTAAAAGCAATGGTCTTTGAACTTCGACATGCATAAAAATCATGTGTTAAACATTCTGATTCCTGGGCTTCACCACCTGAAATTCTGACTCAGTAGCTGCAATGGGGCCCAGAATTCTGCTTGTCGAATACACTCCCCTTGTGGTTCAGATCCAGGTGGACCTCAGGCTGCACTGGAGAAATGGTGCTGAGGGAACAAAAGCCACCTGGCTGGAGTGGAAAATTAGTACTGAGTCAGGTAAGGAAAGGGTTGGGTCAATAGGGAAAGGCTGGAATATTAGGGTAGGTCCAAACGAGCCTGACATATGGTTACTGCATAGATTCATGGGTTGTTTGAATGAGGCAGGAGCATTTAATGGAGTGGATAGATAGAAAATGACCTTCAAATAGGACAGAAACTACGAATCACTTATTCATACCGCAGCCTTTGTCCAATCTCATCAGCCTAAGTTGGCATCTATGAAGCACATCACATTATTCCTTAGGTTTGCACAGGGTCTTTCTGGAAAGGCCGAGCTGCTTTTATTCCATGAAGGACTAGTTCATTATCCTTTCCTTCTGTCTAAGAAAATCAGGGAGAGTTGCCTTGGAAACACAAGGAGGGAACCAAGAGCTTTGAAAATATACACTCCATGTTCCAAACAGAACACTCTTGGATGAGATCTCAGTCCCTGTGGGGTGGGATGATAAATCTGTTTGTTGGTACATAGTAAATAACAGGAGCAGAAGATGCATTTTAATCTGGAGTCCAAAAAAGCTCGAGTGGGGCACAAAACAAATAAACGAAAAACAAGCATGCTATTCTATCATAGGAAACATTTAAGAGGAGTACACATAGTGACTAAAGCAGATTGCCTGGCCGTTAAGCAGCTGTGCAACTTTAATAAACAACTTAATTCTTCCTAGTCTCAGTTTTCTCATCAGTCAGCTGAGGATAACAACATCTACACAAGGTTTGTTGGGTAGAAATTAGTTAATTTATATAAAGCACTCAAAACAGTGGCACATAATAAGTTATACAAGAAACTCTTAGTAATGGTTTTAGAGAGTTGATCTGAACTTGCCAAGAATAAATGAAAAAGGAAATTGTGTGGCAATACCTATCGGAGTGAAAGAGAAGAGAGAGATGAGGATGAGCACTGTGGGCATAAAGTGAAATAGCTTGAGCTGTTCCAACACCAACACAGCCTTGCCTGGGCTCACTCTTATCCATCCAGTGTTCGATATTGTGGACAGAGGGGTGTGGATGGGGGCAGGCGGACAGGGAGATGGTGCCCATCCAGGGGCAAATAGTAGCACAAAAGCTTCCCAGGCTTTTCAGAACTGGGACAAAAGGTAATGAAGTAAGAAGCCCTCTAGGTCCCATTGCTACCACAGAGCTGTCATGGGTTGAATCGTGTCCCCCAGAAAGATATGTTAATGTCCTGACTCTCGATATTTGTGAATGTGACCTTATTTTGAAACAGGGTTTTTGCGCATGTAATCAAGGTGAGACAAGGTCATCTTGGATAAGGATGGGCCATAATCCAATGACTGATGTCCTTAAAATAGAGAAATTTGGACATAGACACAAAGAGACACCACCATGTGAAGACGCAGAGACACAGGGAGAATGCCATGTGACAATGGAGATAGAGATTGGAGTGATGCAGCAACCACCAAAAGCTAGCAAGAGGCCAGGGAAGATTCCTCCCAGCATCCTTCAGAAGGAGCATGGCCCTCAGACTTCCAGCCTCCAGAACTGTGCACGAATAAATTTGTTGTTTCAAGCCCCCAGCTTGTGGTACTTTGTTATGTATGACAGTCCTAAAAGATTAAGACAAAAGCTCATAGTGAGATTAGAGAAGAGCTGAGAAATGGATCCTCTCCAAACTTCAAACATGACCCAGGGTCCAAGATGAGATCACACAAGCATTAAAAATGAATGCATAGATCTAAATATAGGTAATAATACATTGCCTTGGCAAGCTATCCAATCCATATTGTTAAAGCGAATGAATCAAGTTACAGAAAACCATGTAAAATATGACCTACTTTTGTAAAATTACATAATTAAAGCAAGATGTCTACAGAGCTGTTTGCTAAATTGTGAGGAATGATTACCTCTGGCTGTGGGATTTCAGAGGGCAGCAACTTTTTCACTCTCCGCTTTTAAGCGCTATTTCTGTTTTGGAGGACTATAAATTATTTTGATAAGGAGAATGTATTTTCATTGGGAGGGAAAAGGTTAAGGCTGAAGAAGAGTTCTAATGTGTTTTCTTCCACATTTGAATCAAACCATGGCAAAAGTTAGCTACCGGTGCTGCTGTAGAAGGCCAGTCTGGAAGTGGTGTGAAATTTCTGAATCAGAAACTGAGACAGGGAGATCTTTTCATCTGTTTTCAGGGATTCATCTCCATTCTTCCAATACAGCATCAGATCTTCATCTGTATATGCGTCTTTGGGGAGAGGAAAATTAATTTGAATCTTTTGCTTCTGATGCAGTTTGAAGCAACAGAGAAATAATTTACCAGCCTAGGAGGAAACAGGTCTTAACCCTGGCAGGTGGTACTCAGTCTCATGGTTACTAAAATGACACAAGGTCAGAGAGGGAATAAGGCAAAGATCTGTCATTAGGAATACTGATACTTACAGCTTTCCAGCTCCAAAGAACAGGTCTGGGAGTCCAGGGGAAAGTGGCTGAAGTCCATGTTGCACATGGCAGTGACCGTAATCCTAGACAACCCAAACATGCATGTTGGCTTGTACAGAGAGTTACTGCTCAGAATAAGGAGAACACACATGTGACCAAGTGCCTCTGCCTCCCCAAGTGTACTTCAGAAGTCTGGAAATCCAGGCATCTAAGTTACAGAACCTTAACTTTTAGAGTTTTGTCTTCTGTAGAAGCACCAATAATTGGTGCTCTGCCTGGATCCTAGCTACTGAGGGTGCTGACTGCTAATGGCTCACATCTGCACCTGTCTCTGTCTCTTATCATTGGTTTCATCCAGCCTCCCCCAGAGACACCTGGGAGGTTATGCCCCCTTCACTCCCCTACCCGAGGCTATCAGCATCTAATTCTAACAAACTTTACAAGCGAGCTAGGAAGATGTAAATGAGATTGTATAATTATTCAAGTTAGCCCCAAAGCCAATATACAACGGCACTCAATAAGCAGTAGCTATTGTTATTTTTTTTTAATCTTTATTACCAGGAAACCAGTATTATAGGTTCTCAGGGGTGGAAGGTACAGAGAAGGTTATTGTCTCCCGCAATTCGTTCAGGCTCAACTAGTCTCCTAACCCAGGCTTAAGATCCCCGATGACAGAGAATTCACGAGCTACTAGCCATTTCATCATAGAAAGTTCTAACTGGCATGAGAAGGCTCATACCATCCCATGTAGTCCACAGACCCAACCACAGTGACAAACTCGTCGGGGCCAAAGAGACTAACCACACATATTAGAATGGCATTGAGCAAAGAAACCATGACCCCATGGGCAGTTACCTCATGCTGTACAGCACATGCCCATCCGGGAACACCCTCAGCATGATGTTGTCAGTGGTGGTGTCATGGGTAAATGACCTTTTGGAGTGAACAAAGAAGACGTCGGGGACCCAGATCTTCTTTACCAGTCGGCCATCAAAGGTCATGCTCTTGTTGCTGGCACTGGGGAAGGCCAGCCTCTCATCCTTCCAATAATGCCGCAGGTACAAGGTCATGGTAAAGTCCTGTGGGAGCAAAAGAAGACCAGACAGAAATGGCTTAGAAAGCTTCCTTCCTTAAAATCGACCTCTCATCTGCTGCTGTAACAGACACCTCAGGCTCAGCCTTCGGAGTCAAAAGTGATAGTTCTGCAGCCCTGCCTGAGATGGCAGAGACAATGGCACTGCTGTGACAGGAAAGAGAATGGCTTATTTTTGTGTATCATGAGTTTGGAGCCAGGAGACTGAGCAACCTATCCTTCCGGCTTTGCAGATTAATACTGCAGCTGTGATGCTGACAGCCTGGCCTGGGGGTCAGCAGGGTGAGATCTCCCCAGAGCCCTGTTCCCTCTCACCTAGACATTAGCACACATGGCTTCTTACTGGCTAACATTCAATTTCAGCTTAGTGGACACTTCTAGAAACTAGACAGTCAAGTGTTCCATTTAGGAGGGTTTTTCTATCATCGGATTTGTAAGATCTTTGAAAGTAGAATTGTGACTTGCCCACCACGGAATCCCCAGGCTCTAGTTTAGTGCAGGCCAAGGCACGTAGTGGGTACTTAATAAATATTTTCAGGATGGAAAAATCAAGGGGATGGTCGAAGAGCCTTCCCTCACCACCTGATCTTGCTGGGCACTGCCAAGGAGAGTGTAGGGGAGCTATGCTCACTGAGGGCACTGGCGATCAAAGAACGGCAGAATTTCCATCTGAAAACGTCCACCTCCCACTCTCCTCCAAGTATGTATGCTTCATCAAACCACTCATATCACGTGAGGAGTATGTTCAAAGGATAAGGTGCTGGGCCTCACTCCCACAGACTCTAAATCAGGAAGTCTGAGCCAGGGCCCAGAAATCTGCATTAAACTAACTCCTCAAGTTATTTTTACCCATGACGCTTGAGAACTCCTGCTCTAGACTTTACTGCCCTTGGGCCAACTTCCAAGGCCCAGCTTCATTCCTTCCAGCTCTGGCTCTGCCCACTCAGGCACAGCCTGCACCAATGCAGCCCTGCCAGCCACACGCTCTCATAGAAACTTAGCCTCGAGATCCCACACTGCAGGCTGCCGCCAAGTGTTCTGCATACCATGTCTACTTCCGAGATGCTGTCCAGGCTCTCCACCTGCACGTCCACACCCACTGGGATGGCAGGGCCTGCAGAAGGGCAAAGATAACTGGTTAAAGGCACATTCCCCTCCACCACTGGGCTGGGAGACCATCCCAACTCCCTTCTTGGGATAGCCTGACTGAAGCAGGAGGGAGGCAGTGGTTCAAATTCCGTGAGGGTTTTCTTGCTACTTCCTGATGTGTTTGTTTCCTGAGGGCAATGACTGTCTGCCTTACGTGCCTTTCCTGGGCCAAGGTGATTTTTAATCTCTGCCTGCTGCATGAGTCAAAGAGCTGGATTCCTATTGTGTAGTCTCAGGGCTCTCTGTAGGGTAGACGTATTAATATTGTGCTAGTGTTTGAGTGGAGACCCTAGTCATTTGTCCTCCTGTGACATCTCAAAAGGATAGAATGAGAGACCAAGAATAAGGCCTAAGAACCTCTAATGTGGGCTTGGGACACCTGCAAGCCCAGGGCTAGATTCATTCAGTCATTCAAGCCCCACCTACACAGTACCTAACAGATAGCTGGGGTCCTGCCCACTAGAAGCCTTTTACATCGTGTGAGATGAGATCTCTTACATGTACTGTTAGATCACAGTGAAAAACAACACCATACGGAATTTTGAAAACTTCAGGATATGTCATATGAAAAGTACGAGAATACATAGCACAGAAGGTCGGCACTCAATTTCATCTGGCCAGTGATGAGATTTCTAAAACTGTGTTTATCTGTGGGTTCCTGTTCTATTTTTTGGTCTGAGTGATGATCACATTGGTGGGTTCACTTTGTGATAACTTAGTGGGCTTTACGCTTACAATTTATGTGCTTTTTTTATATGTATGTTATGCTTCCACAAAATGTGTGGTTGTTTGGTTTTTTTTTTTTTTAGATTTTAATATGTATTTTTTAAAAACTGAGAATGGAGGGAAAAACAAAAATCTATGTCTGTCAAACATATTAATGAATGCTATTGCACTCACAGGCAAGAACTGTTTCTGAGAGGGTTAAGTGGCAGCTGAGCCAGGCATCCCAGGGAGGGACTTGTCCAGAGGCCAGGCCCACTGCCCTGGATCCTCTGAGCCCTAGCCCGGGAATGCAGGACCCCAAAATCCTGACCCATAGTGGTCTGAGTAGGAAGAACCTTAAGGTGGCAGGGGAAGTCTGGGTCTTAGGGAATGAGATGGACTGTAAGGGACCAAGACTTTGGCCATGGGCAGAGAGGGAAGATCAGAGGTGCTAACATGAAATAGAAACCAGAAAGCTCAACGCTGTTTCCACCCAAATACAGGTGTCCTCACGGAGGTGGCCCAGGGCATTTGATGGGCTCACCGACTCCCCCCGAAACTCCCCCATAGGCTTGATAATACCTGCAATCCCACCATTAAAAATTTGCTTTTTGGGCTGATCTCTATTGAATAGAAGCATTTTATTTATTACTGGCGGGATTTAGTGGCTATTTCCTGTGTTCTTAAACATGAAAGCAAATGAGTATAATGTTTTATCTTTTTATTTTTACTTTTTCACCTCTCAGAGAAATCAGGATGTAAACTGGTCTTTTTATTTTCCTGTGTTCCTCAACTGATAGCTTAGGCCAGGGCCCATGAGAAATCTCTGCTCTGACAGCAGTATGGTATTCTCTTCTTATTCCAGGCTCTAGGAATGCTTTAAAGGTGCCAGAAGCCCAATGTTCCATGTGGAGAGGAGGACCTCTCCTGAGGGCTGAATAGTCTGCCTTTCTCTCCTGAGGGCCTTGCAACACAAGGGAGGGTCTGCCAATAGCCTGGCTGGGGCCCTCTCCCAGTACCCAGATCCCTGCACTCCTGCATAGGGCTGTGTGCTTCTAACATTGCCAGTGGGGAAGTGTGGTGGGTTAATCTCCTCATCCTCTGGACTCTTTGTTAGCCTGAGATATTAAAACAGCCTAGAGTCCAAGCTCTTAACCCCTGATGGCGCTGCTTCTGTGGCAGCTATGCTGCACTCCACCCACGCACCATGTGACCTGCCATATCCGGTGTTTCAGGAGCCAAAGGAAAGAAACGATAAAGGCATCACCCTCTTTGGACCCACTTCCCGGTGGTCTTGTTTTCAGATAATGCTCACAATGTTTGACCAGCAGCTGGTTTGGGCTAAGGACACTTTCCAGATAAATATATCAGCTTGCTTGCTACCTGTTACTGTCTCTCTGTTCTCAGGGCCCGCCTTGCTCTCCACAGCTCCAGCCACCCTTCTAAGAGAAATTTGATAAAGCCTGTGAGGGTGACATCAATGCTGGAGTGCAGGCCACGTTCTCAGGGAAACTGGGCTGTTGGGGAGGTAAGCAATCTGTGTGTTCAGGAGGCTCCAGCGCTGCATTCTGAAGGACTCACTCCTAAGCTAGAACAGAACCAATGGCCCTGCCCTCTTTGATCCAGAAGCATGGAGCTGACCTTTGCCTTTGACCTGCCCCACAGCCAAAGGCTAAGGCTCCCTGGATCTACTGAACTCTGCATTTTGTGGTCCTATGTAAACTGTTGGGGGAGGTATTTTTCAAGCAGAAGGAACGTGGTCTTTTTACTTCTTCCATGAACAGTTTTATGTTTTGAGTGAGACTGAGTCCTACCAGGTATTAGAAAGAAAATAGTTAAACTAATGAGGCATCCATGCCTTGGCTCATTAACATAGCTGTGGGTTTTTCTGCTTTCAGAGAGGGATCTGGTGAGCCAAATAGAAGTCGCTCGTGTAATTTCAGGCAGTATGGCCAGTGAGGGGACAAATTCAAGGCAGCATAAGAGAAATACATGTTTAGCCAAGGGCTTTGCTTGTTCCTAGGCTTTCTGCCATTATTTCTCTTCACGTGGTCCTGAAAAGAGCACATTAGGAATTTATCCATTTTTTGAAATTAAGACATATGTCATTTCTTCCCCACCGATGCTTTAAGAATGAATATGAGATAGAATTTTCAGACAAACTAAAATTGAGAGAATTTTCCAAGAAGCATCCTGCCCTAAACAAAGGCATTTTTCAAGCAGAAGGAACGTGATCTCAGAAGGAAAGCTGGGCATGCAAGAACGAATAAAGTCCAATAAAAATGGTAAATATATGCATAATTGTAAGCAAACATTGACTACATAAAATGCATTGTAGGGTTGAAAAACTAAATGAAAATACACAACAAATATAACATTTAAGGAGGGAGGGATTTAAATGGTTTGAAAGTGTCCCGAGGTCATTGCCTTGTCAGGAGAACAATAAAAGTTGCTAATTACCAAACCAGTGAGATAAGCCAAGGGATAAACCATGTTGTTTTCTGGGAAACCACCAAAAAATTCTAAGAATATGATTTTCAAAACTAAAATAGGAAAGCCAAAATAGAAATAACCAAAAATAATCAATCTAAAAGAAAGCAAGAAAGGAAAGAAAGAAAGAAAGAGAGAGAGAGAGAGAGAGAGAGAGAGAGAGAGAGAGAGAGAGAGAAAGAAAGAAAGAAAAAGGAAAGAAAGAGAGAGAGAGAGAGAGAGAGAGAGAGAGAGAGAGAGAGAAGTTATATTGAAAGATTGTTGTTGTTGTTGAAACAGGCAGTGTTGTTGTTATTATTGAAAAGAAAGAAAGAAAGAATATAGAATAAATAAGTTGGACAATAAAAAGGACAGGGTAGGATGATAAATAAACTAAATGCTCCCATTAACAAACAAATATTGTCTAACTTGATAATTCAGAAATGCTGAGAGTTTAAGCATATATTTTTCAACAGAAATGTTAGTGTAAATTGGTGTATTTTACTTAGCCCAGGTGGAAGTTCAGAGTGTCTGGCAGTGGGGCAGGGTTGGGCCCCGACTAGACAGGTCTGTTTTTGCATATTAAATTTAAGAAATTTGTTCGCTATCCAGTGGAGCCTCTTCTAGACTTTAACAGCAATTGGAGTTCAGGTCACAGATCAGGCTCAGGAGGGAGACTGAGAGTCCTCATCAGCTTAAGCGGGGGCAGCTGGTTGTGGGAGGGGCTGGGTGTCTGCAGGGAGGAAAAGGGGCCCAGGGACCTCAGAGAAGGAGCCAGGGAAGAGCTATCACAGAGACCGCAGGGGGAGGGAGTTTCAACAGAGGAGGGCGGCCATCCGAGAGAGGTCAGGGAGGCTGAGGCCCAGGAAAAGACTCCTCATCACGACAAGTGCCATGGGGCAGGAGCAGGTGATAAGTAGGAAGTGGAGACAGCTGGTAGAGGAGGGAGAGTGGAAGAGTTTACAGCAAAAGGAAAATGGACACCAGGGCACAAGACATTTTAAAATCTCACTTCTAGAAGTCTCCTTAAAGGTCAGTCATCCAGTAGTTTTCAAACTTGAATGTGGATCAGCATCACTGCAGGGCTTGTAAAAACCCAGACGCCTGGGCCTTCCCCCAGAGTCTCTCGTTCAAGAGGCCTGGGGTAGGGGCCCAGAATTACATCTCTAACAAGTACCCAGCGATGCTCAAAGAAGCATATGAGCTAATGTTTCCTACCTTCTCTCCTAAATTCATTCCTTAGACATTTGAATTTATTATAGAAAGTGTTCCCCTGTATTCTAGAAGCTGATATGGGGAAGGCACTACAGGCCTAGCCAGTGCCCCAACCTGCCCCTGGTCACCGACTGGGTCCCGTTTCTTGGGCTTCCCCAACTCATTCAATCTCAACCCACCCAACATTGACCTCTGGGTTTGCCACTCCAGGCCCACGTTCCACCCTGCTCCCCCCTGCTCTGTGCTGAGGAGCTGACCTGTATGGGCAGCGCTAACATTTGCAGGCCCACCCCTAGGCAAGAGTACAACTAGAGGCCCATATGCCATATGCTTGAGTATCTAACGGTTATAAGAAACTGCAAAGTGACATACATCTTATCATATTTCTTTGAAAAATACACTTCACATAAACCCAGAACACCAAGTCCAACTTCAGAACTCAGACTCCTCTGGGCCAGCACATGGCAGGACAGGGCGAATGGGCCCCTCTTCTTCTACCCACAGCAGCACCCTGCACAGAGAAGAGCCTCTTGTGCACATGGACACTCCCGCCCATGGATCTCAGCTCCATCCAACCCCCTTCTGACAGCCACCCTTCAGTCACCTCTCAGAACCAGATATGCCTATAGACACAGAGCAGTCCCCGTGGGGAAGGGGCCTAAGCAGGTACTGGAAGTAGCTCAGGGCTATGTGGACAGGTAACTCTGGGTCCCTGAACCTAAGTGTAGCCTAGAAAGGAGACCCCAGGTGGGCACACTCACTTGGCTCACAGACCGTACCCTGCCGACAGGTATGTTGCCATGGCAGGGTCCCCTTTCCCAAGCCCAAGGCTGCTGCTGACAATAGGCCCTTGCCCTCTGCCGTCTGGTTGGGCTCAGCCAACAAAGGTGCCAGTAGATGTCAGAAGGCAGGAGGAGAGTGAGAGGAACTGATTCTCTCCCAGAACACTCCCTTCAGGGTGACCGGTGACAGCCCTCCTTCAGAAGCCGAGGCTCCTGTCTGTTGGGGTGGCCCCTTTCCACAGCTCTAACTCTTTTCTAGATTCAGGTAAAATCTGGAAAAGATATTCACTCCTCCCGCAGTTCAGGCCTCTACTTGGTAGTGGCTCTGCTCTCTTCCAGCCCTCTGGGCTTCACTTCAGATTGTTAGTTTCCTCGAACCCCGCCCACACTTCAAGAACAGACCATTAAACTCTCCACACTTGCCCCTTTGAGCAGGCCATCTATTTCAAGACTGTTACTTTACCTTTTCCAATTGCTTTTCCAGGTCTCCATCTCAGTGAATGGTCTTCCTCAGGTCAGACACTTAGGTGTCCCAGGCTCCTCTGATTCTATCAGAGGCCATCTCCCTCCTTAGCACCTCACAGACCCACCCCTCCCCCACTTCTTTCTACAGCCTTAGCTTAATCTCCCATCAACTCTGGTCTGGACCATTGCTGAGGTGGTCAGCCATTGTCCAGCATCCATTCTTAAAGGCTCCAGCATCCTGCGCACAGACGCAATGTGAACTTCCTAAGGCACACGTCTCATCCTGTCATTCCTCAGCCTGAGCCGTGCTGCTGAGAATCCAAACACAGCACGGCCCTCGTGGAGCTGCCCTGCCCTACAAACCACACTTTCCTCTCTGTGTCCCCTCCCTATGTACACATACACGCGCGCGCACGCGTGCCCACACCTGACATAGTGCAGCCACACAGAGCCACTCACATGCCCTGACACACCCTTATCTGTGAGCACCCTTCTCCCTGGCTTGTCCTCCTTTCTCCGTCCTCTGGGCTCACCCACCATGCATCTTTCTAGACTCTTTGTGAGAATTACCTCCCTGAACGAAGACTTCTCTGATCCCCTCTCTTGGGAGAACTGACCACTCTCTCAGTTCCCCCATCCCATAAGTAGAAGCGTCCTACATTGCTTCTGCAACACTTGATTGCACTTAATCATTTATGTTTCCCCATCGACTGTTAGCTCCTTGAGAACAATCTATTGTTTCAGCCAAAATAATTGAATGTAAAAGATTCCAACAGCATGAGCTTCCCAGGCTAGCGTGGCTGCTTGGCATTTCTCTTCACTGGCTCCTTGGGCAGTGGTTTCCTGGAGCCCATGACCATACTTGGCTGCAACCACGACCAGCCCCTGTTGTGCCCACCCCATGGTTCTTGACCTATTCTTCCCAGCAGCTCTCGCAATTTGATATATATATATTTTTTAATTATTGGGGTGACATTGATTAACAAAATCAAATAAGTTTCAAGTGTATCATTAAACAGTGAGTCTTATATATATTGTATTGTGTGTTCACCACGCAGAGTTAGATTTCCTTCCATCACCAAATATCTAACCCCTTTTACTCCTATCTACCTCCTCCCTCTCCCATTTCCTTCTGGTAACCACTCATCCACTGACCATGTCCATGAGTCTGTTTGTTTGTCATGTTTATTGCTTTCAGTATTACAATGGACTATTACTCAGCCATAAGAAAAGATGAAATACTGTCACTTGCGACAACATGAGTGGATCTTGAGATAATCATGCTAGGTGTAAAGAATCAAACGGAAGTTGAAAAACCACAATACCACTCATATGTGGCATATAAAATCGAAAGCAATAATTTGACATTTTGATTTGAGGGTTTTGTTAACACTGGTCTCCCCAACAAGAGCTGAAAACTCCAAGGACTGTGGCTGTCTTGCTCACCCTGAGACCCAAGTGCCACTGACCTTGCCTGACACATAACAGCTCAGGAAAACACATATTTCTCTTAAGAATAATAGTGTTTTGGTTGGAGAACCTAACCTACTTTGTTGCCACCATTCTTCCTGAGTATCCTGACAAATTCCTTGGATATAATCAAAAGAATCCATGATGACACTACATTGCCCCTTTACCTCTCATGTATACAGTCTGAATTAAAAATCAGCCTTGGGCTAGTGGAATTGTAAAATAGTACAGCTGTTGTTGAAGAAAGTGTGGTGGTTCTTCAAAAAGTTAAACACAGCCACAATGCAATATACATATGACTTACTGTTGAAGTGTACACTTGAAACTTATTAGATTTTATTATCAATGTCACCACAATAAATAAAAAAATAATTTAAAAAAATCAAACATAGAACTACCATATGATCCAGCATTTCTACTTCTGAGTATATACCTAAAAGAATTGAAAGCAGGATCTCAGATATTTCTACACACACATTAATAGCAGCATTACTCACAATAGTCAAAAGGTGGAAACAATCCAAATGTCCATTGACAGAAGAATGGAAAAACAAAATGTGATGTAATCATACAATAGAATATTATTTGGCCTTAAAAAGGAAGGAAATCCTGTCACATG
This sequence comes from Pteropus medius, assembly GCF_902729225.1. Taxonomy (NCBI): domain Eukaryota; kingdom Metazoa; phylum Chordata; class Mammalia; order Chiroptera; family Pteropodidae; genus Pteropus; species Pteropus medius. The sequence continues at coordinate 7,927,656 of NW_024354500.1, read as the reverse complement.
CTACAACCTGGATGAACTTTGAAGACATTATGATAAGTAGATAAGCCAGTCACAAAAGCCAATCAAAAACTGTATGATGCCATTTGTATGGGGTACTGAAAGTAGTCAAATTCATAGAGACAGAAAGTAGAAGGGTGGATATCAGGACTGGGGGAAGAGGGAAGTGGGGGGCTATTGTTTAAAGAATACAGAGTTTCAGTTTAGGAAGATGAAGTTCTGGAGATGGATGGTGGTGACGGTTACATGACACTGTGAATGTGCTTAATGCCACTGAAGTGTACACTTAAATATGGTTAAGATGGTAAATCTTATGTTATATATATTTTACCACAACTTTTTAAAAATCAAATTTTAATTTTTAAAAATCAGCATGCAACATTTCTTTTAGCAAATGGAGAAAAACCCCGGGCCTCTGGAGGTTCCTCTAACCAGGACACACCATGGAACCAGGCAGCTGGGAGCTTAGACAAGGTATTTGTGTTCTGACTGATCCCTGGGATTATTAGGAAGCTGCTAGATTTTTAATCTTTTCTCTTTCCACACTGAAAAGGTCATCCAAGGGGTATCTAGTCTTAGACCAATTCCTCTTTATCAATTACTTTAAAATATCAATTCTTAAGAAAGTCTCTCTCAGAGAAAAAAAATGTAGGAAGAGAAGACATACCCCGCAAACATTGGGGGAAGTCTCTGTTCACCTGGCCCGCTTGGTATGTGTGGGTGCTAAGGAGAGAGAGGTGTAGGCTCGGTGTGGTTGGAGCAGGCTGGGCCCAGGGGCCTGGCGCAGGGCTGCCCCCAAGGAAGGAGCTCCTTCTGTTACTTGCACAAAGTCATCTATGTGCTGTCTGCCAGCCTCCTCCCTCAGAGACCCACTCAGTCCCTGGCCAGTGCCTCCTGCCCAGGAATGAGGTGCTAGATAGAATGGGGACCCTCAGGAGCACCCACAAGGAAGGCTTCTTGGCTCTAAACCATCTCCAGATGCTTCCAGGGATTACTGGTTATCACAATCATTGGAACCACAGGCAGTGGGGAAGCCCCTCCTGCAATGGCCCAGTCCCACCTGCTTGGCCAGGACTGCTGGAGTCACAAACCTCGTTCACGGGCTTATGGGGGCGTAGAGCCATAGCTCTTCACTATGTGCTCCCCTTCCTCTCTTTTAGACAAGTGACATCTGGACACCCAAGAAATGCCTGCAGGGGATAAAAGGTGCCCAGAGGCCCAACTGCCCTGGAGGAGAGCGTTGGAAGGAAGGAGGAGGGGCCCCTACTCTGCTTTGGTCACTGAGATCTTGACAGCTGATGTGTAAGAAACTCAGGTCTTATCACGCACCTGCTAGGGTGACACCTTCTTCCCTACAGCTTCCCTCAAAGTCAGAGCCTTCCCCAGACTCAGAAGCTTACTCAGGCAGGGCAGGGGACTATCCTGACCCTTGACGCTCTCGGAGAGCCTGCCCACCTCTGGGCCCAGCAGTTCATGGACCAGGGCACAGAAAGTCCAATTTTCTCCTCAAACATGGCTTGAGGAAGGAGCACCCTGACTGGGGCTGCAGCCTATTGGAGATTCTGTTCATAGCCGAGTTTTCTGGGAACATGGCAGGACTTCACCAGCTGTTGAGGAGGGACATTTTTATGAAGCTTTCAGTTTTGCAGCTGACATCACAGAAGAAACCCAGTTTCTGCCCCCCAGTTGTTCTGTGGCCATCACTTAAACCCCTGTACCCCAGGTTCTTCTTCTGTAAACCCAAGGTATTGACCAGGTGACTGCTCAGGCTCCTGCCAACAACAACAGCTTCCAGTAGAAAGTTACAACACATAGTTCAGAATATCGCCCACACCCCAACACATGCACCTGCCCCACAAAACTGTGTATTAGGTCAGGGCCACGATATGACTTTTGAGGGCCCTAGGCATTTTTGCTTTCATGGGCTTCTTCTTCCATTAAAAAATATTTTAAAACATTTTATAACTGTATTGGGATAAAGATGAATATATTAATATTATATATTAAAAACATTTTCTTCTCTCTAAAATTTCATTTTTTCCTTCTGATTTTAAAATAAATTAAAATATTTTGGGAGGCCCTTAAGAGTATCATTTGTGAGCCCTAGATGCTATGCCTATTCTGCTTAATGGATATGTTAGCCCTGCACTGAGGGACATACTGGTAGAGGGGACAAGAAAGAGACCCAAATTGGAGGAAGAGTCGAACCTCAGTAGCAGTGTGACCTGAGTCAGTCACTCCACCTCTCTGTGCTTCAGTGCCCCCGCCTGGGTATAATAATGGTATCTACCCCTCAGAGTACTTGTAAGGACTGAAATATGATCGTATATGTAAGTACCTTGATTGGATTGGTTCCTGGCACAGAGGAATCACTATAAAAGTGTTCGTTGTCATGAAAGCTACTGTTTATTGTTGTTCTAGCTACTTAGCTGAATCTCTGTATCTTAACTAACACCCTACAAGAAAGGCAAGGTGAGCTCCCTGCTTACACAAATGTCCGACTTGGACTTTCTGGAGCAAATACAACGATCTGAGAACTGCTTTTTAAGGAAACTTTTATTTTCATAAAATTCCTTGGTGGTATTATTCATGGTGAGCCTCCAGGGAACCAGAACTTCCAGAGAGGCAGCAGCCTCCTGATCTGAACCAGCGGTGATGAATGAAGTACCTGGGCAAGAAGAAGAAGCAAGGGCTGTGACCTGCTGCCTACTTTTATCCCCCTGCTCAGCAGGTGTCAGAGCTCAGAAAATGGAATGGAAGGCTTTGAGGCCTTTTAAAATACAGAGGCCTCTGAGATAATTTAATGTCTTAATTCTTTAACAGACAAGACACACAGAAGAAGGCCTGATAGATGGGTTTTTCTAAGGGGATGTGAATGAATATGTGCCAGGGGCTTTACATGCATTATCTCATTTAATCCCCACAACAACCCCAGACGTAGGGGTTACTATCCCCATTTTACAAACCAGCAAACAGAGGCCACTAACTTGCCTGCCTGTGACCCCTACTCCTTCCTGCCTCCCCAGGAGAATTCCGGGACCTAAGGGAAGATCAAGAGTGGAAAGAAAGGGAAATGGAAGCCGGCCATTTTGGGTCTGTCCTGGCCAGAGTCCATCAGCTGAAAAACTCCGGGCCTCAGTTTCCCCACATGCATGAAGCGGGAATTGGCCCATACCTCAGGCATGTTTCTGCTCTCACCCAACTCCCTGCATGGTTGGGCAGAGCAGGCGGCTGACTCCTTCCCTAGCCTTCCCATGGCATTTCTCCAGTTTCTGGAAGGGACAACCACCGACCGTGCCACCCCTCCCTGACCCCAAGAGCAGGGAAGCTCCTTTGGGACCAAGTCTGCAAGTGGACTTTGTAAGGGGCTTTTGCAAAATGGTTGTTGCTGCGTTGGAAAGCAGGCGGCTCCTCAAAACCCAGCGAGGCATGGGGTGGCTGAGTGGGAAAGCCATTTTGTGTCCAGACTCTCCCTGCTGGCTCTTACTTTTTTCCAGGAGAGGAATGTTGGCAGCAGTAGGGCATGTCCTTTCTGAATATAAACAGCTTAGTCACCACCAATCAGCTCCTCTTCAGTCAAGACCCCTCTCCACTCACTTCCTTCCAGCTCTTTTCTCCTTGGAAAAATTAGTGACTATGGGAGCGAGTTGGGCTTATCCTACTGTGAGTGAGAAAATCAGGGCCCCCAAGAAGGTATGTGCCTGAGAGAACTGAACAGAACAGCAGCAGGTAGCCTTGGGGACAAGGCCCTACCAGACCAAGGGGAAGACGCAATCCTACCTCCAAAGGCAGGCCTCATGGTGAAATCATGATCCTCCACTCTGAGAAGAGGCTGAGGCTTTCCTTTCCGGATTTTGGTCACATCGAGGTTCTTCTTATATAGGTGACTGCAAAGACAAGCAAGATATTTTTCCATTGGCCCCCAAGGCATTGAGTGAGATTATCTGGGGAGATTACTTCTTGTAAGAACTATCGGTTAGGCATCTTTTCTCCATCAGATATCAGACTGAGGGACACACTTCCCCACCACCTCTCTCTCCCCCCAGGCCCTCACAGGCAGACAAACCAGAGAACCAGGACCTTCCAGAGCCTTCCTAATGCAAATACCTCCCAGGCAGGACACCATTCTACCTTGACAAGCTCTGAATCATCAAAAATTATGATCGGATGACAGTTTCTGGGTTGAATGATGGAGAATTAAAATGTGCAGGTTTTTTTTTCTTTTTAAACATTTCTTTTATGTTATTATAACATTGATTTTGTGATAAATAAAACTCTGAGACAAATATAAAGTTTTAAAGTGCTGGTATTATCCTAGTCAGACCTGATGCTCCTTCTATCGGTCCAATTGGCAGCTGTCTGCAGAATTCACCCTGGTGCAGAGCTTCAACCCCCAGGAGAACAAACAATTCACAGCCAGCAGGGATCAAGGCCAAGTTGGGGACAAAGTTGCTCCAGCCACCCACGTGGAAGCTGGGGCTGGAGGACCCTAGTTCACTCTCTTTTCTCTAACCCAGATGACAAAGGAGCAATTCTCTCCTCTCCATTCACAATCACTATTTCCAGATCATTTTTTTTCCCTCACCACAACCACATGTAATCCTAAAGCAGTAAAATCCAAAATATTCTAAAGCAATATTCTACTGACAGGATTACCACTTAACAAAAAAAAAAAAAGAAAAAAGGAGGAGAGAGAGAGGAAAGATAGGGAGAGAGGGAGGAGGAAAGAAGAAAAACAGTAGAGGAAAAAGGGAGAGAAGAGGGAAGAAGGAAGGAAGGAAGGAAGGAAGGAAGGAAGGAAGGAAGGAAGGGCAGGTCATTTGGACATTTGGGTCTGAAAGAATGTGAGATCTAATTCTTGACAGAAAAAAGTAAATAACCTTATAAGAAGTCAGTGTTACCATAATTTTTATGATGTGTAGGCTATTTAGGTTTTCAGAGGTAAACAAAGATTTTTCTGAGTGTTTATTAATCATTTATATGCCTCTATTTTATTCCCAGTGTTCTTGTTACATTTCATTTATTTTTTTAAAAGAGCACCAAGCATATTTCCTGTTTAAACTCTGTAAGAGAAAAGTAACAGGTTTCCTCTCTTGAGGTCTTGTTCTCTGAGACATCTTCCTATGAAATCCTTCTTAACTTTCATTCTCTACCAGCTCAGCTCAGATGGTGTCATTCAATGGGAGGTCTAAATCTATGCTGATCAATAAAGTAGCCATTAGCCACATGTGGCTATTTAAGTTAATCAAAATGAAATAAAATTAATATTTAGTTCTTAAGTTACACTAGCCATACTCATGTGCTCAATAGCCACATGTTTCTGGTGACTACTATGTTCACAACTGCAAAAAGTTTTATTATTCAGTGCTGGTCTAAAGGTTGGCCTGTCCCCCTCACCCTCCTCCCACCCAAGAAGGAGATTTCCCTATAAGCTGGGGCTTCCGACCTTGTAGCCCTACTCTTAGAGCCACTTGGCCTGGCTCCAGACCTCCCAATCATTCCCCCACTTCCAGTGAGAGCTCTGCCACCGACCGTTTCTCTCCATTCATTTCCTCCTATCAACCTTGCGGACGTCAATATAAATATGGTCAGATGTCCCATACTCTGGTTACACAATTCCTCGACTCAAATTCATTTGCTAAACACGTTTCTATGAGGCACACACTCTGTCCAGATACTGTTCAACTCATGGGGACAACAAACATTCACTGCCTTCACAGGGCTGATAGCTTTGTGGGGGAGATAGACAGTAAACAAGTAGGCAGTTAAATAATATAACTCCAGGAAGTGCTGAATGCCATAAAATATAAAAAGCAGAGTGAGGAATAAGAGAGAGGTGGGTTGGAGTGGAGGATGGTCAGGGAAGCCTTCTGAGACCTGGAGTTGAGGGAGAGAGCACACCAAAAAAAGAGCTGAAGAAAGTGCATTCTGAGAGAGGGAATATAGCATGTATAAATGTTCTGAGGTGAGTCTGGCTTGTGAGGAACAGTAAGAAACCAGTAGGCTAGAGAACAGCAAGGAGAAGGAATGAAGTAAGAAAGGAGGTGGGAGATAAGGTCAGGGACCAGATTATGAGACCCTCATGAGTGTGAGCCTGAGTGGGGAGACGTATGGAAATTCTGAGAGAGGGAGTCAAAAGGTCTGGTTTAGGACCTGATGAGATCACTTGGCTAATGTGTAGAGAAAACTAGGAGGGCAGTGTAGAAATGGGAGACCATTGGGAAACTTGCTGAGAGAACATGGTGCCTGGATTAGGGCAGTGGTTTGAGGTCGGGGTAGGGGGCGTGGGATAGAGAAATGTGGCCAGATCTGAAAGAGGTAGAGCTTCCACTCTCACTGGTCTCTTCTTCTTCCTGCTGATGGATTAGGTATGGGATATGAGGGGAAGAGAGGACCCAGGTCTAGGATTTGACAGCTGGGTGAATGGTGGGGACATTTCCTGAGAAGGTAAAAACTGAGGGAGTGGCATATTTTGGGGGAGGGGGTTGCATCTAATTGATATGAGTCATTTTGATTTCCAGATGCCTGTGAGACATTCAGGAAGAAGGTGAAAATAGGTTGGGGGCAGCCAGGAAGGCAGGAGCAGTAGCAGTGTGTTCACTTCCTTCAGGCTCGTAGGTACCTGAGCCAAGGCCCTGAGGGCTGGCTTCTCCAAACAGGGAGGACCAACTTCTGCCTGAACCTTGTCTTTCAGTTCAGGACACGCGGTTTCTTCCTGCCTCTCTGACAGCCTGTTCCACCCCGTAAACGCCAGTGTCCCCAGGGCCCTGCCCCAGCCACCTTCTCCTCTCTCCTTGCACTCTCTTTGGCAGGCTGATCTATGTTGGTAGCTTCAGTTGTGATTAACATGCTGATGATTGCTAAATCTATGCCCTCTGCTCCAGACCGGTATATCCAACTGTCTGATTATCCCTGCTTGAGTATCCTATAAATATTTAAACTGATCACATTCGTACTTTGGTTTAGGACATGCTGAGTTTGAGGTGACTTCGCTCAAGGAGAAGTGGGCATTAGATTGACATGGGGGAAGGGAAGAAAGGGGTGTGGCTGAAATGAACAAAATGAGGCTGCAGAGGTAAGCAGAGACCAGGCCAGCACAGCCTTAAAGATTGAGTTAAAATGTTTGTCTTTATCCAAAGGCAAAGAGAAAACACTGAAGGCTGTTGAGCAACTGGAGGAAGAAGCCATGATCAGATTTGCTTTTAGACAAGCCCATTGTAGTAACGTATCCAAGGAGAGTCCGATGTGACTTCTTCCTCCCCTTTAGCTGAGATATGGGAACGAAGTGCACTTCCCTTGAAGCATATATGGTCACGGTCCAGGTGCTTCTAAGGAGCTTCCACTCGCACCCATCTCTTCTTCCAGAAGTCAACAGGGACCAGGTTCCCAGCGCAGTGACCGCATGAGGGGCCAAGTTCAGATACCCCAGTAAAGCACCCTGGCTGGGGACGTGGAGGAAGAGCTCAGCCTCAAGGCTTAGCAGATCACGGACATTAAATTTTGAGGGCAGCACCTCGCTGCCCCTCTGTCTCTCAGGCAGCAAATCCCTCCCAGTCTGCAGAGTCCCCACATCCATTTAGAGGAGAGGATTAGGGAAGCAGAAGTCCCAGAGGGCCAGTACCCCAGCAAAAGCGAGGATGGAAATCCCAGTGTCTCTAATGAGAGCCCAGAATGTATTTAAGGGTCCACTTATTTAGTAACTCAAGCCACTGATATCCTGAGCCTTGGGCTAGTTCAGTGAGGCAGACACCCTCGATTCATCCTCCACAGGAGCTTGGCCGGCACAGCCGGGACCCCTTGGCCCTCGGACCCGGGGCCAGATCCAGGGGCCAGATCCCACGTCCCAGCGCTGCGGGGCCGCCGGAACCTCCAACTCAGACTCGGGAGGGGTGAGGGGTGAGAGAAAAAGGAAAATGTGCTCACCACGCCTTTGAGAAGCAATGCTATAGTAGTTTCGTGTTGACATTTATTTGGCAGCAATAATAGCAATCATAATGACCAACCAGGTCACATAAATTGCCTCCTCATTGAACAGGCCTAGCGCTGCCAAGTCACCTCATTTTCCCAGTGGGGAAGGTCTCACCACCATCCCCTTTTGAGCTGGAGAAACGAGATTCAGAAAGATCAGGAAACTCGGCGACATGAAGGGGAACCGCAGAACCAGGGCCTAAACCTGGTTTTCCTGACTGCCTGACCCCACTTCCTTCCCAACCCCACTTCCTTCCTGGGTCCATCTAGGAAGGATGCGGGTCACTGGGTAGCAGGAGAGCAAAGCTGCTCCTGGATCCAACGCAAAACAAGGAGGATAGCCCAGGGCAGGTGGCACCAAGGGGATAGCCAATGGGAAAGGAAACATGGAAGGGGACCCCAGGCTTCTGGACCGGGGCAGAGCCCAGACTCCCAGAGCCCAAAGTTTGCTTTATTTTCAGATCTCAAGGGAGAAAGGCCTCTCTTTGGCAGGAAAGCAATCATGTGGTCAGGAGGCTGGCTTAGGCAGCAGGGCAGGGAGGAGCTGGAATAAAGCTGGGGGGCTGCGAGACAAGAACAGAACGGAACAAAGCAAACACCTGTGAGAAAACAAACATGTTTACTAGGCAGCGATTCAATAAACAGGGACATAAAGAGTCAGAAAACCAGAGGCAGTTTTTGAAAAAGCAGCTGGTGGGCAGAATAACAGTTTAGTGAGGGTGCCTTGGCCAGACCGAGGCAGAGAAGGTTTATGGGTTAGAAGAGGTCCTGACAGTATGTGTTAGTGCGTGCATGTGTGTGACTGTATTTGTGAATGTGCTCATATACGTTACAGGTGAATGTGTGACTGTGTGTATGAGATCATGTGTGTGGTATGTGAGTTTGACCATGTGCACTGTGCATGTGACCGGTATATGTTGTGTGGTATATGGCATGTCCGTGTATGACCGTGTGTGTGCATTCGTGTGTGTGTGAGAACAAAACTTCTAAGAAAAGGAGCTATGCTACAGAGATGAAATGCTCTAAGACCATAAGAATCAGTAATTTTATTCCTGTATAAGAGGTAAGTATAGCTTAACTCTTGCATGTCAATAAAGAAAGTAGTTTTTTAGTCAGAGGCTTGGCTGAAATTTTTCACAGACCGGCACAGCTCTGTGACTGTCTGACCACGTACACGCCCTGGTGGATGCAGAAGGCCTAGAACTATGTTCCCTGATGCGACATTTTCTCTATCCTTTTTCTCAGCCTCTGTTCAATAATTATTTTATATTCTTTGAATGTGTATATTCATCTTTTTCATTCACTTTAACAGCTCATGGGATGGAATTCAAGAAATTCTCCTCACTACTAAGGGTTGGATTCCATCATGCAGGTGTTTGGGAATGAAGCTGGGTCTTCTGAGGAGTGACAGAGTTGTGACAGCTGGGATCCTCAAGGATCCCTGAGGGACTTGTGCAGAACCCCAGCAACTTTCTAGGGAATAGACTGTTACAGACATTGCTTTGTCTACAGGCTGAGTAAATCAGAAACCTGTGTTCTGATCCTGTTGAGCCACTAGCAAGCTGTGTTAATTACTCACGCCAATGTTTTGGGATCTGTAACATGAGACGGTGTTTCCCTATGCATGTTGTATGAATCCAACAAGATAGTCCCATAAAGTGTGGTAGGCTCTTGTGTTTATTTTTAGAAACACTGCTTAATTTATTCCCCTCAAGAGTCACAATATCCATTTGCATAATAACAATTCTAAAAATGCTGCTATAAAGACATCTGTTTAAAATGGTCTAAAGCAGAGTTTCTCGCACTTCTTTGGCTGGGAAACCCCCTTGTGATGCTACGTTTATTCACACAGGGAAATTGCTGGACCAGATGACCTCTGAGGTCACTTCCAGTTCAACAGCCTGTGATTCTGGCAAGATAAGCAGGATGAGTCTTCTAGAGCTGCATCTCTTTCCCATCATCCTGGATTTTTATCCATTTGCTCTCTGACCGAGTAGGATTAGGCTCTACAGAATATTTACATCTCTCAGAGCAGTAGTCTCCAAAGCCTAGGCATACACCTGCGGTGGTCAAGATGGTCCACAGGGAAACAGGAACTAGAGATTGTAACTCTTACTTACAGTTAGTTTTTATCTAAAAATAAGGAAGCAGTCAAGCTTCAATTTAATATACATATTTATAATAGTATGCATATGTAATTTGTAATTAAATATACACATATATTGGAGATAGTTTCAAAAATTGTCACTGATAGTGGTGTGTGATTAAAACTAGAGACCACTGACCTAGATAATGTACATTAGTTTATATTCATAATCAGTAGTTCACACAATCTTAGTAGAATGGAAAATGTGTAATATTTCACACTTGGTGTTTATATTTTAGCTGCTTGCTCTTTTCTTCATGCCGAACAGTCCTTATGTCTATATCAGGCCTGGAATTTCAGCCTTTGTACATCAGTTCAAAACAAACTTATTAAAGAACTTTGATTTGTAATGTAATGGTTTTGAATGCAAATTCTGGGCCTAACCAGTATTTCCTGGAAATGTTTCCATTACATTATGAAATGGCATTCACTGTTGTCCACATGTACATTTCTGATAACTTAGCAAATTTCAAATACCTTTTCCAAGATTCAAAACAGTAAAATAAATTCAATACCATTAGAAAGTGATGCCCAATCAAATAATTTAAAGACAACTGCCAGCTACATTTTTAATAGTTGAGGCTAAATTCCCATATATATTTCCCCAAAAAATACTTGAATGTAATTACTTAGCAGGCCATTTATGGTACCTATAGGATGTAATCCTTAGATACAAAGCAGCACAGTCTGAGAAATACAAAAATGTTTTACCTACTAAGCTTTCAATCACCTGCCTTAAATCAAAATGCTTTGGCTGAACACAGACTTCATAATAAAAAGCTCAACCCAGTCTAGCTTTGCTCTCACTGCTTGTGACACAATAGAATACTTGTGCCCAGTGAGAGGCTGCTGCAAGTGCCATCCCTCCCCTCTCAGCCATGACTTTACCTTGGCTTGGGCATTTCCAGCTGCCCTGTCCATCTCCTCTTCTTGGGCTTTCTGCTCTCCACAAGAACCATCAGGCAAAACAAGAACAAAATGAGTCTTGTAAAATAAGGCATTTTGTGAATGTCTATGATGCCAGAAGCTGCTTTCCAGTAACCAGCAGTGGGAAAAATCTCCCTGGGCTTAACCATTGATTCAGTCTGCTGCCTCGTGACCGTGCTTCTTGGAAGGGCTGTGAGGGCATGCCTGGCCAGACTGATTTTCCCGATTTAATATTTGATACTGATACTTATACCATTCTACCCGCCCTACTCCCTAGGACATGACACAAACACCAAAGCTTTGCCCTCCCTGCTGCTTTGTGATTGGTTATTAGTCAACAAGTTTGTCCTCCTGTGAAACTCGGCTTCCGCTTAGTTCTAAAACAGCTTTGGCTAAAACCGTTATATAAAAAAAAAAAAAATTAAATCTCTTGAACATGCCAGCTTTTTGCTGAGATCATTAATCCATCTCTCTGGCTACATAAAACCAGCCTGTCACATGCAGCAGGGAGTCAGCTTGGATTCTGAATGGATTTTCAGGGAAAACTTCTGGACATGGAGATGAGTGTATGAGTGTGCTCAGGAAATGCCGAGTAAACATACAAATGATCTGTTTTTACAAGGTTGTTTTATTTTCTTGATCTAAGAGACTGTGCTTTGCCTATGACCAAGGATGCTTGCTTTTCCCTTGTATACATATCAGATTTTTTTTCAATGAAAACACATCAAATCATAAAATACACTTTGATTTTGAAGGAAAGCATAAACCAAAAAAGAATTCATGATTATGTAAGATCTTCTTCCTATCACTAGCATTAGATTAACTTTGGCCTTAAATCCTAAAATGTAAATGTCAAACATTGTAAATTAGGCTTGATGTGTATCCTAAGATATGGAACTACGAACATGGGAAGTGTAAAGATACGTACAGTTATGTTTAACCTACTGAACCAAAAAAAAAAAAAGTGTTTTAAAACTACTTACTGCTTGCCTGCTGCATGCTGGGAATGAAGAGAAGTTTAATGTGGTAGATGCCTCCAAGATGGGGATGGAGGTCAGGAGAAGCAATAGCTAGAAGTGAAACCGAATTGGGGTTTTTAATATGTAAGAGTCGAAAGGAGCTCTTTGATCATTTAGCAAAATGAGATGACATGATTTGCTTTGTTTTTTAAGAAATTTCTAACCGGGACCAATTGGATCAGGGAAGTTATAAAAACAAAAGAGGATGAGGTCCTGCCCTAAGAGAAGAGGTAAGAGGAAGAGGAGAGAAGACAGAACTTGACTGAGATAGTCAAGTTATTACTGAAGTAGAACACATTTGGTGACTGAATAGAGTAGGAAATAAGAGAAGTCAACAGTGGTATCCAGGATTCTAGTTTGGAGGTAGGACTGGTGATGGTTCAGCCATTAATTGATATCCATTAGAGGTGGACAAGTTCAGTGGGGAGCTGAAATAAACTTTGACTTGTGGAGTTTGAGGTGCCATGGGACCTCCAGATGCCTAGTATGCAGCTGGAGTATGAGCCTGGAGCTTGGGAGAAAGGTCTGGACTGGAGAAATAGATTTTAAGACATCAGTATATGATGGCAGTTTAACCATAGGAAAGGGAGGGATCTTCCAAGGACATAGAAGGGGTCCACGTCCAAGTGCAGAATCCTGGAGAAGCCATACTTTTAAAGGACAGATGGGCTGTCAGAACAAAAGCATAGAAGAACTAGCGAAGATGTTGACTATGAAAACCAAAGGAGAGTTTCAGGCAGAAAGGTGGTCAACAGTCAGTGCTGCCAAGAAGCGAGGACCGAAAACAGGTTGCTGAATCTGGCAATCAAGGCCTAATTACAGTGAGTTTAACAGGAACTTGTGAGTGGGACTAATTCAATATGGGGACTCATTCGGGGGTTCCCAAACCTGGCTATTCCTCAGAATTATCCAGGCAATTTGTTTAAAAGCCCCACTCCTGCCAAAGATTTAATGGGGAAGAGGCGAGGCCTGTTGAAGTTCCTTTCCATAGATTGTTCAAAAGACCTCTCTTTCTTTCTTCCATTTGGAACAAGTCTATAAAGGACTGGCTGGAAGCCTTGAATTGTGCCAGATGTTGGTTTTCAAGAAATATTTGTTTCGTTGCATTCTAGGTGCAACTTTAGGTCCTACCAATTTTTTAAAAACTCTTATTTTTAGTAGTTCGATTATGTGATTACAGCAGGGAGAAAGCCACAGTTGGAGATGGAATAACTTTTTTTATAACAGCTTTATTGAAATATCATTCACATACCATTAATTCACCCCTTTAAAGTTTTTTAGTATATTCTAAAGTTGTGCAACTATCCCCTCTAATTTTAGAACATTTTCATCTCCAAAAGAAACTTGATACCAATTAACAGTCTCTCACTATTCCCTGCTCCCTTCAGCTCCTGACAATCACCAATTTACTTTCTTTCTCTATGGATTTGCCTATTCTGGACATTTCATAAAAATATGTGGCCTTTTGTGTCTGGCTTCCCTCACTTAGCATAATGTTTTCAAGATTTATCCATGCTGTAGCATATATCATAACTTTATTTTTATTAATAGTCCATTATATAGATATCCATTTTATCGGTTGATGGGCATTTGAGTTTCCAGTTTGGGGCTAGTAACAACAATGCTGTGAGTACTCACGAACAAATTTGTATGAACATGTTTTCATTTCTCTTGCATATAAACCTGGAAAATTCCTGGGTCACACGGTAACTTTAATTTTTTGAGGACTTGTCGAACACCTTTCCAAAGTGGCTGTACCACTTTACATTCCTACCAGCAATGAATGTAAGCTCCAATTTCTCCATATCCTCCCCAACGCTTTTTATTCTAGCCATCATAGTGGGTGTGAAGTGCATTTCCCTGACTAATGATGTTGAGCATCTCTGTGTATGTTTTTGTTCATTTATGCATCTTCTTTGTACAAATGTCTACTCAAATCCTTTGCTATTTTTAAATTAATTAGTGAGTTATAAGATTTCTTTAAACTTTCTGGATACATGCCTCATCAGATGTATGATCTGCAAATATTTGCTCCGATTCTGTGTTGTCCTTTCGCTAAGTGGTGATCTTTGAAAGTTTTATTCTGATGAAACGTACCTCCTTTTTCTTTGGTTGCTTGTGCTTTTGATCTTGTATCTAAGAAACCACTGCCTAACCCATGTGATGCCTAACCTATCACAAAGATATAGTTTCCTTCTAAGAGTTTTCTAGTTTTTGCTCTTACATTAAGGTCTTAGATCATTTTGAGTTAGTTTTTATATGTGGCGTGAGGCAGAGGATACGTAACTTTAACATCTGTCATTTCTTATGACAGAGGATTGGCCCCTGTGGCTCAAACTCAGAGCTGTGAGAAGGCCCCAGTAGCATTTGCTGAGGTCAGATTAGGCCAGAGAACCAGGTGGGACTCTAGCCACACAGAGCCTTGTGTCCTACACATTCCTACACATTAAGTTTGGGCCTATAAGAGCAATGGAGAGATGGGATCATATCTGTGCATCAGAGAAGACTCTGGCTAGTGTCAGGAATGGGGCAAGACTGGAGATCTGTTAGAGGTTATTGCACTAATTCGGAGGAGATAATGGCTAATTAGGGTAGTGGCAATGAGGATGAAGAGAGATAGAAAGACACGAGAATGTTCAAAGATGTAGAATGGACAGGAGATAAGACCAGATGACATAAATAATACCATCTTTGGTCAAAACAAGGTATGAATAAAGTCACTGGTTTTATTGAGCAGCCCATACTAGTTGTGAAGACAACTGTTAGGCATTCCAAACACTTCTGAGCACTGTACAGCCTCCCACAAAGGCTTTCGTAGTACACATTTATGTACACATCATTCTTTGTCAAAAGCCAGGTTTAGTGCGTGCATTCGCCTTTCATATATTTACCTGCAAGTAATAAAACAATATAGGCTTTTCGGTACTTCAGCCTAGGTTTCTGCTCAAGTCTAAATGTACGAGGTTTGCTTGTTTATTGATTCTGGTTTATAAAAATGGGGTCTCAAAATACCAGAAAGTTTATTCATAGTTAAAAATAACAAAAAGGTTTCTTATTCTCCTGAAATAGGAAATTTTATGTTTCCATAGTCAAAATAATAAACAATTTTTCAAGTTTTAAAAAATTAGTTGAGAATTTTGATGAAATTTTTATTTCAGTGGAATAAAAACAATAAGCAGCATAAAAATGTGAAGTGCTACAGAAAAGCCCCACAATACATAAAAATTGAAAGGTTTCATTTGTTTTGAACAGTTATAGGTGAAAGAGACATTATTATTTTTTCAAATATGCTATTTTAACTACCTTGGTGTGTAGGCATGTGCTATGTTGGCCAAAGAAAAAGTCACAGAGTTACCAAAATCTGAGGACTGGGTAAAGAAGTCCTAAGCCTTTACCTACCAGATCATACATCTGTGTTGACCTTATGCTGTTGTAATTAAGGGGTTAAGGTGGGGCTTTAAAAATAATAGTTTTCTGAAGAAACCTATCAGGTGAGATTGAAGCAAGAATGGTCTCCAAAACCAATTTTGCTCATTAACTCTACAATGGAAGTCAGATTGACAACTTAAAGATTTTTAAGTAACATATGAGCTGAAAGAGGACAAAAAAATATGTCACTTTCAGATATACGTGTCAGGTGCTAAAAAAAAAAACCCAACACAAACAAGAAGGTGGCCTGTCAGTGATGGGTGAGGAAAGAAAGGCAAATCAGAGAGAGAAGGAACTGCATAATGCAAAATCATTTTAGCCGAATCAATCAGAAAGTATAAGTACATCCCATGGAAACATGCAACAAGATCACACAGATCCGAGGTTGGTTCATGTGTGACTGAGAGGAAGTGGAGGGAAGATTGTTCCTAGCACAAGATTAATCTCAGCATAGGTTGAGACCACAGGGATTTCCTTCTCAAATGATGACATTACCTGGTCTTCTAGGGTCAGTGACCTCTTACTAGGAGGCCACTGATCATTGAATCAATATTTCTAATATCTTATGCTCTAAATCAAGACTTCAGAATGCATTTTCTCATGGCAATAAAGTTATAAAGTGGTAATCTATAATTTTCCTGACATATGAGGTCTCCATAAAGTCCTTGGGCTTTTTAGATTTTAACAACTTCAGCTGTAGATATAACAGAAACAATCTGTAAACACTTTTAAAATGCTAATTTATTAAGGTTTAAGACAACTTGTATTATATAATAGTATATAATATGCTCATATTTTATCTGCAGACAGAAAACAAAAACTGGCTATCGGATGAACACAGAGATTGTGTCTGATAGTTAATAGAACTGAAGTCCTATAGTAGGAGTAAAAATTAAGTTTGCCTTTAAAATCATTTTACAAATTGTTTCTATCTTGTCCATAATTTCAGTTAGTAAAACTATGTAATAAGGACTTTATGAATACCATCCCCCAAAATATTCAAATACATTATGGATTAACTTTTGTGGACTGGTCTAGGACCTAAATGCCATTTATAACATTAAGTTGTAAAAAAAAACAAAAGCAAAAACAAAAAATACCTTTATATATACATTTTAGCGCATAACCTAAATGTAAGATAGGGGCTGCCTGTATTTAAAAATTAAACCTACATTAACAATACTCTCAAAAATACCTTCAATACTCCTACTGAACATGCTGAAGGCAATGTTTTTCTGTGATTATATGTTCTCACCAGGCATTATGATGGGAAAATTATCTACTAGAGTCTGTGGAGCTAGCTAGCACTAAGTTATATATTGATTTTGCACTGAATTTATTTCTTGGGCTTTCATTAAGTGGACAATTCCAAGTAAAGGTCTTTTTAATTTCTATCACTGTTGCTTGGGCCCGGAGCTTTTCTATTAAAATGGTACATGAAATATTTCAACATTATGGATATTGCAGAATAATTAAATTGATAGTGATTACAAAGCTAGGCATATATACATCTCAAAAGACATACAATTCAAAGCAGACCAAACATTCAAATCTTAAGATCCTCCCACTTAACTTCTGGAATAAAATCAAATCATTTCCTGGCTTGAACTCTTCTTCCTCCCTCCCTCCCACCCTTCCTTCCTTAAAACAAAGATCTGTGGAGGATTGTTTTCTTTCTACTTAAATCTTACGTGCGTATTGGAGAGAATGGGTTAACAGCATATCAAAGTGGTTACAAAGAATTATCTCGAGTGACATCCGATAACCAAGATGTAATCTCATTTCCTCATAAATATTTGACTGAAATAGTAACTGTCATTGAAGAATGTTTAGGACTCAAAGTATGTCACAGAATGGGTAATTCCAGTATGTTTCCTGTGAATGACATTTTAAGTAAACTATTTGAGGGGATTTACTTTCCCTTTTCAACTCTTATCCCTGTATCATTCTACATAAGTAGAAACAGAGTATTCAATAAATGATATTGAATAAACTACTGATATTCACTGGAACTTAAAATACCATCTTTTATCCAAAAACTTAAAAGGGCTATACAGAAAAGTATCACAAATATACATAAGCAGCTGAGGCATGAGAAACAAGTTATTTCCCTGTAAAGCAGGTCATATAGTGAGACAAGGGACTTGACTTCCAATCCCTTAAACTAAGCAAGACACAGTCTGAATGTCTAGCTATATTTATATTGAATTTATAAGAATCAAAAAAGGAATGAAGAGTAAATACAAAATAATTTTTTGTAAACAATTCTTAGATTATACCCAATGCAGAATGTTTAATGAAGCAGTTGAGTCACAGCTCTTAAGACACAAAACAATATTATAACTCAAAGTCAAATATGTACTCATTGGCCAGATATATTCGTCGGAATATGAGAGCTGCCAATGCCAAAGTCAAGATGACAATCAGTACAGCGGATCCGCCATGATCAGTGTGGTTGTCTCTTGGCTGCTGGCCCTGGATTACATCTGGTGAAGTAGATGACCTTCTTTGACTCTGCTGCTGGGCCCTGCGCTGTCGAGGACTCATGGAGGTATTCTTAGCTACAGGCTGGACAGGTTGTTGAAGGGATGCTCCCGAGGGGTTCTGGACGCCATACTAGGAATTTTTTGAGAAATTCTGTTTGAAATTGGCAAATTAAAACTTATACATATACCTGATATGTATTCAAGAGTACAAAGAAACTCAGAGCACTAAATATGACCAAAGGCAAAACTACCAAGAATTATCTGAATGCAGAGACTAATAATTCACTTTAGTAAGCCAGCAATACAACTTACTCAGATTCCTCACCAGGTGGAAGAGGAATTTACCAGTAACAAAAATAAGACAAGAACAGAGTTTATCCATATTCTCCATAGATGGCTTTCTACTCTCCCTGAGTGACAACTCGAATAGAATCTGCTAGGTATCTGGGCACCCTCTTCTTTCAGTGAAGTCAAGGAGGGAAGCATTTTGATTTCTACTTTCTGCTTGAAAATTTTGAAAATCCAAATGGCAAAAAGAACACATTTCTTTCACTATTATCTTACTATGTCAATATGCTTCTTATGCTGTATAAAATAGAGTATAGGAAATAATTTCAAACCACATGTTCTTTGCAGTAATATTGTAAAAATTAGATGTGGTTTTCAAACCAGGCTTATCTTTTCTCAATATTCTTGTCAATGAATTAAACATAAGTCTAGAAGAACCCTATAACTGTGTGTTTGAACCATGTTACTTTGTGATGTCAAGAGTTCCCTGGATATATGCTGAGAACAATTTGAAGGTAGCTATGGGAGACTCAATGTACTCTCTACACTAGTTGCCCCCCCATAAAGCACTGGATGTCAATGGCTTTCTATCCTTTAAAGATTGCTCCGTCAAAGCATAACCACAGTGCGGCACCAAGTGATTCGAAATCTTATAGTTTATAGATAAGAAAGCTTTATAAAATATGAATTCCATTTTATTCAACAGATACTTTAACTCTACCCATTAAATCCAATGACTTTTAATTCTTTTATTGAAAACAAGCTTATACTGATTATATTAGTGCCAGAACACATTCTTTCAAATAAAAAAGAATGCTGTTTTATTCACAATGACTTTAAAAATTGAGCAAATATATGTGGGAAGAGATGCCCTGCCTTCTTAAGGGGAAACGGCAACATCCATAAGTCAGAGGTGGAAGTGTGTGTGTGTGGTGGGGCTGGGGAATTAAGAGAGGGGAAAAAATTGAGCAAATATAAAACATTTTAAATAGTTCCCATTTTAGAAAATTTTGAAGAAAATTTTTAATATTTAAAGAAAAAAGAATCAAATAATGTAATTCAAATACTTTTTTAAAAAAGGTAAGAGGATAGTCTTTGTGCTGGCCAATAGCTATAAACATTAGGGAAAAAACTGCTTATCTAAGTTATCGGCAAAAAAAATTATATTTTAAATCTGACATTCATCTCAGCATCAAAAGGCTTAAATAATTTTAATTTCTTAAAACTATCCCTTGGAACACTCAAATGTAGTGATCCATAACACAGCAGTAAAAAGGAGCTACTGACTTTTACCTAAAAATAAGTTAGTGCTGCTACTGAATTAGAGTTGCATGAACTTGGATTTGTAAACTCCACAGCTCTCGGAGCAATTTGATCATTAAATAAAGCAAATATACAAATCACAGCCACAGATAAGTCATATATAAATTTTTCTATTATAACCTGGAATAACCAGCATCTGTGAGGGAGTTTTGTGTTTGCTTTTTAATACAAAATGGAATGGTTTATTCAGAACCTCAATCCCTGGGAAGAGGAAAAAAATCTGATAGACTGGAAGAACATAAAACTACCATCAGTATTTTTCCCATTTCTACACAGCTAAAAAATCTGCGTCAACAAGCAACAGATGGACTAATGTTATCTGCTGTATTTAGACTGTGGGCAATCTCTCGCCCCCTCAAGGCTAAAAAAACAGCTTATCTGGGATTTAATATATATCATCTCATTGAATTTATATTACACTTGCATGTCAAGCAGCCACCCTTAGCCAAAACCAGGTTTCAGTTAACTCTGTAGTGATCAAATTATATAATCACACTCTGAAATTTGTATGCAAATGTAATTAAAAGCTTAACTCACAACTGTAGACAATTTATTGCTTGTCAGTATTTTAACCAGAATTATTATCTATGAAAGATTTATAAGTTTTATATACTTTAAAATCAAAATGAAAAATACTACTATAATAACATTATTGTTTTTGCTAATTTATTTAAACTTCTTGCTTTCTTTAATTGTATTCCTAGTATTTTTTTAAAGTGCTAATCTTAAGATTCATTTATTCAATTAACAAATATGTATTGGCCACCTTCTCTATATATAAGACACTATGCCAGGCACAGAGGATACAGTGTAGTAGAAAGAGAGCCCTGATCCTTAAGGAACTTACATTCTGGGAAGTGAGATGGACAATAAGTAATTAGTTATAAAGTAAATTACAACTGGAATAAATATAACTGGAATATGCAACAGGAAGACTTGACAAATTTAAAATAGACTAAAGATAGATTTAAATGTATCACAAATATTAAGAGATTGTCCTTAAAGGTGTGAAAAGATTACTATCCTCCTTTCTGTAATAGGAAGTTTCTATTTCTAAAAAAATCTATTTATGAAATCTAAAAAATTGGAATTTTAAAGGTAAAAAGTTAAAACATATACTGACTAAAACAAATTCATTATATTCCTCTACAATTCATAAAATTACGTGGAGATCATGTAAAAACAATTTAACTCTCAACATACACTTTTTTCTTGTAACTCCATCTCCAGTCCTCCAAGTACTTCCTTCAGAGCACCCTTTCCCTGCTTTCTCCAAACTAGTTCTCTGCCATCTCACTCATTAAATAGGAGGCAGCCACTCAAGACTACCCAGTCCCACTTTACAGTAAGTTACTCCTGAGTAAGGGCAAATCTGTTATTTGCTCAGTTTCTATTCCAATTTTCCTGACCCTTTAAAATCCTCTATAACTAGAGGGAGAGGAGAATGATGTGGTTACTCAACCAAACCACCTGTTACCAAAAAGATCCCAAAAGGCAATTTATCTCTTATATACAGAAAGTCACTGTTATTCTCCATAATCCTAACTATTTAACAACAATCCAGTCTCATTTTCTTAATAAGTCTCTCTGATGACCTAGGCCCACCAACACTGGGACAACAGATCAGGGAACAACCAACAACAGCCATAGCACTCACTCAGTCTTTTGTTCAATAATTATTTATTGGACACTTACTATGTGCAAGGCAGCACTATCCATCAGCACTCTTTGTGATGATAATGTTCAATATCTGTACTGTCAATATGGTAGCCATTAGCCACATGTGGCTATGGATTACTTGAAATGTAGCAAGTAGTGACTGAGTAAATGAATTTTTAATTGAATTTAATTCTGAATAATTTAAATATAAATTTTGATAGTTACATGTGGCTAGTACCTACTGTATTGGACAGAGCAAGTCTAAGGCAAATCTTTGGCTCCAAGCCTTTATTAAGTCAATGCCTACCTGTCAAAGACAGAGCACCTATTAATTAATTAATTAATTAACTTTTAGAGTGCCTATTTAGAAAGTGGCCAATATATATATATTTTATTTTATTCAGACTGTAGTGAAGAAGCGCCCAGTTGGGACCCCCGTAGTAGATGCCTCACAGCATCCCTGGCCTCACCTTTCCTTACCCTATAGCTTAACAATAGATTGTCCCCTGTGGCTTGACCCAGAGTTTGGAAATGTCCCCTGCCATAGAAAGTTGCCCTGAACTTATAATTAATGCCCTTATGCTTACTGGTCACAATCCTTCTGGTCTAGCATTCTTTCCAGACTACTCCCATCTTTGTTCCTGGGTTGCTAATGCCACTGGAAGACCATGCTGCCAGAGGAACAGCTCCATGAATCACAACAGATCCCTCCAACCCCTGGAATAATGCCCAGATTTTTCCTTAAATACCCTAAACCAGACTGAGAAGGCAAGGCAGTTTTGAAGGTGTTAACCTACTGCCTTCTCAGATCACCGATGCCCTGACAATAAATGCTTATTCTAAATAACCCAACTCCTGTGTCGGTCTACTGGCTGAGCAGCACAAGCAGCATGTGTCCTGGACTCAGTTGCCCTCTTGTTACAGTAGCACTATACTGAAACTAATTTTTCAGAGAAATCATAGAATTCTGGAGGGATGACAGAATCTAGAAATTATTTAGTCCAGCCCCATTTAACAAAAAAGAAGTCCCAGAAAGTATGAATAACTTGCTTAAGATGATACAGTAATTCATTAGAGAGCTAGGCTAGAATCCAATTGTTAGAACCAAAATATTCAGATATTTCATTTAGGGATCGCCTCCTCCTATTGCAAGTAATGATAATAATATAGATGTACGTGTATCTAAAAGACAAGAACCATACCGATGTACTGGCTGTAGCATCCTGGAATGTTGTAGGTATATTGTCCTGTAAATCATTTAGTGAAAAAGAGTGGTTTAAGTCTGACTCGGCAATAGTCTTTCCAGATGAATTGACTTCTGCCTACAAAAAAGATATACCCAAGAGTAGTGTTACAAGAGAAAATGTACAGAATAACCTACAAACAACTAAATTCCCACTCTTAGATTTATTTTAACTGCTCCTCTGATATCAACATTAATCAGTTAAGTGTTGAGCGCTCATGTGTCTATCACTATATTAGGTATTACAAAAGAGGTACAGACAAGAGGCAACTTGGTGAGAGACAGAACTAACACTCATGGTTCACAATCCACAATTGCAAAAATCTCTAAAGTTTTTTGTAATTTTCAGGCAAAGCCTAACATGTGAGGATGTTAACAGTCTTTATTCCACAGTAGCGTAAATATTTCCAGGTTTGCTGATGAAATATTAATGGATTTGATTATGGGGTTCTGCACCAGATCCTACGACAGGTGTTAATATATGGTATATTTGGTATTTTCTAAAATCTGAAATTCTGATGTATAAAACACATCTGGCCCTAAGAGTTTCAGAGAGGTGATTTAATGTGCAATAGGAACCTTCAGATGGAAGAAAATAACCAACGTTTATTAAGCACTTCCTCTGTCGGACATAAGAAAATAGAAGAAAAAATTTCTCCCAAGAACTGGACCCTGGAAGGACAGACAGGATGTAGAGAGGTAAAAAAGAGAGAGATTGACATTTTTTATGGAGCTTATTAAATTCCAGAAGTAATTATGTTTGGGTAAAATATATGCAGGAAAAAAAGATATGTAAGAGATATGCCAAAATATTAACAGCAGTTACTTTTTGGGGATGGGATCATACATGACTGTTATTTTCTTATTGTTTACCCGTATTTTCTATAATAGCTAAAACTCATTAAGCAACAGGGGCAGTTCTAAATACAATATATTTAATTGAGTATTAACTTCTGTAATCCTCAAAAAAATCCTACAAGGTAAGTGCTATTACTATTTACAGATGAGAAAAAAAACAAAGTGATTAAGTAATATGTCTGATGTCCTACTACTAATAAGCAGCAAAGCTGGAATCTGAACCCCGGCATTGTATACCAGATTCTAAGTTTTAATCACTATATTTTAAAATGTATATATTGTGAATGTATATTAGCAGAGTTTTTTTGTTTTGTTTTGTTTTGTTTCTTTTAGGTACATTCTAACTTCTTAGCATTTGAAGAAAAGTTCGGGTTTACTTTGATCATTAATTTCTCACAGCACTTACAACTTTATTAATTCATCTGACTAGTGATGAGTTTATTTCTAATCAGTTTTTCTTTTCCTAACATAAAGCTTACTAAGGGTAATGAATTAAAGTCATGAACTTACGTGGAAAAACAGTCATGCTTTGTAATTAAGGTTGCCAAATATTTCATGAGATATATTTATACTAAAAAATTATTTCTTGTTTGTTTATCTGAAATTAAAATTTAACTGGGTATCCTGTTTAGTTTAATTTAATTTAATTTGCTTAATCTGGTAACCCTATTTGAACTATATAATATATCCTCCTGCAATTTTGTTTGGGTAAAAATTTTAAAAATAAAATTATACACTAAATGTTTTAGGGAGCTAAACATCTACCTTTTGATAAAGACATACATAATAAATTTGGATTTTTATATATCTAGCTTGCTTTAGATGCAGTATACCTTTGTGTTTTATAAATTCGATTTTTAAAAATGTTTATTTTGTATACTATTATTTACCCTCCCTCTCCCAACAACAAATTATACCATCTCATAATATACAGATGCCACAACACAGTTTAGAAGTATATCATATTCTACTCACTTAGGTGCCTACATTTCATGATTTTTGAGGTCTCCTTCAGGTAAAAGGCTACCCTGTTGTGAACTGTGTGAGACTTTTTGGCTCCGAGCAATTAATCCAAGAGTTCCACCAAGGATTTTGGTAACCACGGTAATGACATGGCTAGGCTGTATGCCTAGCCATATACATGCTCTCTATATGCATCATTTCACCCAATCCTGATAATCCTATGAGCTAGGTACTATCATTATCTCCATTTTACAGATGAGGAAACCAAAGGCCTAGTAACTTGCCTGTGGTTTAGCAAGCAATAAGTGAAAAACGCTAAGATTCAAACCCAGATCTAATTCCAACATGATTTTAGCTCTTACCCACACCAGAATGTCTCCCATGGTAGGCAAGGTGCCAGAGCTTATTGTGGGCCTTATGAAATACAAGAAATGTAGAGACTTACTGAGAAAAGGGGAGAATCTAGGAAGGCTTAACATAACCAGCTGGTGAAGTATGGTTCTGTAGCACCCTGTAAGGATCTAAGTAGGGTGGAGAAGGTTGTCTCTGTTTCTTAAGAGATGGCTTTGCAATCTATAGCCCAGAATTTGAAGGCTTATCAGCATGAAAATCACAAATTATAAATGCTTCGAAATTAGGGTGTCCACTACTTTTGCATACATAAGAATCAGCAGGTAGACTGGTATAGATTCCCAAGCCCATTCTTAGAGAGTCTGATTAAGTTCTAACTCAGTGGTTCTGCATAGAATCTGAAACATTGACGCTGCCTACTGTTTTACAGTGACCTTCCAGGAATCCTTAGATCCATGTGAGCGCCAGTGGGTATACATTTTGAGACATCTTGCTAGAGACTGTGAGTTCCTGGAAGACAAGAACATGCTGTACCTGCCTGTGTAACCTCAAACCTGGAACAGTGGCAGATATATATCCAACAAATGCTGAGAGGTAATAACAAGGAATGCTGAAAGGGAAGAGTTTCCACTGACATTTCGGGCTGCTAGAAAATAACCAATTATAATTCTAATTATAGCTAAAAAGTTTTCTTCCAGCTTTTATAAGTGCAAAGTTTTTTCTTTGATTTTCAGGGTCTACATTTCTAGGGGGTGGGGAAGGTGGTAGTGGTGAGCATATAATATACAGTAAAATCCTTATTATGCTTTCTTCATCAGTGAAACCAGAGCACACTTCTTAGCATGTGAATATGCATATCTGCCTTCCTCCTTTCCACAGCTGATACTGGAGATTATACTCAACTTTTGAGGAAAACCCTTAATGAGGAACTGATCTTTTTATTTACTTATTTATTTTTTAAAACTCTTTGCAAGTAGCTTTTTATTTTTTATTTATTTTTTAATTTTTATTTTTAATTAGAGGTGACATTCAATATTACTTTGTATTAGTTTCATGTGTACAGCATAGTGGTCATTTTTTAATAAATGTACAAAGAGACTTCCCGATTAGTCTAGAACCCATCTGACAGCATACATACTTATTACAATATTATTGGCTATATTCCCTTTGCTGTACTTCACCACTCCATGACTGTTTTGTAACTATCAATTTGTATTTCTTTGTACATTATTAGTTTTCTAATAAAAAAAAATTATTTGTAAAAACCTTAGCAATACAATTATATTGTTTTACTTTCTATCCAATTTGAAAGTAAATAAAAGAGCTACATAATTGGAATTTATTTACCAATTTAGAGTACCTTAAAACTGATTTGTCTAGCCAGTTCTTTGGCTTCTTGGTCAGCTTTGCTTGAATCACTTCCAGATTTTAAAGGCAACAGGACATCCTTCATGGTGCAGCCACATCCTTCACAACAGAAATCTTGGGATCTGGTGGGAAATAAATTTTTTTGATGGGTATAAATCAAATACTTGAGTGTTAATTAAAGGCACTCAAATTATGAATTAAATTTAAAAAAAAAAGAACACTGGATAATTCCTAATCACATTCATCTACATGTAAATTAGACAATTATGGCAATAATTATAGTTCTGAGACAAATATACAACTTAGGTTAGTATAAAAGAAAATTCATGCCAATTATATCTCAATTTTTAAAACATCTAAAATTAAAAATAAAATGCAGGCTTAGATTCCATTATTTTCCCAATATACTAACTAAAGAAAAATAAGTTTTAGATTTATATGATGAAATATATAAATTGTCTAAGTACACTGTCCTCACGATCACACATAACAAAGCCTATGTTAAGTTTGTGAGAAAAGTCCATTATAAAGCTCAAATTATTTTTAGCAGAAACATATATAAAACAGTAAAGAAGTCAATTAAAAACAGAATTTAGAGATATTTCCAGGGAAAATATTCACAAATCCTATTCCTCTAAATAGCAATACAACTTGAAAGACAGAAAACTTGCGAAAAATCCAAAGACTCTGAAATTTACTACTCATTATATTAAGTAGATACTCAACATAACCTGGTAACTATACTTCCCTAAGATTTCTTTTATTATGTTTTCATTTTCTCCTTTGTGTTCCAGATATAGCCAAAAGTCCCCTAAAGCTCAGGAGAGTGCGGAGGATTTATATGACTCAAAGTAAATATGTATAGTATGTAAAAATATATATTGATACACTGAACTTCCTTTTTAAAAATTATTTTACTATACTTCTAGTTCAACATAATAAAAGCCTTAGGTCTTGAAGAACATGCTATTTAAATGTATTAAGTAGCTTCGTGTAAACAAAATATATGTAAAAGTAGTATTTCGTAATTATTGATGAAATTTTTTTGTTTTACCAGAAGCAGCATTGCTACTTATACCCTCTTGAGAATCAGTTATAGTCAAATCATCTGTCTCAAAAAAGTGTCCACTTTTAACTGAGAAGTCAGATGAAACTTAAAGGAGAATGTTTATTTTGAATATGTGAATTTATCCACAAAGATAGTAAGCTACCATGGTTAAATGCAAAACCAGGTTTTTAAAAAGCCTCTAATACAGACGAAGAGCCTAGAAGATATACACTGAGAAGTATAAAACAAAAAAACAAGTTGTTGTTTTTTTTACCTTGTCCATGAAATGTACTGGATAAAAGTATCAAGATAGAAAGCCAACATAAAAACCAAACAAAACAGATGCCATGAATCGTATAAAATTTTGTGAATAGTAGCTGCAAGTAAGTATATCCCCAGAACTTGGAAATAAGGTTTAAAAGAAAAGTTGTTAATGAAACCAAGGAGTCTACCAAATCTTCCAGACACTAAAATCTATTTGATTTAAAAAAACATCTGTAAACAGCCTTTTCTAGGCTGTGCTAGGGTAAGATAAACTACAATTTAATTCATATAATATGTTTGAAGGGTGGTAGGCAACAGAGTCCAGAACAGGAAAGTGATCAAAATCAAGAATTAGTCTTAGCACTCACTACTCAAAGGAGAGGATACTCTGAATCTAATAACTAATCTGGGTTATACAGACAGAATGCACCTGGAAAAACTAAGAAGGCAGTACCACTGGAAAACCACAACTTGATAAAAGAAAATCTCCTTTGCTTTATTCTAAATCATGTATTGAGCACTTGCTATGAGCCAGATATTATAGATATAAAGATGGATTCCCTATCTCCCCTAAAGGAATTTTTAATCTTGTGGAAAGTTACATATAAATAATCGTTCTAGTTCTTTTCCATCTGTAATACTGCCCCAAAGGAGACAAGTGACCAGTACTGTTTCTCAGAACTGTTTCTCTAGTTCTAAACCTAGAGAGCATGAAATCAATTCGTTAGACTTTGATCACTCCTGGGTAAATTGGTACAACTGAATTTCTAAAATAGCAAAACTAAGACTACATCTTACAGCCAAGGTAACTAACAAAGTAAGAAACAGAGCCTATCTCCGAAGGGCCATTATCCAGAAAGGTATTTGGATCTTAACAAAGAATGAAATGCAAAACTTACTTTTTGGCAAGTGCTCTTCTCTCCTCAGGTGTGTAATCTAGAGAACCTATGGCTCCCTCTCCTTTTGTTGGCATAAACCCAATGATGGCTAATAATGCTGTTCTTACTGAAACAAAAAGTAAACATCAATCTACATTGTTTTGTAAAAGGAACTGAGTTTACTCTGGAAAGAGAAAAAGACTCAGGCTTTCACTGAAGAGATAAGAGGGCTGTAGTAAAATGAAGGCCAAAATCTAGACAAGGAAAAGCATTTTTATTATTTATTCGATAATATCAAATTATTTATCAAAAACAGCTTAAATCTCAACAGGGCATTATACTTTATAATTATGACTTGATTAAAATTACATAGGATTTATATTCACTTTAAAGTAATACTCACTACTCCATGAAGGCTGCCAAGTTTCAGGGTGATGTCCTGAGATGCTCAAACAGATTTTCTTGCCTACTTCAAATCGTCCATTAGCCTTAGGAATAAACAAGGCATTTAAAAATTATATGTGTTTAATGTATTATACTTTATAAATATATTTTACATATACTTTTGAAAGATAATTTTAAAAGAATGTAATCTCTAAGAGGATACAGATTTTTGTCCTCTTATAGACACTTGATAAATATTTGTTGGATTCTGAATGACTAATAAAAGCTATTTTTAGAAGTTGTAACATCTTTTTGAAACTGAATTGTACAACTAAAATCTAAATAATTGATATATAAAGATGTCCTGATGTCCTCCTCTATGTCTAGTACAGTGCTAGGCTCTGTGAAGTATCTAATAAAGAAGACATGTAGAGACTAGGATAGAACCTAAGGACTTAGTATCACCTAACTAGATATTGGTGAGGAAGGCTCTGAGGTGGGAGTGATTATCAGAAGGATGATGTAATTTCATAAGACAGGAACACAGAGGAGGAAGATCAGTGATGATGATTTCAGTTTGGACGTGAAATCTATTTCCTTGGTGAAAGAGTTATTGATGATGTCTAGCAGGCAGGTAGAAATACAGAAAAGATGATGTCAGAAGATATATACATTTTTGGTACTTAACTTCACAGAGGTGTTCATTGAAGCCATTTCATAGAAATAAAACAGTTGTAGAGTGAACTTGTAAAATATCTATACTTAGAGGAAGGGTAGGAAAGAAGAGGCACAAAGTTAGAATATAAGCTTCTCATGGGCAGAAAATATGACTTACTCACCCATAGGGTAAATAGCATGTGTTTAATAAATATTTGTTGAATGAAGGTTGGAAAAGAGAGGAGAGTTTTCAAAAGAGAAGAAGTGAACCAGAAAGAGCAAACACTGACAATCAGGAGGGCCGGGCTGATTCTCAGCTGCTGTGCTAAATATGACCATATTCATTAACTCCTGAAATACATCTGTACTTGCTGGTGAACAGTTGCTGCCCCAACTATCCTCTACCAGTTTCTCCATGGACCAGCCCCTCCCCCTAGACCACTTGGCTTTCCCCCATGATCTAGCAACTCAAAGAAGAGACTCCTAACACAGGAGGACCCTTGCAGGACCTTGCTCTAGCCCTACTGCCAGCTTAACAATTCTAAACATCACCTAATGTATGTTAAACAATTTCCATATGTGAGAAATCTCATGGTGTGGTTATATTTACCATATACAACCCTTTTGACAGATGAGGAAACTAAATTTCAAAGAGATTATGTAACCTGTGCATGTTGTAATGGAAATAGCGCTGGGCAGAATCCAGGTCTACTGACTCTAAAACTAATGCTCTTTCCACTACACCAAATATAGGTAAAAGTAGCAGTAATTTGGTGTGTATTGATGAATGCCTTTTGTTTCACCATCTGCTACCCCATGAGTGTCACATATTTAATTCTGATGGAACTGGATGAAGACTAAGAAGAGGCAGTGAGATTTTTCAAACTGGTCTTTGAGATTAGAGTAGTGAGCATGTGTGAAAACCAGACTGCAGCGGGCTAACCTAGAATTAAGGATGCTTTAAAGGTTATCAAAGAGAAAAACAGGACAACAACATAAAGTGGTAAGGTTTCGTGTTTTGTTTTTGCTTTTTTCAAGGTTGGGGATAATTAAACACACTTGTAAATTAAAGAAAACGAGGGAAGGAAAGCTTAACAATTGAGAGGAATTTTCTGATGGAACACGTCCCAGGAAAGAGGAAACTGGAACGACAGTTTTCCTTCACATGGAGATAAAATGTGTGAAGACAGACAGAAATGCTAAAATATAAATAGTAATAATATAGTTAATATTTTTGAAGACTCTGTGTCACTTCTTATTCTAAGAGCTGTATGTTAAAATGAGGAAACTGAGGAACAGAGTGTCAGAAAAGTGAGAAGCCGAAGGAGATGTTATTAAGAGGTACAATAACATTAACTGTCCTTTCTTGAGTACTTACCATATGCCAGACACTATGCCTAGCACTTTGCACATATTAATTCATTGAATCCTAACAACACTATGGTAATTACACATTCATTAGCATCAATAATTCCTATAAATTATTTGGGGGAGTGAGAATTATAGTACCAAGACCTGGCTCCAAAAGGCAAAATTATAATAATGTCCCACTTTATTTCTTAATGTAAATGAGTATGTTGACCATACTTTGCAGCCACCATGAAGAGTTAAATCACAAGCATTCCAAAAAGCCAAGAACTCTTACCGTTAGGAGAATAATGCTTGGTGGTTTCATGGGATACTCTGGTGGCAGTACTATTCGTCCATGATAAACTCCTCCATCAAAATCAGAATCTGGGGGCCCTCTAACTGTGAAATGCCATTCAAAAAGGTTATCCTGAACAAAAACAATAATAAGGAATCAATAACATTAAAAAGTTTGGTTATTTTTATCAATGACTATTAGAAATGTTATTGGGTGAGAAAAATTAAATGTTTCATATTATTGCTAGAGCAGTTTCTATGCACAAAATGTCTCAAGTATAAAAGTTATAAATAAAAGCTTTCATGTCCCAAAGAGCTAAATCTTTTTTAAACAAATGCATTTAAAATGTCTGAATACATAACATAATTTTGTTAGGTATTCGTAAATAAGATTATAGATTTAATTGAGTTAGAAATTAGTCCTTGAATACTAATTAGTGATAATTATTATAGTTGATCCTTGAACACCAAGAGTTTTAGTTGTGCAGGTCCACTTATACATGGATTTTTTTCAAAAAACAGAGTACGATAAACATATTTTCTCTCTTGTATGATTTTAATAACGTTTTTTCTCTAGCTTACTTTCTTGGAAGAAAACAGTATATAATACATATAACATAAAAATATCTGTTGACTGTCTATGTTATCAGTAAGGCTTCTGGTCAAACAGTAGGCTATTAGTAGTTAAGTTTTGGGGAGATTCAAGTTATACAAAGATTTTCAACTGTACAGGGGTGAGCACTGTCCAAGGGTCAACTGTATAATCAAATGATAAATATAAATTTGGATTATTTTGACAAACTTAAAATTATCCCTCATAGATGCCTAAGAGCTTTTTATAAGCGGTCAGTAATATTAATACACATGCCATCAATAACATTTTACAGTTATCAAGTACTTCAGTTTGCAAAATACTTGTGCACATATTAATACATTTTATTCTCACTATTACCAAAAAAACCAGACTGAGCACATTTAAATACCCTCCTTTTACAAATAAGAAGACTGAAGAGATACAGATGTTTGTTAAAAAAAAAAAAAAAAAAAAAAAAAGCCCAGACTAGCTGCAGAGACTCCTCTCAATGGGCTAGGTCTTTCAAATTGTAAAGAGTATTGAGTTCTTCCCCTCCCTTCCTCATAGTCAAGACCTAAAGCAAATTTAGCATCCAAAATGCAATTTATAGAGTTTAGTCTGCTTGTCCTAAAATGCCTGATTCTGAATGGCCAATGAAATACTCAGGAAATATAGGGAGTAAAATATATTAATAAACACACCAAAGACATGTGTAATGACTCAAAGTAATGAAGAAACAACTTTAAGGAATTTGTTTAAAATATTAAAATTTATATGTAGAAGATGGAGACGGAAACTAACCTCTAAAGGCTGTGCATGGTAATGATCTGTTGGATCTTTCAATTCTGCAGCTTCTTTCATTAAACGTTTAACAGCTAAAATAAAATTCATTAGAGACATTTAAATATACTTTTCCAATTGATTAGCACAGATTTACAAACCTAATGAAAAAGTTTCTACTATAACAAAACATGTATAGAGGACTGGTTAATGGAGTAGATGGTAAAGGTTTTAATTATGGGATAACAGTAGTAATTGGAGGGAAAGGGAAAGAAATGGAAGCTAGGCATTATAAATTATATATTTAATATATAGGGAAGTCTCATAAAGACACTATTTTTATTTATATAAGTAAATACACATATAAGTACTTATATATACTTCCTATGTGGTAGCACTCAAACATTAACTCACATAATCCTCAAAACTATGCTATGAGATAGCTACTATTTTTATCCCCATTTTTGAGACAAAGAAACTTGTACAAGGTCACACAACTAGTAAATGACAGAGCTGGGATTCCAACAGAAGTAATCCAACTACCTTGTTAAGATGTCTTTATTAACAAAAGCGTGCTCTCTGGAACTCATGCTCATGAACAGTACTCTCCCACCCTCCACCCCCTATATTTTTAACTACTTGAGACTCTCCACCCAGTATCTTGCATTAAGTTAATGGGACTGTCCCCAGAAGTCACTAAATCTCCACAGCCGTACTTTTCCTTTTCAAAAAATTCTTCGGCTTAATTAAAATCTTCAATCCACTGACCCCACAACTTTCTTTATGCTGCCTATTCCTATATTTACCTCCCTCTTATCCACGCTCTTGGCTTTAGGAGTTCCTCTTCCATGCTCCCTTAATAAAATTCAATTCTAGCTGACTCAACCCAACCATCTTCTTGGGGTCTACATCCAAAGAGCTGAGCATTACTGAAGGGTGGTAAAAAAGTCAAAGAGGCAAGCACATTGATGCCACTGTAGTTATTATCAACGACCTCCATTGGGACACAATGCCATCCAATGTTCTTATATTTCTCTTGTAAGCCCACTGGCCTACTCTCTCCAACTAGCACCCTAAGGCTATTTCACAGCTATTTACTCACTTCTCTCTCTTCTCTTCCACCTCTTTCAGTTAGTGGCACAGCCTTTTATTTCCATGATAAATGACTGTCAGCTGCCTATTACAATCTACAATCCTATCTGTATCTGTACACTTTTTCTTTCCCTATTGATTCTCCAAGGTCAATCTTTTGATCCCAACCCCTCCTACCTCAAGCTTTAGGTGCTAAAAAATGTCAGGTTACTGGTTTAGGATAGCAAAGGAGGGGTGGGGGGCGGGCAAGTGACAGGTAGCCCAAGGCTCCAGGAAACACCTGGAGTATGCACCAGGTGGACACCTAACCTAAGAGTGGACAAAAGAGAAAAGAGGTCAGATACTGATATCTGAAAGACAGTAGGAATTACGAACGTAGATATGAACAGGCAGAAACAACAGAAGTAAGATGTGTGGAGGCATAGGGTGGAGAGAGGTTATTTGAGAAGCAACTTCCATACAATCATACAATTTTGTATGTATCAGAACTTTTGTATAAAATTTCATTTAAATCAAGGGTTCCTAAGATAAAAAAGAAGTTAAGTCACTATCCTATTCCATAATTATTAATATTCTTTTCCATCTCCTACTCTGGACTAGGCCCCCGTAAGCAGAGATTTTGTTCAGTTGATCATCACTATTTATTATTGAGCTCATACTAGATGCTATAATTACAACCAAAATAAATTATAGTAGTTTTGGTTATCAAGGAACTTATAGTCTTGGGTGGGGGAGGAGTAGGAGGAGTCAATACAAAACAGCATAATAAATGCTATATTAAAAACATTTACATATTGAGACACTCTCCCCTCTCTCAAGTTCTAGACACTGGGCTTTGTTCAATTCTTTGAACACGCTATGCTTCTCTCTACCCTAGACCTTCTTTCCTACATACTGGTCCTTTAGCTTGAAATGCTGCTACCACCACCATCCCTCACCTAATCATCTAGACTGGCTCCCACCAGACCTTTACGTAACTTCCTTAAGAAGGTGTCCCTGACTACTTCCCTTGTCCATCCTCAGAGGAGTGAACAGAGATTCCCATTTGGACAGATAAAAATCCCTGAGATCTGGGAGGGGTGTGGAGACTAGGAATGCTCTCCAGGTTATTTAATACTCAGTCAGTTTTGGAAGCCGCAGCCCTAGATTCTAGGTTGATTTCCTTACTATAAGCCCTCATAACACTGCGTCTCTTACCTTTTACAGAGTTCATCTGACTTATAATCATTTAACACATCTTTCCTGCTAAACAATCTATTTCTCTGCACTCTCCTCAGGACTTAACATTTAGTATATATTCAAATATTAATTGAATTGAATTGAATTGGACTATCTTCCCCCAGCAATTCTCTTTCCAAAGGTCTGATTAAAGGCAAGGGTTTTCAAATTTATTTGACAATAATATACAATCCTTTGTTCAAAGAAAAGCTTAATGAGAACCTCAATATGTAAAACAGGTAACAGATCTGTTTTGGTAGAAGAGGCCAAGCCAGTCGGGCCTTCAGGCTATTTATCCTCCTTCCATCTATTCTAAGGGATCCATGGAACAAAGATTAAAACCCTTTGGTTTGGAGTACATAAAAATATCATAGAAGCTTATGAAGTTAATTAGTTTGGCTGCTGTCAGCAATCAAAGATGCCAAGGAGACTGTTCTCCCTTCATTCCTCATCAGCTAGCTGAATAATGATTAAGTTGGAGATCAGATTTTATTTATCACATCTTTGCTTCCTCCTCACTTAGCTCACTCAGTTCAGCAGGAGAGAAAAAATGAAACACCTAATAGTATCTGGATATTATCAGAGATACATGAAAGGGTCAGAAATGATAACGGAACAATCATTGGCTCAACAACTAAACATGTTGATTTTATTAGTTCATAGGTCACACAAGCACATACCATGTGAGAGCTAAAGCCACACTGGCAAACAGAAGGTGAAATTAGTCTAGTGTTTTCCTAATCTATTTTTTTTTTCTGAGATAACACATATTATGAACGCCTTAATGAAAAAGAATGTGGACTCTGGAATTAGAGCTACATTAAAATGCTGGCTCTAAAAAAAAAAATGCTGGCTCTAATTCCTTAGTCCTAAATCCTTGAACAAGTCACTCAATCTTATTTTGCCTCAATGTTTACATCTGTCAAATGAGAGTCGATCATTTCTTCACATAATTCTCCTTGCCTTTTTACCTCTCCCTTTTCCTCAGGTCACAAGTCATTAAGATCAGAAATGGATTGGGATATAAAGCCCTCTCAATGGTTCTCCTTGATTCAAAATCAGGCCTTGAGCATATGTAGTTGGCCAGATGGCATGGCTCTCAAGGAGAAATACCACTACTATGGAATAGTCAAGCTTTAAAGTACTGACTGGAGATTAGGGCTACAGCATAGTCTGCCATTCCTGATACTCCATCTCTCGCTGCCAAATGGCTAGAGAAAAAACTTTTACCCCTGCCGACTTCTCTCTTATCTCTTTGTAAGGTTATTTAATGGAATTCTCCTACCATGGTGAAATAAGATGTGCCAGGGAAAGGATGGAGAGCTCCCTTCCCTGCATGCCTGCTCTTGTTCTTCATTTTTATGGAGGCCACTTGATCACTCTGGATCCAAGGTCTAGGTTCCCTAGGCCTAGGCATTAGCATTCTTCATATGCCCAGGCTAGCTCACTAGGCTTACATTGGGATCTGGAGACAAAGCTCCAGCTACGGGGATCTTTCACTGCTCACTGTCTCTCGTGCATCTGTTTCTCTTGGAAAGCAAATATTTTTATATCATCAATCTCCAAAGCATGGGTAAAATGCAGGAGGCAGATATATTGAAGACCTGAACCCAATGTCATGATCCCTTAGTGAAGGCACTTAAGCAAATGTTTAAAAACTAATGTCTCTGCCTATAAAGACCCAATAAAGTTCTCCATTCAACAAACATTTAAAGATTGTTTGAGCAGTGGAGACAGAAGAATGACCAAAACCTCTTGCCTTCAAAAAGCTCACAGCAAAAAAGACATGAAAACAATCACAACACAAACACTGACCAAGTATGTACAAATACAGTGACTACCCACAGGAGTTGGACAAGACTGAACCTTAAAGAAGCTTTAAGAATTAAGAGATTTCAGATGGATTAAAGGGAAGGTATTCCAAGTAGAGGTTCCAACAGGGACCAAGACACATAGGTGAGAAATGCTGCTCCATATGGGGAGTCACCCAGGCAAAAGTGGAGTGGTAGATGAGGCTGAGGAAGGCAAGGATCAAATCATGAGCAGCCCTGTAGGCCAAGCTAAACAGTTTACTTTGAACTTTATCTACAGCTCTTAGGAAGCTACCGAAAACTTCTCAATTTGAGGAGTGATCTAATCAGGTTTGGTTTGGTTTTAATTGATCTGGGTTTTTAATCAAATTGACAATAGTGACTAATCAGACATATGCGTGTCTGTGTGCACTAGTGTCCATGCTGAAATGCCTGTCTATGTGAGAGAGTTTTAGGGTATGGGGAGGAGTAAAGGAGTAGACCAAGAGATCGAAGATGACTCCCATGGGTGCTTAGGTGCTGTCAATCCCTGGGATATGAAATATTAAAGTGAGGTGCAAGTTTGGGGACAAATAAAAGACTCATAAGTTTTGTTTTTATATCTTGTAGGTATTTTTTCTGTCTGTGGGAAATCTGGGTGAAAATATTACACCACCATTAAGTTCTATGTATCTACAGCCTAGGAAGAGGATCTGAATTGGACATTAAGACTTAAGAATGATTAGCATGATGGTGCATTCGACACCAAGGGCACGGACAGAATAACTCCTAAGTTTCTGATGGCAGCAGTAGATGCCTTTGCACCAGTCTTTATACATAGGCCAATAATCTGGACATGCTCATCAGCCCTTTTTGAGGAAAGCTGCCACAGGAGGTTCTTTATACATAGGTCTCCCTTCTTCATACTCTGAGACCCTACTACCTTGGCCAGAGCAAACCCAAAAAGGAATCAGGGAGCTAGATCCAGAGGCAACAACTGATAGGCCAGTCAGGAGGCTAATGAAGTGGCATCACACAGAGACCTACCCACAACCACAAGTCCATTGCAGAAAAATCATAAGTTTTCCCACCTATAAAATGATCAAATTTACTATCCACATGCTAGCACACTGACTCTAAACCAGTTTTCTGTATTGTCTTAATTCTCCCATCCATACCTCTAAGACAACTCCACATGAGATACAGAGAAAAAGGGTTACATCTCACATTGTGCAGTGTTTTTACTTCCTTTCACATATACATTACTCTCAAAATATCACAGGACTGAGAATAAAACAAAGGAAAGAAGCATTTTCACTATGCCTCCTAGCATTTTCAGTAAGTGCCATATCTCATTTAATTCATCTTCTCCATGAACACCAAATGAGCCACACAATAACCAAAAAAAAAAAAAAATTAAAAAAAAATTGTTTTAGAACAGGAACACCTCTGAGGAAATGAAACCAAAAGGAGTAAGCAATTTATTACACAGCTAGAAGCATGTTGACTAAAGCTCAGCCTGCCTGCAGTAGGTCATATACTTTGGAAATGTATAAAATTCTGGAGAATATTAAAGGTTTATCATAATCTCGGGTATGACAACCTATAAAATTGAGTAATGTCCTCTGACAACAATTTCCTTTCCAAATTGTACTATTTCTTACATTTGCATTACCTCTAGACATTTCACTAAGTACCTCGGGTACCCTAAGGAACTTGGTACCATGTGACCATGGAGTCACCTTAGATTTTTACCCAGTTTTATTTAAATCTACCACAATCTAAATAATTTAACCATTCTACTGTTTAACCTTAAAATTAAGCTTTCCCTTCTCCCTCTTTAGTTTTTTTTCCCTGGTGTTCTTAAGAGATGGGCTGGAGGGAGAAAGTCGTGAACCCAATTAAATTGAATTGTATAAATGTATTTTTGGAAGAGTCAAAATTTTATGACCAATTCTACATACTTGGTCCACTAAGAACATTTCTTAGCCTGACAGCACTCAAGTTAACAAACTGTGTTCAATCAATATCACCGGCTTTTCTAGAGTCTTTGCATATTCCTAAGTATTAAAGAAAAAAAATCAAAGATTCACAATGTGAACTCTTTCCATAAGGATGTGAATCTTGCTGATTACTACTGAGAAGCTGCTTTTTTGGAAGGAAAAAAAAGCAACAGCAAGAGTTGCTCAAACCATCGCTATTACTTTAGGATTACCATTTATTGCTGAAGTGTGAAATTTCTCCCTTCTGACAAACTTATCAAGGTACAGATAGAATAAATATCATATATAGAACCCAGTGATTCATTTCAAGCCTGCCTTGATCTGAGAGAGCCGATTACTTTCCTTGCATCTTTCTAATGCACCAGAAAAGAATTTGAGGCTAGTAATTGGGCTGCTTCTGTGAATGAAGCAGGAGCATTAAATACAATAAAAGAAGTCTTGATGACTGAATATGGATATATATCATATTAGTCAGTATGGCAAAACATCATGGTTAGCTCTAAAGTACACGGCTCAACTAGTTTCCTTAGCTCTTTGGTTAATCAGTTTAGTACAGAACATTTCCTTTATGTCTGCAATTCTATTCGCCCCAAATGCTGCAAATAGGATATTTAAACTACTAAATCCTCAAATGCGAGCGACTCAAACAGCTAATAAAAGTCCAGTGGCAGCTTCAGAGAAGGGATAACGACGGTGTTCAGGATGCAGTCCGGAGAGGGGCTGCTAACTATTAGCACGGACATCACCTGTTCCCGGGGATGCGCTTTTAATTCAGCTCTCACGACGCAGATGAGGGGAGAGTCCGGGTGCTGCGAGGCGCCGCCAGTCCCTGGGCTTGGCAGCCGGTGCCCCTCCGGCCGCCCTGCCCTGCGGCCTGCACCACCCCGGCAGGCGGCGGTCTCGCGTAGACCGCGAAACCGGGAGTGAAGCCGCGAGTGGTGAGGGGACCGCAGCCCCGGGCCCCGGAGCCCGGCGTCACTCCGGTCCATTCTGACGGCGCTGCCCAGCGCCTCCAGCCCTGCTCACCCGGACTCTTCAGGTTGTAGCGGGTCTCCATGTCTGGTCGCCGGCCCGGCTCCGACCTCCCTGCCCGCCGCCGCCTCCTCTCCGCGCCGCCGGTGCCCGG
Source organism: Pteropus medius (assembly GCF_902729225.1). NCBI lineage: Eukaryota > Metazoa > Chordata > Mammalia > Chiroptera > Pteropodidae > Pteropus > Pteropus medius. The sequence continues at coordinate 7,888,173 of NW_024354500.1, read as the reverse complement.
GTCTCGGCGCGGCTCGGGCCGACTGGGCCAGGCCGAGGAGACTCCCGCAGACGCCGCCCAGCCCGGGGCCGGACTGAGGACGGGGTGGCGAGGGTACGGGCGAGGCGCGGGCTTCGCGATGGCGCCGCCTTCTCTGCTGTTCCCCCGCCTCCCTGAGGGGGCCGGGCAGGCGCCAGCGCCGGCCGGGGCGTCGCTGAAGCGGGCGCCCGGGCTGGAGGTCGGCCTCGTGGATTGGCCGCGGGCCCAACCCCGCCGGGCCACCGGGCCTGCGTCAGCGCCCTCGCCCGGGTTTTGTGAAGTTGGCCTGACGTGGCAGTCGCTTCGTGGCGGTCCGTACGCGCGGCCGCCGGTCACTGGGCTGCCGCCGCCCGGCCCATGAAGCCAGTTCCGGGGTGTGCAACAGCGGGCGGCGCCCTCGTCTTCCCCTCGCCCCGGCCCCCCGGAGGCCGGCCTTCCGCCAGGCCCATCCGGGGTCCCCAGGCGCTCGCGGCTTCGACCGAGGAACGGCGCGGCCGGAAGCGGCCCGGCCCTACCCGCTGCGGCCTGGGGCCCGGACCCCCGGCCCTCGAGGGCCAGAGCGTGGCCTGGGGCTCTGGCTGCAGAGCTGCCTGCAGTCCGGCTGCCCGCGCGCTGCCCCGCCGCGTCCGCGAAGTGCTTTGTTTAGATCCAGTAGCTGTTTGGGGTGGAGAAAGTTAAGTCGGGAAAAGAAATTCCAGCCATAAGGAAGTTGAGTAAGATTTTTATTATAACAATTTTTTTTTTTCAGGTAGAGTGCTTAGGTGCAAGAACTTGTCAGCATTGTGGGGGTTAAAAAAATTAAAACTTGTCAAAAAATAAAACTAAGGGAATTACATTGAATTGGAGGGAAAGCATACAAATATGAAAGGTTTAACCTCAAAGGACACGCTTTATGGTTTATCGTGAAAAGAGTGGAATCGAGAAAAAGAGAACTTTGGGTTCTGAAGGCTTAAAAAGAGGGACCAGGATTTAGGAAAAGAGGGAGAGATTGGAATGGTGGGGAGGATGAAGAGAGAAGGAAGGAATTCTAGGTGGGGTGAAGAGGGTTAATCAGGTTGGGCAAGTTTTATTTTGTTATCTAAAGATAGAAAACTTTTTGAAGAGTGGCAGAACATGCCACCCCAATATATGCCTCTGGCCTAAGGATTATTTTGAGCTGATTATTTTGAGAAACAGCAGGCAGAGGAGAATCTCTGAAAACAGTAAAGTTACACTTTTGTAAGGGAAATTTACATTTGTAAAAGAAACCTATATTTGTGTCTCCGTAGGTTACCTGGAAGGGAAAGTTGACTCTAAATCACAAAGAATCTTAAATGGAGAAGGCAGTGACAAATCTGCAAAACAAACTTTACCCTTGTTTACCCGATTTTCTTGTAACCTCCCATATCTAACCTTCCCCCACCCCCACCATCTTCCTTTTGTCTTTAGCAGATGATAGTACTGTATTAGGTGGTGACTTGGGCCATCTCAGAGAGTTGGTTTCCCTGGATATAACCCATATATACATGTGATATACGTATTAATAAACTTATGATCATTTTTCTCTTAAGCCAAGAACTCAAAAGGATAGAGGGAATTTTTTTTCTCCCTTACATTTTCTATTGTTAAAATTAAGAATCTAAATCTAAAGTGAATTGACTTTTTGGTATCTGAATTTTACCAGCAACTCTTTGTAACGAGTGAAATTGAAGGTGAGAGAGGAAGTGGAGGGTAGCTAAAATAAAATTAGATGGTGTCTTTTAAACCATTCCAGAGTTGTTTTCTGAAAAGTAAACTGATTATCTTATTGGCGGAAATAGGCAAGTGAAACCAAATCCCAGTGTGCTGTTTCATTCATTCATTCTGTTAAAAAATAAGCAATAGGCCCCAAATGGAATCACTTGTGCTAAGCCCCACTTCAAACCAAAACTTGATACCTAATGGAATTGGAGTTTTAGCCTCTCCCAGGAATGTAATCTTAACTGGTCATTCTGGAATTTCCTGGTCAGCACTAGTAAAGTAATCTTCAAAGACCCCTTCCATCCCCCAAAGGAAGATGACCTAAACCTGAAACTGATGCAGGAAAGGGCGAACCTCAAGTAAAGACTCAAGTCCTACACCTGCTGAGAGCCCTCAGAGAGATGTCTGAGGAACTGGGTTTATATGTTTTCCTTTCAGAGTATGAGTATGCAGCATTAAAACAAGGGGAAGTAATTGTTAGCAATCTCAGCATGAATCTTCCTGTAGGTTCCCCGTGGTCTGGCTGTATGCTGATCAGCCAGGTTCCTGTGTCTAGCAGCGTGTAGCACGCTCTGAGTACAACCCAGTTTAATATTTAGTCAATTTGTGTTATTCTCATGCCTCTTTCTTATATTAAAACTAGCCACTCTGCTAGAAATTTCCTTTTCCCACTATCTATAAAAATCTTCCTTTTTCCGCAGCTTGCGGACCTCTTTTCTATTTACTAGATAGGAATCATTTGAGAATGATTCAATTCACAAATCATTGAATAATGCCAATTCGATCTTTAAATGTACACAGTTGAATCTTTTTTTTTTAATAAAAATTCTTTGTGTTGAATCTTCAAATTGTCTGATTCTTGACACCCTCTCTGCCAAAGACTCGTTTTTGCAATGGCCTCATAATAGGCTTATGAAGCAGGTACTGTTATCACAAGCCTCTGACAACTGAGGAAACGGTGCTGAAAGCACTAGGAGGAAGCCTTTGGTTATTCAGCTTCCAGGTCCATCAGTCAACCTCTGGATACAATAGTCCTCTGGAACTTTCTTTTCCTTCTTTCCACAGAGATGGGGACATTTTGCTTTTCTTTCTTTTAGAAACTACCACCCCCTATTCTGCTCTTCTTGTAGGGCTCTTCTCCCCACAAGACTGGCTTAGTAGGAATTATTAACCTCTCCTTCCTTAGCTAAAAACAAAATCTATTCTGACAATTTAGTTATAGGCACATGCTAAAGTTTATTACAATCTTGCTGCAAGAGTAAAGACCTCTGGCAAGCCAGTTCAAAGATTTCTTTCAACAGACAGTCACAGAAGGGGGAAAAAAAAGTATTTAGATGCAAAAGAAGAGTAATTCTATTTAAAGATCACTTGATTCTTGACTGACAGCTTGGGGGAGGGGAGATATTGTCTCCAAAACATCGTGTATCCAAAAATTGCTTATATTTTATGAGGAATATTTATATTAGGCAAAAGGGTTCTATCCCAGATCAAATTTGGGATAATTTTTGTTTTACATTTGGTACTTGTAAAGAAAACTTCATTTTAAGGGGGTTTTTTTCCCCGTTAAAAAGCAGACTCAGGAGATAACCAAAGGAACAAGAGGTGACGTTTTAAATGTTTCCGAATTTTAAATAAACATTTTAGAACTATGATCTTTGACCTATAAGTTCCTTTTTTCCTTAGATGGTAACCAGAAGCCCTTTGCAGTACAGGTCCTTCTCTCATCACCATTTGCATCCTGGAGCAAAGCCTTGCCTGTAGTTTTTGAGCATCTACTATGTATTGAGCCCTCTATTGGGCACTTGACATATATGGGGGTTCAGAACAAGTCACCCCAAGGTGTGCCTCTGTAGTATATGGATTGTTTTGAGCTAAAGGCGATTTTAGCTTTGGGCTCAAGAGAAACTTCTGCCCCTCCCTTGACTACCTAGAAGAACTTGAATTAGGGGCCTTGCCCATAATAGATTCTCAGAAATAACCTCTTTTAACCTGTATATATGGAAGGGCAAACTAATAATTACTGAACGTGTGCTCTCCCTGCAGTGACTTCTTGAAGCCCCAAGGCACCTTAGCTCAAAATGTCATACACTAATTTTCTCTGTCTCTGAAGCTCTCATGCATATTGGGACTCTGATTCATGTGTAGGGGGTTTCCATATATATGTATATATTAAATTTAGTTATCTTCTCTTGCTATTCTGTCTGATGTCTATTTGATTATTAGACCAACCAAAATAACCCTGATGGTCCAAGAAATTTTCCTCCGCTACATATACATCAACTCACTAATTCTTCACAACAGCCTTGGCAATGGCACCGATTATTATTAGCAAATTCCAAAAGATATTAAAAGAGAGTTTTATTCATAAATGATTCGCAAATCAAAGAACGTAGTCCTTGTTAAGAACCAAAGACCTACTGGGTCAGGGGGAGAACAGGGTTTTTAAAAGGAGAAGGTTGCTAGGGAAACATTATGAATTTATGTCCATCCTTTTCCGATTGGTGGGGGCAACTGAACTTTCAATGATAAGAACAATAGGTAACATGATAAATTTAAGTTTTGGTTCAGCTTCACAGGACAGAGGTTTTTGGTCCAGCAGCTCCAGTACAAGGGGGTGTTGCTTACAAACTGCACAGGGGGTACGATTTATCAAACAGTACAATCAGTATAGAGGAGCTGCTTGCTCTGCAGGCAGTTTCAGAGCCCAAAAGGGCAAAGTTATGCCTTGTAAGCAGCTTCAGAGCTCAAGCTGCAAAAATCCAAATGTTGGGCCATAAGTTATGACATTAGAGTTCTCATTTATATCCAATTTAGTTATACCCATTTTACAGATGAAGACAATTGAGATCTCAGAAAACTCAATTTACTTAAATTCTCAGTTTTTTCAACTATATTGCAAGTTCCTATTCTAGCATTTTTTTTTATAATGATGAAAGGAAATTTTTCTAGATTCTCATTTATGTCTTAATGTGATTTGAATACATTGAAATTCATTTTAGAAATTCTTAAAGTTCCATTGACTTATTCAAGGCTACGTTCTAGAAACTGAAGAACCTAGATTTAAGTCCAGGTCTTCTGACTCTGAAACCTGGATTGTTTTCGCTATGCTAAAAGGGAATCAGGTTGCCTGTGTCATGCAAGACCTTTTCCCCCTCCATTTGAAAACAGGGGTATGTTTCCTAGAACCTCAGAGTTATTATTGGACTACACACTTTAAGATATTTATTTTTCAGCATTTAAAACTTTTCTTAATTTTCAAATTTTTTTCTTCATCACAAAATACATGATCGTTGTTCAGTATTTGGAATATGAACAAAATGCAAGTCTCCCATAATCCTCCTCCTACTCAGAAATGATCGTGATGAGCATTTTAGTGTATTTACCTTGAGCCTTTATTTATAAAGCATAGGTATTTGAACAGAGTTGAAATTCCATTGTATAAACTTTTTAGACTAAAAATCTGCCATCAGCTAACAAATGTAAAACAATAAAGAGGCTTAAACTAAAACAAACTAAGGCAGGGTTTATAAAAGCTCAGGTTACATGTTGTTCTCTTCAATCTGGCCCTCTTTATGTAAATGAAGGATTCTGGTTAGGTTAATTGAGATTGATTGAGTTTAACATGCAAAAAAGGGCACTGGTTGGCAAAAAGGGTTGGCTCCTTCAAAGTAAAGAATGTTGATGATCTGTCATGGTGAGAAAGAGTGTCCAGGCATGGCTGAGCTCAAAAGTTTATGGAGAAACATGCTGGGCGGACCGTGTATAAGGCAAACTTCTTCATGGCCTTCCAGCTCCATTTTAATTCCCTTGACATAAATGACTCCACTTTGGCAATATCTGTTCCCATTGGATCACTTGTTTTGCAAGTAGCGGTGCTATTATCGCTTAGACTGATAGAATAAATTGACTAATTTTACATCAATGTCTTGCTAGAGTATAATTAAAAATAAACAGCTTAGAAAGCCATAGATGGACTTTATTGTAAACATTTTATTAATTCCTTTGAATAATTTATGAGTTTTTGATTTTTCATTAAAAAAAATCCCACTTGCCATAATTTTTTCCATTGTTTTTTTCCCCAGGATTTCTCCTTTGGAATAGTTAAGAAAAATGAGAATAATTTTCCCATAGGGATGAAGCTGGTGTTAGTGGTAGATATTGGTCATTATCACTGACACGAGTTTAAACTGTGGTTACCTTAACAAAAATGTCAGACAGGGAGTTCTTTGTTTCGCGTGTCCAATTTTACTGCATTGCAGGTCTAATAGCTATGCTTTTGCCTACCACCATCTGGTGGCCAACTGAGGCCCAATAGAAAAATTGACTTCATTTTTTCCATCTCAGTTTCTGTGTTCAAGATATGTCTTCCTGCTCATTCTATTTTAACACTTTTCTAACACTGTATTTTAGAAGGAACTATCATGGAGAGATATCAAGTGAATATATTTGAAACCCAGTGGAATATTTACAATACTAGTTTTAGTATGTATCTTCCACCAGATAACTTGTGCCTCATTTTAAAAGGTTTTCCCCATTAGTAAAGAAGCATTTTCTAAATGCAGTTGTATATAGTTATTTGCAACATTATTAAAATCGTTTTTACTGTGGCTTTCTTAAAAATTACATCTTTTCTTGGAGACCCAATCTGTTACCATAGCTTTGAATTATCTGACATCTCCCCCAAAATTACGGCTCTTGATATGAGGGATGAGGAAAAAGAAACCTGCTTTGTATATGCTTTTGCTTTATTTGCATGGATTACATTTTTTTTTTTTTGAAATAAAGGTGATTTAAAATTAGCAACAAAAATTACAATATTTATCATATTCCTTGCTCTTTAGTTCTGATGAACTGGTGAATTTGACAAAAGAGATATTTCATGTTCTAAATCTGGCTCTAAAGGAAACACCTGCAACTAAGATGAAACTGTTGTTCATGGGTGAAAGAAAAGGTACTTCATGATATGCCAGCAGATAGCTCTGACACAACTGTGTCTTCTACTTTCCTTCATTTGAGTCCTCTCCTAATAGCTCTTTTGGGCACTGTCCTTCTGCTACTCTGGCTCTGCCTTTTTTTGTGTCCCCATATCCAGTCACCCCAGTTTGTCATTCTCTGGACTCTTTTTAGCCACTTGCTGACTGATGAAATTTATCCACCTGTAGACTGGCCTGAATAGCTTAGAACTGGTCCCTATATTCAAAGTAGTTTCTGTTTGTATTCATTGCAAAGGAAAAGTGCAAAATGACAAGAATTACTACGAATTCGATACTTTTAAACAAATTTGTATTTTATTTACCACTACAGCATCCACAAACTTCAAAAAAAAAAAAGTTGTTCACAGGTATGTGAAACATTCGTCAGTCTACAGACAATGCTTAGCGTACACATGAATTATGGAACTTCTTAGAGTAATTCTGCAGCCACAGGGCATTTTGGCAATATTAACGTCTTTAGAACAAACTACTGCTGCTTCCCATTAAAATCCACTTTACAATTATAGTCAAACTTTGAATTATAACCAACTCACCAGCTTCTAAAAAGCAGTCCTGGCCTTCCCTACAATGTATTCTTTTAGCACAGAATAGTCAAAAGGTGCAGGTATGCCACACTCCATCTATCTTCTAGCATCTTGTGAGAAAATAGATGAGCCAGTCTGACTTCCCCGGAAGTTGAAGCTGGTTTTCAGTCAGATGTTCTTAAATGGAAATATATACCAGATATGCCAGAATAGAGAGCACGTATATAGAAACCAAATATATCATTCTTCAAAAAAAGAGTTGCCTCATATTTTTGTCTTTACTTTGTCTTTTTTGAATAAAATACTTTCCGGGATGACAACGTCTTGAAAGGACTTTAAGCAATGGCAGTTTTCTATCTTATAAGGGTCACCTAACAAAATCAGGGGGAAAGGCGAAGACATTTATTATTCCTGAGTGTATGACCTTGGAGAACAAGCATTGGAGACGATTATCAATTGGCTTTTAAAAATGTCACTGAAAAGAGGAGTACAAGAAGTAATCATTTGTGAAGACTGTGAATATGCAAAGGGGAGGGAGATTCTTGAGACTCAGTAAAATCTCCACTGACAGCATCCTATTCAATTTAAAATATGTTCTATCTTAAATAACTGCAAAGGAACTGTTAGATGATTCAAAATGTTGTTCCAATGTGAATAAAGACCCTGCTATAGCAGATGCCTATGAAGAATTTGAATGATATGATTTGAGGAAAAAGCATAATTTGTGACATTAAATGTGAATAAGTATTTAAATATCCAATATAATAGTTCAAATAAACTTTAATTTATATCCATAAATTATAAATTAAGTAATATAAATTTTAAAAGCTACATAATTGAGTTGAAGAGACACTAACACTTGAGGTGCGTGTGTGTGTG